>NW_023270316.1:66575593-66925756 GCF_011800145.1 Mirounga leonina
AGGGAGATAGTTAGTGATGGTTATGGAAGAAGGGGTACTATTCTATTCAGAGTGATCAGAGAAGACTTCTCTGATAAGGTATCATAAGCAAAATCCTAAATGAAGTGTAGAATTAAGCCATATTGGATACCTACAAAAAGAATGATGAAAGCAATGGGAAAATGCAAATGTCCTGAGATGGACTCATGCTTATCACTTTAGTTTTTAAGGGAAAGGCAAAGAGGTCTTTGCATGGCCAGTGTGTCTGCAACAGAGAAAGTAAGAAGGAGGATGATAAGAGATGACATCAAAGGTAAGAGAATTGTGAATTTATTCTAGAAGGATGGAGCAGTAAGATCTGACACATTTTGGGAAGACTAGTCTGACTGCAAGTGAAAAACAGATTGTGGATAACCAATAGTGAAAGAGGATGATTGTTTGAAATAAGATGATATCAATGTGATACCGAAAGGAGTAAGGTAGTAAGTAGGAAGCAGTCATTCATTCTGGGTATGTTTTGATACCAAGACAACATAATTAGGAAGATATGGATTTAGTGTGTGAAAAGAGTCAAAATGGATTAACATTTTTGGTCTGAACTACTTGGTGAATGGAAATGCTATTAAGTAAGAGAAAATTGAGGGATGAAAGATTTGAGAGGAAAATCAGTCTTTAAAATTTAGAAAGAAGAGGAGGCACTAGTAGGAGAGAATAAAACAGGAAACCAAGGTAGTAGGAAGAAAACAAAGAAAGAATACTGTCACAAAATACAACTGAAGAAAGCATTTCAAGAAGGAAAAACTTTTTCAACTGAAATGTTAACAGGTCAAATAAGATGAAAACTGAGAACCTTAAGATGTAAGAATATAAGACTACTGGTGACACTGACATGAGCCATTTTAAGGAAAAAAGACTGATTGGAATAAGGATAGATCTAAGACTAAATAGGATTCCAGGAATATAAGGGTGGTTTAACATATCAAAATCAATTAATGTAGTTCACTAAACTAAGAAAAATTTGAAGAAACCTCATAATTATCTCAAACAATGCAGAAAAAGTGTTTGATAAAACTCAACACCTGTTTATGATAAAGAAAACTCTAAGCAAACTTGTAGTAGACAGTTTCTTAATTTGATTTAAAAATCTACTAAAAGTAATCTACAGCATATGCCATACTTAGTGGCTAATTACTGGAAGCTTTGCACATGATATGTGGAATAAGACAGGGATGCTCACTATTACAACTTCTGTTCAGCACTATACTGGAAGTCTTAGGTAGTGGAATATCATGGGAAAAAACATAAAAAGAATAAATACTGGAAAGGAAAAAATAAAACTGCCATTTTCCAATAATGAGATTTTCTACAAAGAAATGTTTCTGAAAAATCAACAAACTACTAGAATTAATAGAAGAAGAGCAATATTGGTATTGGTATATAAAAGGTCAATATAAAGACCAATTATATTTCTATGTTTCCATGACAAATAAAAAAAACCTAACATTTGAAAAACCTCAAGTTATCTAGAAATAAATCTAGCAAAAAGAAAGTTTTCTATATAGAAAACTACAAAAGAAACCTAAGTAAATAGAAGGACATACTAAATGTATGAATTGGAAGATTCGATATAAAGATATCAATATAATACAATGAAAATCCTAGCATTTTTGGTGGAAATTGACAAGCATACGTGTATTAATGCCAAAACCCAAGAATAGCCAAAGCAATCTTGAAGAAGAATAAAAATAGATGACACACTATATCAAAATATACTAAAAAGGCATATCAATTAAGATAGTGTTGTACTGCCTCAAAGAGAAAAACCCACAATAGATCAATTCTGGAAAAGATCCCATTTATATACGGTTATCGAATTTATGGCAAAAATCAAATTTTGATGCAGTGGGAAGTTATCTTCAATAAACAGTACCAGGCCAGCTAGCTACATATTTGAGGGTTAAAAAAGAACTCTGACCTTTATGCCTCATGCCATATACAAAATCCAATTCCAGATGGATTATAAATCTAAATGTGAAAGGTAAAACAAAATTTTGGGAAGAAAACATAGAACAGTTTCATGGCATTGGGATACATTAGGATCTAAAATGGGATAATCATAAAAGAAAATGAAATGGTGACCTATATTAAAATTAAGGACTTCTGTTCATCAAAAAGGTCATTAAGAGAATAAAAGAGCAGGCCACAGAAGAAGTGATATTCGTGATACATATCTAACAAAGTTCTCATATCTGCGATAAAAACAGAATTTCCATAAATCAATAAGAAAATGATAGACAATTCAAATGAAGAAGGGCAAACACTTTGAACAGGTATTTACCAAAAGAGGATAACTACTAAAAGACAATAAATGTATGAAAATGTTCAACTTAATCTGTCATCAAGGAAATGTAAATTAAAACATGATCTACAGAATGTAAGACTATCTTTGCAAATCATATCATCAAATGAAGATTAGTATACAGAATAAAAAATTGCTACAATTCAATAATGAAAAGAAAGTATCACAATTTTTTAATGGGAAAAATTTCTAAATAGACATTTCTCCAAAGAAAATACAGAAATAGCCAATAAGCACATGAAAAGACATTCAACATGATTAGACAGAATTATAAATAAAAAATGATATGCCATTTCACACCCACTAGGATAAGCTACAATAAAAAAGACAATTGGGAAATGTTGGCAAGGATGTGAAAAAACTAGAAACCTAATACACTGCTGATGAAAATGTAAAATAGTGGAGCCACTTTGGAAAACAGTTTGGCAGTGTCTCAACTGGTTAAACATAGAATTATGGTAGGACCCAGAGCAAATCAATTTATAGATAGGTATCTACCGAAGAAAAAAAAAATATGTCCACACAAAAACTTGTACATGAACATTCATAGCAGCATTACTCATAACATCCAAGGTGAAAAAAACACAAATGTCTATTGACATCTGAATAGATAAACAAAATGTGTTATATACATACAATGGAGTACTGTTCAGCCATTAAAAGGAACAAAGTACTGATATATGCTACCACATGGATGAAATCTTGTACACATTATGGTATATGAAATAAGATACAAAAAAGACAAATATATGATCTCACTTATATGAAATATCTAGAGTACACCAAATCAGAGTGAAAAGTAGATTTCAGGTTGCCTAGGAGTGGGGGTCTTGAAAGCAAATTGGACAAACTGGCAAAGGACATGAATAATTACTCCACAAAAGAGAAAAAGTGGATGTACTATAAATACATATGAAAATATGTCCAATCTTATTCTAATTTTCCAAAAATGCAAATTAAAACCACAATGAGATAACATTTTATACTTAACTTGTCAATATAATTTTAAGGATATTAATTCCGATAAAGAGGAAGAACTGAATATATGTCTTTTTATTTGATTTAAAGTCTTTTCACTGAATTTCTAATTTTTTTAATTTTTTTTAAGATTTTATTTTTAAGTAAGATCTATGCCCAACTTGGGGCTTGAACCTGGAACCCTGAGATCAAGAGTCAAATGCTCTACTGATGGAGCGAGCCAGGTGTCCCTCACTAAAATTCTAATTTTAAGCTAAGTTTTAAGTGTAAAAGAATGCTCACTTTAGAATTATGCTGATAAACTCTCAGTAAATAAATGAAAAGTATATTCAAGGGGCAGTTCCTATTAGTGATCTTGTCATACACAGTAATATCACAGAGGCATTTCACAATATCTAATTCTTGTAAAATGTAATTTAACATAAATCTTCTAAATCATTCTTAATACTCTAGATAGAAAAAAAATAGTTTTCCATGAAACCAAATACCTTAATGATAAGCTTAATGTTACTGAAAAAATTATTTCAATAAAGAAATGCTGCCAATGATCTTAATAACTTAGTAACTTACCACTCCTCAATCACCAATCCTTCAAGAAAGAATACTTATTTCAAAGTAAAGACAGGTTACAAGGATTTCAAAGGTAGAGCAATCTGAATTGAGAAAACTATCTCCAAAAGTCTTCTCAATATTATTTCCGAAGGGGAAAAATAAGTTTATTCCTCCTACTTGAGGCCTCACCTCTATTATTTCTCAAATAGTTCCATTTTAAGAGCAGCTGAATGTTAGAGTTAACTGATAAGAATAGGTTTGAGAGAGCTAATGAGGATGACAGATATTTCCATAGGAAAGAAAAAAGCCAATATTTGTATCATGACTTCCCGCTTTAATTTTTAAAAGAAATCACATGATACAACCAAACTCTTATGAGACCCAGGATTCATTACCAGAATTAGTACAATTGTGACTAAAGCAAAGAAGGTCATAAAAAAACCAAGATACAAATGACACAAAATGGGGAAAATTACACCCATCTAATTTGTATTGTTTATATTATGTAGTGATTACAGAAATGCTACCTTAAATACTCAGATATATTAAAATCAGAGACAAATCACAAACTAATGCTTTGCTTATTACAAAATAAAGATTTTTTACCTTATAATTGGAAAATTAAGCAAAAACTAAAAGTCCATTTAAAATAAAATTGACAAAACTTCTAAGAAATCAGTTTGAATGTAAAGATAGCAAAGAAACAACTAGAAAAAAGAATTAAGGGGAAATACTTGTAACTTTGATTAAAGACAGAGGGAAAAAATTTCTTTAGTTTCTATCTTCACTCAAAATTCCTTTATTATATAGATTTCTATAACAACCAATTTAGTTCAATGTCTACACTTAAGTCTAAATGCAAAACATAAAAGCATATATTTGGGAATTAGCCAACAATAATGAGCAGGCGATGAAAAGAGAAACTATAGAAAAAATATAATTAGGGGTTGTCAGTTGTTCAGCTATGAATACTATACAATAAAACCATCAATACATATCACTTACCTTTTCAAGTAAGTAGCCAATGACTAAAAAGCCTTTTCCACCCAGCATCTGTTCTTGCATGGCTACTGAACTTTTAAGTAGTTCAACCAGGAATGCCAAAAGAGTAGCACTGCATGTAAAGTACAGATAATTTCATTACATAATTATCAAATGTTGATTATAAACACAGTGTTCCATTTTAGAATTTTATTATGCCAAAAGAACAACCGAATTTAAATCTAATCTCTATTTTGCTGACAATGATTATTATACCTTATATTGTACAGGAATATATTTTCTCACAAGCATGAGAAAACTAGTCTCATCTCTTTAAAATTAAATATCATAAATCAAAACATAAATTCATAGTTTTTTACATTCCAAAGCCAAACACTGAAGTTCATCTACACTTACGTACATTATCTGCTTCAAGTAAATCTAACATAAGAAACACACCCACAAATAAATCAATTCTCCACAATTAAGACTTTTATCATAACATTCTTTTGAAGAACATACTATCTTAGAGAATTTTAAATATGTATGCAATATTGCTTTGGAAGAACACACCTGTTTTTAAAATAAACTTTTCATTTAGACCTATTTTTCAAAAAAAATTATATTTTTTAGAAAATATCCAGAGAAATATGCAACATGTTATTTATTATGTCCATATATGCCCTCAGGAAAGCTCATGAGAGCAGAAAAATAAATGTCTGTATAATATTGAAATGAAAATGGCAGTTAATTACACAATGTATACACAAACACATAAAAGCACACAAAGATAAGTGCCAGACAAAGATAAAGCACTTGATATGTCTGTTGAATGAAGAAAGAAACGAAAGAAAAAATGATTGCATTGAATTAAGCTTTGATAATGTATTACTTCACAAAGTTACGCTGAAAATTTTTCAACTAGCAGCATTAATAGATGATGGCATTCCTAATTAAGAAAATATATATTCTTTCATTGTTTATGCTTATTGTAGTTGATAACAATAAATGACAAGCCAAACTTCAACAGCAATTAAAATATCTATTTGCTGTGCTTTGTAATATAGCCTAAATTACCTATTTATATTCACAAGAAAGGGTAAAACCACAAATTTCTAAATATATTTTAAATTCACAAGTACTCATTCCTGCAAGGAATTAAGAAAATTTGTTAATGAGGAAAACTTGAAAATCACTAATTCCAAAAGTGATTCTATTCTCAAGTTATTCTAGCTCTTCTGGTTTCAGTAAAATTGACAACACATTTCTCTGATAATGTGCCTATTCTTGTTCAAATCAGAAACAGTCTCATTGAAAGAATCAATAGCAAAATTATCATTATTATAAAAACTGATAGTTTAATGGGTTACATGATATCAGCTAGAAAAAATATAGTATATCTGGAAATAAAGTATTTCATTACAGGAAATTAAAATTCAATTACATTAATTGGCCCTATTTCTTTAAACCACACAAAAAAAGTAAACTTGTACCACAAGGCAACGATGTTCTTTTACTTCGCCCTATAGTTAGACATTTACAAATAAAACACAACTACCAAAGAATCTCTTGGGATTTTTTTAATGTTTCTGTAAAGAAGAACAGCTATTAGGCAATCTAGTCCATTTTTAATGAATTGTATCAATAGTAAAAGCCACTTCACAAATAATTGCACAGGTACTACTGCACAAAATACTTCTGCCTAAATATTTGAGAAGAATAAAGAACTACTGCATAGAGATTACACAATGTCCTAATCTTTTCATGGAATTCTTACCTACACTTGAGTTAACGATGTAGGGGGAAAGATTACTAAAATTCCTAAAAATCAGCACTGCCAAAAAGAAACACTGGAAATGCCTACGGTCCCTATGGTCCATGAAAAAAATGCAAAAAATATTTCTTACAATAAATTACTCCTATGTAGAACTGTGTAAAACTACAAGGATGCCATGGATTTTCTTATTCTTTTATGTCAGAAGGACTACTCTTTCTCAAACATCTAAGGAATTAGCTCAGACTTCTAATCACAGTGGAGTTCCATTACAACATCAGAAATATTAACTTTACTCCAAAATCTTAACATATGACTATGCTACCCATATAAAGTTAATTTCACTTCAGTTTTAGCTACAACAACGATTGAAATGTCAAATGCATTCACTAACAAAAGTATTTTAAATTTATACCTAAAACTGAATGCAATAGCAATACCACATCCTTTCAAAAAAAAAAAATCTTTAAAATAGGTATATTTGACATGGTGGATGTAATAGTAAATAGATGGCCATCTTCGAAGAGGTACATTTTCAAACATAATTTAACAAACTTACCAGTAACTAAAATGCATCGGATTGCTGCAGGGCTCACAATAAACTTGCAAAATTCTGTGTACTGCCATACAAAATTTCTCTCCATTCTTGCCTATTTCCAACTCCCCTAGATACAAAGGCAAATATAAAGGATACTTCAGCCCATTCCTATATCTCCTACATACCACTTCCTGTCTAGACACATCAGTTCATCTGTAGAGGATCTAAGTATATAGGATAACCGAAAACCAAGTATCTGTCAGCCAAAACTAGTATACACAACATAGAAGATTCTCTTGAAAAGTATAGCAATACCTAGAAAGAGATTTTCATGGAATATTTTACTTGACAGACAAAAAGCGTACTGACTTTTATCTCATAAAGTAAAACTGCTAAACTTTTCAATAGACAGTACTATAACATATCATGTTCTATACGTAGTAATTCTACTTCAGGAATAGTTAAGGGTGTTTAATAATCCTGTCTCCCTTTCAGGAAAATGACACTAACAATCTATAGGGTTATTCTTAAAAAATAATTACCATTTCCAGTTCTTAATAAGCTCCCATTAAATTAGAAAATAGTATTTATTTCAAGTAACATACTCATAAAGGGCTAGGCCTTAGGAAAAATGAAGATAATAGTATAATAATACCTCCAATGACTTAGCATATTTATTATCTCTCTAGAGCTTTCTGGTCCATATTATTAAAGAATACCACATAGTCTTGGCCCACAAATACCTGAGAATATTTAAAAACTATGTAAGAACATGACTAATTTATGTTTCTAATGAAAAATATGTACTATATTTAGGTTCCATTAAAATTTATATATAGATTTTGACTTGATTTTAATATAACTTTATCCATTTCAATTTGTCTATTATTTATTTTTTAAAAGAAACTAATGTGAATAACTCATGTCATGTGATCCTAAAACTTTTGTTATCTTTGAGGTATTTGATTATTTAAAGATGTAATATAAAGACAGACCTAATGTATAACTGAAACGACTGAGATTGAATATGTAACTTAAGTTCAGTTCAAAGGCAGTTCTTAGGATACAGAAACTGGCTTTTCAGTCTGCTTTGTACTGAAACAAGCCAAGTACCTCAGCTAGACGAACTGCTTAAATACACAGAGAAGAATGGAATTCATAATGTAAAAAATTAAAGACTGCCCAAGATCCAACATCTCCTCCCCTTTTAAAAGGATGTTTTTAATATCTTAAGAAACCCTATGGACAAAGTAATTGCCAGAATAAATTCAGAAGTAGATTAAGTTTCATTAAGATTAAGGTACCAACAAGGGGAGAAAATCTTTTGATTTTTTTTCATAAGGTTTCATCTTTTATGTAGCTTAATTTGGTATTAGATACATTAAAATCTTGCAAAGGATGATTAAAATTATATATAATATCTAATACCATTGTTTCTATGCTATTTCTTTGACTAGAAAACTTTTCTGAGATGAGAGTGATCAGAGCAGGAACAAAACTGTAAAAGAAATCAACTCAAGTCCATACTCAAGATAATTTCTCACTCAAAACAATTAGTTTCTAGTGACACACATGCAAAAAAAAACCTCACAAAAGTTAGAAGGGTTAAATTCCTTCACAGTTCAAAATTAGAAAGCTCTAAACCAAAGTTTCTAAACCAGGTACATTTAACGGTCACTTTTAGACAATGCATTCCTGAAGATGAGCTCTTAAAAGAACACTGCCTACCTGCCTATGTATGCAATGAACCTGATACACAAACTGTCACATTCATCAGTTCGGACATCAAGTGAAGATACATGTCGAAATAAGTAAAATACATTTATCTGCAGAGTCAAATAAGGAAAACAGTGAAATGCAGCACAGTAAAATGTAAGGACAGATGGAATACACTGGGAGCACATGAAATCATTAAGCCTGCCCTTAACTGTGAAATCTCTCGGTAATTTCCACCTTTTCTTACAGCCTGATAAGGAAACAGGCAGCCTTATAAACTGAATTTGCTACTACTGTCATGGCTATTTAAGAGTATTCTTTAAAGGCCCTATTTTAAAGTTAATCAGGCTGTTACACATTTTTATCTTCTTCTGTTAACACATTTTGATTTTATGTTTCATCAGCATATTTTATTTCTGACAAAATATAGTATAGCCAAAAAGTCAAAGTCTATAAACTTGTGACTGAAATATGTCAAAATCTGTCTTATATAGGAAACAAAATTTTAAAATTTTTACTTCCAAAGGAATTTATTCTAAACCTCTTATGACATAGTTATATGTTAGTATAGAGTATCTACCGGTATTTACATAGTTTGAGAACAAAATAGCCTTTTGATCAGCTCCATTCATAACTCTAAATAGCCAATAGATATATACTAAAAAGGCTCTACTGTAGAAGAAATAACTCTCAAAGCCTACTAGTTTACAATTTAATCCCAATCGAAAAATGACCACTTCCAATGCTCTAAATGTGTTTGACCCTTTATGAAAATTGAGTGGACGTGCTAGAGCAACCATGTGTAATCCACGGATACATGAATACTTCAGAAATTTCATGATGTAACTTCTTAACACCTAAGAAGTTCAAAATTTCAAAAGTAAAATAGAGAGGTTATAATGACACATGTGTGACCTTAACTATGTATGCATCCTCTAATGTCCTTCAAGATCAAAATACGCCACAGCGGGCGCCTGGGTGGCTCAGATGGTTAAGCGTCTGCCTTCGGCTCAGGTCATGATCCCAGGGTCCAGGGATCGAGTCCCACATCGGGCTCCCTGCTCCTTGGGAGCCTGTTTCTCCCTCTGCTTCTCTCTCTCTCTTCTCTGTCTCTTGTGAATAAATAAATAAAATCTTTAAAAAAAAAAAAAAAAAAGATCAAAATACGCCACAGCAGGGAGGCCAAATGGCCAGTCCTTTATCCTGGTGCTAGCTCCATTTTCAGCCAAGCCCAGCCTATTTAACAGAAGCAGGATTAAAAAGTATACCCTGGAAGGGCTAAAATTATCCAATAAAGAAAATAAATATTGCAACAGCTGACTACACAGAAAGCTGAAATAATTATTTGGTATTCAGGCTTTACAGGAATTTTCTATCATTTTTAATTATCTTTTAAATAATCAGGCAAAAAAAAAAAATCCTGACTTTTCTTATTTCTTCTTTTCTTTTGTGTGTGTGTGTATAATTCTGAAAATGGAAGATATGTAGATTTGTATAAACCCACCACAATCAAGATACAGATCAGTTCCATCACACCAAGAAAACCTTCATTTATCCTATCCCTTTATAGCTTTACAATCACATTCTTCCAACTCCCATAATCTTGAATAACTACTCATCTCTTATCTATCACTACAGTTCTGACATTTCAAGAATGTCATATAAATTGAATCATATAATATGGAACCTTCTGAGTTTGTCTTTCTGACCTCAACATATTGCCTTTGAGATGCATCCAAGTAGTTGTATATGTCCAGAGTTTATTCCTCTAAATGCTGAATAGTATTTCATTTTATAAATGGATTGCCACAGTCTGTGTACATTTGAGTTGTATCTAGTTAACAACAATTATGAACAGGACTACTATAAACATTCATATAAAGGCTTCTGTGTGAACACAGTTTTCATTCATTTCTCATAAATACAAACCTATGAGTAGAGAGGCTGAATTATAAGGTAAGTGTGTATGTTTAACTTTGTAATAAACTGCCAAACTGCCAGAGTGGCTGTAACACTTGGCAATCCCACCAGTAATATATTCTAGTTGCTTCTCATCCTTGCCAGCACATGGCACCATGAGTAATTGTTATTATGGAGATTCTACTATGTGTGTAGTTGCATCTTATACTGGTTTTAATATACATTACCCTATTCATTAATGATACTGAACATCTTTTCATGTGCTATTTTGACATCCTTATATCCTCTTTGGTCAAGTGTCTGTTCAAGTTTTAGCCCATTTTTTTAATTGGATTTTATGTTTTCCTACTATTAAAGTTTAAGGGACTTCTTTGTATATTCTTGATATAATCCTTTGTCAAGTAAAGATTTTTTACTATCTTCCTCCAGTCTGTAACATGTCTTTTCATTGCATCTTTTGCAAACTAAAAGATTTTAACTTTGATGAAGTCAAAGTCAAATTATCAAATTTTTGTCCTTTATGTACATGCTTTTATTGTCATGTCTAAAATGATGTTGCCTAGTCTAGATCAGAAGATCCTCTCCTATATTTCTTCTAAAAGTTCTACAGTTTTATATTTTACATTTAGAGTTAATTTTGAGTTAATTTTTTTTAAGGTGTGAGGTTTAGGTCGAGCCATTTTTTGGCATACAACTATCCTTCCTCCCTTAGATTGATTTTGTACCTTTGCCACAAATCAATTGTCCATAGGTGTGTGGGACTATTTCTAGACTCTTCTGTTGTAGAGATACATGTGTCTATTGCCTTGCTGATATCACATACTGTATTCATTATTAGAGGTTTAGAGTACGTCTTAAAGCCAGGAAGTATTATTCCTTCAACTTTATTCTTCTTCAAAGTCATTTTAGTTATCCTAGTTACTTTAACTTTCCATACTTTAACTTTAGAATCACCTCACATATATCAACAAACAAATCTAGTCAGGATTTAAGTTAGTATTGTGTTAAATCTAGAGATTAATTCAATGACATATTTACTATGTTGAGTCTTCATATACATTTACTTAATACTTCCATTTCTTTTATCAGCAATCTGTGGATTTCAGCACACAGATCCTTACATGTTTTAGACATTTATATTTTCAATATTTAAATTTCTGAAGCTATTGTTAAAGGTATTTTTCATTTGGTTTCCTACTACACATTGTTAATGCACAGAAATAAAATTTATTTTTGCATGAGAAACTTATCTTTTGCGAATTTTCTGAACTTGCTTACTAGAATTCTGTGTGTGTTAATCCTTATGAATTTTTTTACATAGACAATCATGTCATTTGTAAAAGGGATAGTTCTATTTTTTCCTTTCCAACCTGAATGACTTTTGGTTCTTTATCTTGCTTCAATGCAATGGTTAGACCTCTGATTCAGATCAGAATCACAAAGGTATGGCTCAGAGCTGAATTCATACACAATGTTAGTGAGCCACTTCCAAAGTTCTTCCCTTTCCATGATTTCCCCAATAATTTCTGGTTGTGGGGCTCTTCTTTTCATTTCTGCTGTCAAAATGCTAGTGCTTCAGTTTCCTCACTCTGCTGCACACTTTTATAATGCTGCTCAAATCCAGGGCAAACCAGCAGTAAGAGAGAGATAAAACAAAGCAATATAGAGGTTTCTGGTTCTGAAAGTAAAAATCCTGGAATCCATGAGTCCATCAATTCTATCAAATAAAGCTGAACAGACTGATAAATCAACAACTCTTCTAGGATCCAATAAAAGAGAAAAAGAACAGGGCAAACCGATGCCCCCAAGATTGGGGAGACAAACACCAAACTATAGGGAGTCATGGGTTATCAGAGCAGAGACTCACAAGTGGAAACCACTGTGGCAAACAGCACCCAGGTGGGGAAAACTGAACTGTAACTGACAAACTGCTGGAATCTCAGTGCTTTCAACCCCTCCAGTCATAGAGAGGACTCTACATTAACAGCATCTTTATTTCCAGGAGATCAACCAGGTTTTCTTAATAAATATCAGAAAAATCCTCCCAGGCTTCCCAGGGAAAAGGAAAATGAACTTGAAATATACCAGAGCAATCTGTTAATGAGGCCTGCCCTCGAGAGAAACTAGTTAACCAATCCTAACCTGCTGAGGTATTCTAAGAGCCTAACGGACCTAGAGAAGGGAAATATCCAACTACAGTCAACTATAGTCATCTTCTACCACCTAAGGGGGCTGGAAAAAAGTTCACAGTCCAGAGGCACAGGCTGACTAAAAGACTAATATTTAATTACAGGGCTAAGGATGCTTTCTCTCCCTGACACCTCACCACATTACTACAGGCCTATTTATAGCAGTTCCTTTTACCAAGTATATGGTGTCTGATTACCAAGAAAAAATTATGCTAAGCCCTTATGTTAAGGGCTCTAATGGATAAAAGAGACATCATAAAAGAACAAATGGACAATGTAAAAGCAGAGAGATGGAATTCCTAAGAAAGAACAAAAAAGAAATGCTAGCAATAAAAAATACTGTAAAAGAAATGACAAGTGTGTTTGATGGGAATATTAGTAGACTGAATATGGCTGAGGAAAAAAAACTGTAAACTAGAGTATATATCAATAGAATCCTGAAAAACCCAAAACCAAAGAGAACAAAATCTGAAAAAAAAAGAAAAAGAAAGAAAAGAATACCAAGGACTGTGGGACAACTACAAAATGTGTAACATACACAGAATGGGAATACCAGAAAGAGAAGAATGCTAGAAAGGAACAGAAGAAATATTTTTAAAAAACAATGATTGAGAATTTCCCCCAAATTTTTATCATAAACCAAACGACAGATTCAGAAAATTCAGAGAACATCAATCAAGATAAAATGTCAAAATAAACTATACCTAGGTACATCATGTTCAAATTATAGAAAATCAAACATAACAAAAAATTCTTATAAGAAGCCAAAGGGAAAAAAACACAATATCAAGAGTGGAAATAAGATAAGAATTACATCTGATTTTCCTCAGAAACCATGCAAGCAAGAAGAGAATGGAGTGAAAAATTTAAAGTGATGAGAAATAAAACAAAAAAACAAAAAAGCCCAGCAGTCTCAAGTTCTCTACCCCGAAAAATTATCCTTCAAAAGTGAAGGAGAAATAAAGACTTTCTCAGACAAAAATTGAGGAAATTTGTTGCTAGTAGACCTGGCTTGCAAAAAATGTTAATATTCTTTAGAGAGAAGGAAAATAATAATAGGTCAGAAACCTGGATCTATATAAAGAAAAGCAAAAGCACTAAAGAAGGAATAGTGAAGGTAAAATAAAAATTTTTATTTTTTTAATTCTAAATTGATCTAAGACACAACAGTTTATTCAAAATAATAACAGCAACACTGTATTTCATTATGTATGCTTATACATTTATGCATTTGTATATATGATTATGTATGCTTATATATGAAATTAATGGCATATGAATTTAATGACAGCAAGGATACTAGGGATAAGAAAAAGGAATGATTATTTTGTTGTTATGAAGTACACACAATACCCATGAAGTTGTATACTGTTGATAGTAGACATTAGTTGCAAACTCTATGGCAACCATTTAAAAAGGTTAAAAAAGTAATTTTAACTGATACACTTCTAAGAAAGGAGAGAAAATGGAATTATATAAAATGCTTACTTAAAACCAAAAAAGGCAGGAAAAAAGTAGAAGACAAAAGTAGGAACAAAGAACAAGACAACAAATATAAAACAGTAACAAACATGGTAGATATTAATCCAATTATATAAATAATCAACTTGCAGGTCAATGTCTAAATGCATCAGTTAAAGGTCAGAAACTGTCAGAATGAAGTGAAAAACACAACCTACCTATATGTTGTCTAAAAGAAACCTAGTTTAAATATAAAGACACATATAGATTAAAAGTATATATATAGGAACAAAGTATACCATGCTAACAACAATCCAAAAAAATAAAAGTACCTACATTAATCTTGTACAGGGCAGTCTTCAAAGCAAGGAAAGTTATCAGAGATTAAGAAGGGCATTATATAATGATAAAGGAGTCAATTCTTCAGAAGACATTACATTTCTTCAAGTATACGTGCCTAACAACAGAGGATCAAACTATGTGAGGCAAATACCGCTAAAACTGCAAGGAGAAACAGATGAATCTACTGTCACCCTTGGAGATTTCAACACCTCTCTCAGAAATAGGCAAATACAGCAGGCAGAAAATCAGTTAGGACATAGTTGAACTCAACAACGCCAACAAATTACTGGAGATAATTGATAGCTCTACACGACTTCATCTCACAACAGCTGAATACATATTTCTCTCAAGCTCACATGGAACATTCACTAAGCTAGATCCCATTCAGGGCTATAAACAACATCTTACAAATTAAAGAGAATAAAAATCATACAATGTCTACTCTCAGATCACAACAAAATTAATAATTAGAAATCAGTAATAGAAAGATAACTGGAAAATCCCATAACACAAAGAGAGTAAAAGCACACCTCTAAATAACATGAGTCAATGAAATTTCAAGAGATATTAAAAATATTTTGAATGAAATGAAAACACAACTTAGTAAAATTTTTGGAATGGAGTGAAAGCAATGCTTACAAGGAAATTTATAGCACCGAATGCTGTGATACTTATAATACCAATGTACATATTTGGTCTTCATCCCTGTTTCTGGCACAAAGTTCCTAAAACCCTTGAAATTTCCTCAGTGATGGTTGTGAGAAAGATATCTTTTGTCATGTTAATGAGATGACTTTTGGAACTCACCTAAGGAGGACAGCTAGTTGCCAGTGAAGCCAGTCATGTGATTAGAAGGTTGGAACTTTCAATCCCACCTCCCCCACCCTATCTTGCAGGGAAGGAGAGAACCTGGACACAGAGTCCAATCACCAACAGCCAATGATTGAATCAATCATACCTATGTAATGAAGCCTCCATAAAATCACAAAGGACAGGTTCAGAGAGCGGGTCTGCAAGCATGTGGAGAAGAAGGCAGAGTGGCCTGCCGAGGGCATGGTAGCTCTGTGCCCTTTCCCCATACATTGCCCTATGCATTTCTTCCATCTGGATGTTCATCTAAACGTTCATCCGTATCTTTCATCATAATAAACCAGAAATCCAGTCAGTAAAATATTTCCCTGTGCTCTGTGAGACACTCCAGCAAATTAATTCAACTGAAGGAGGTGGTAGAGGAACGTCTGATTGATAGTCAGTCTGTCACGGGTCCAGGTAACACTAGGCATCAGAAGACCAAGGAGGGGGTTGTTCGAATCTCCAATCTACAGTCAGTTGGTCAAAAGCACAGGTGATAATCTGGGCTTGTGACTGGTGTCTAAAGTCAGAGCACCAGTCTTCTATGACTGGTCCCTTAACATGTGGGATCTGACACTATCTCCAAGGAGATAGTATTAGAATTGAATTAAATTGTAGGACAACCAGCTCGTGTTACAGAGAACTGTCTGGTGGTGACAGTGGTACAGGGAACTACCTCTCCACACACTGGAGTTGTGTTCAAACCTCGATTATGCACCTGTAGAAAAGAAGAAAGATCTAAAATAATAATCTACATTTCCACCTTAGGAAACTAGAAAAAGAAGAGCAAACTAAATCCAAAGTAAACACAAAAAAAGAAATAATAAGAATTAAGGTATAAATGAAAGCAATTGAGAAGAGGAAATCAAGAGAGAAAATCAATGGAACAAAAAGCTGGTTCACTGAAAACATCCATAAAATTGATTAAGACTCTAGCCAGTCTAAGAAAAAGAGAGGACACAAAATACTCATATCAGAAATCAAAGAAGGGATGTAACCTCAGATCCTATGGAAATTAAAAGGACAAAAAGGAACAATTCTATGCCCACAGATTTGATAACATAATGAGAAGGACCAGTACCTGAAAGACACAACCTGTCAAAGCTCACACAAAAAGAAAGACATCCTGAACAGACCTGTATCTATTAAAGAAACTGACTCAGTATTTAACAATTTTCCCAAACAGAAAGCACCAGGCCCAGATGTGTTCACTAGTGAATTCTACCAAACACTTTAAATGGAAAGAAATTATACCAATTCTCTACAATATCTTTTAGAGGACTGAAGCAGAGTAACTACTTCCTAATTCATTCTTTGAGCCCAACATCACTCTAATATCAAAACCAGACAAAAACATTATAAGAAAACTACAGACCAGTATCTCCCATGAACATAAATGCAAAAAACCTCAACAAATTGTATCCAAAAAAGTATAAAAAGAATTATACAACACAACCAAGTGGGATTTCTCCACAGTACGCAAGGCTAGTTCAAGATTCAAAAATCAATTAATATTATCTATCACATCAACAGGCTGAAAAGATACGAAATGACATGTTCATATCATTAGATACAGAAAAAGCATTTGACACAATTCAACAACAATTCATGATAAAAACTCATAGTAAACAAGGAACTTTCTCAACTTGATAAAAACTATCTATAAAAACCCTACAGCTAGGGGTGCCTGGGTGGCTCAGTCGGTTAAGCATCTGCCTTCGGCTCAGGTTATAATCTCAGGATCCTGGGATTGAGCCCCAAGATGAGTCCTGTGATGGGCTCCCCACTCAGTAGGGAGCCTGCTTCTCCCTCTCCCTCCACCCTTCCCCCACCCATCCCATGCTCCCTCGCTCACTCTCTCCTGCTCTCTCTTTCTCTAATAAATAAAATCTTAAAAAAAAAAAACCTACAGCTAACATCATACTTAATGATGAAAAACTCAGTTTTCCCACTAAGATCAGACACAAGGCAATGATGTCCCCTCTCACCACTCCTTTTCCACATCATACTAGGAGTCCTTGCTATTGTGAGAAAAAAAGAAAAAAAAGGAAACATATACAAATTAGTAAGGAAGACATGAAACTGTCTTTGTTTGCAGGTGGCATGATTATCTGTGTAGAAAAATCCAAAAGAATCCACAAAAAACCTCTTGGAACTAATAAGCAATTATAGCAAGCTTGCAGGATACAGATTAATTTAAAAAGTCATCTGTTTTCCCACAAACCAACAATGAACAAGTGGAATCTGAAATTAAAATTTCAGTACCATTTACTTTAGCACCCCCCAAAAATACTTATGTGTAAATCTAACAAAATATATACAAGATCTATATGATAAAAATCATAAAACTCTCCAAAATTATATTAAAAAAATGAACTAAATAAATGGAGAGATATTCCAGGTGGATGAATAGAAGGAATAAATATCAAGATGTCAGTTCTTCCCAAATTGATCTATAGGTTCAGTGCAATATTAGTCAAAAACCCAGTAAGTTATTTTATGGATAGTCACAATATATCCAAAATTTATATAAAGAGGCAAAAAATAGCCAACAAAGTACTAAAGAACAAAGTTGGAAGACTGACACTACTAACCTCAAGACTTACTATAAAGCTATAGTAATCAAGACAGTGTAGAATTAGTGAAAGAATAAAAAATAGATCAATGGATGGAACAGAAGAGAGAGCCAAGAAATAGACACCAATAAATAGAGTTGACTGATCTTTGACAAATGAGCAAAGGAAATACAATGGAGCAAAGTGTCTTCAACAATGCTGCTGGAAAAACTGGTCAACCACATGAAAAAGTAAATCTAGAAAACAGACCTTACATGCTTCACAAAAGTCTACTCAAAACGGATCACAGACCTAAATGTAAAATGCAAAACTAAGTAACTCCTAAAAGATAACATAAGAAAAAACCTAGATGACCTTGAGTATGGTGATGACTTTTTAGATAAACATCAAAGAAACAATCCATGAAGAAATAATTAATAAGTTGGACTTCATTAAAATTAAAATCTTCTCCAGGAAAGACAATATCAAGAGAATTAAAAGACAAGCTACAGATTGGGAGAAAATATTTGCCAAAGACATATCTGATGAAAGGACTGTTATCCAAAATATAAAAGAACTCTTAAAACTGAACAATAAGAAAACAAACAAGCTGATTAAAAACTGAACCCAAGTCCTGAACAGACACCTCACTGAAGTAGATAAAGAATGACAAATAAGGATATAAAAAGATGCTCCACATCACGTCATCAGGTAAATGCAAATAAAAACAATGAGATACCACTACACACCTTCTACAGTGGCCAGATTCCAGAACACTGACAACACCAAATGCTAGTGAGGTTATGGAGCAACAGGAATTCTCATTCACTGCTGGTGAAAGACAGAAAATGGTATGGGCACTTTGGAAGACAGTTGAGAGGTTTCTTACAAAACTAAACATACTTTCATCATATAAACCAGCAATCATCCTCCTTGATATCTACCCAAAGGAGTTGAAAACTTACACCCACAGAAAAACCTGCAAAATGTTTGCAGCTGCTTTAGTCGTAATTTCCAAAACTTGGAAACAACGAAGATGTCCTTCAATAGGTGAATGAATAAATAAACTGTGCTACATACAGACAAAGGAATGTATATATTCAGTGCTAAGAAGAAATGAACCATCAAGTCATGAAAAGCCATGGAGGGATCCTAACTGTATATTACTAAGTGAAAGAAGACAATCTGAAAAGCTTACATACTATGTGATTTCAACTATGACATTGTGGAAATGACAAAACTATTAGCGACAATAAAAAGACCAGTGGTTTCCAGAGGGAGAGTGTGAGCAGGAAAAAGATGAATAAGTGGAGCACAAAAAATTTTTAGGGAAGTGCAAATATTTTATAGGTATATGTCATTATATTTTGTCCAAACCCACAGAATGTAAAACACCAAGAGGGAATTCTAAGATACACTACAGACTTTGAATGATTATACTGTAACAATTTAGTTTCATCCTTGGTAAAAAAAATGTGTCATTCTGGTGAGTGACGCTGATTAAGGGGGAGGGTATGCATGTGTGGGGAAAGGGAGTGCATGGGAAATCTATCTTCTTCTTGATTTTATTGTAAGCCCAAACCTGCTCTAAAAAAATGAAGTCTTTCACAAATATTAAAACTAATTCTAAAATTTAAAAACAAAAAGAATATCAAAAGCAACAGAAATTACACAAAGAAGAAAGTTTTGGGTTTTTATTTAAGGCATGTTGATTTTGAGATACCTTCTACATGGTTTGGGTATATGGACCTAAATAGAAGATAGCTAGAAAAAAAGCTTTGGGACTTGTCAGCCTAGGTAATAAGACCATGGACCTAGAAACAAAATAAAGTAAAAGCAAATAAAATTACAGTACTAAATTGACTGGAATCTCCTGATGATGCCTTATTAATTCTTTTCTTAAAGATTCAACTCAGTGCACATAATGGTCATCACATCCAGGAAAAAGTAAGGGAAAAGAACTTCAACACTGGGGAGACTCTTAGTATTATACCCACTTTTCATTAGAAAATCTGGGCTTCTGAAGGTGAAGAGATAAACATATGACAATAGTTCTTATAAAAGCAAATAATATTTATCTTAGTTTTAGACTCTATGATTATCATAAAATCAAAATGAATTAAGAATTTTTCTTTCAAAAGGAATATAAAGAGAGAAAAGTTAGAAGAAATGAATGCTATTTCATGTGAAAAATAAGATTGTGACAAGATTGATTGAAATATCAAAGGAGAAACTATGTGGATATACAAACTAGAGGAAAATTAAGGCAACTAATTCAGTAAAGATGTGCTTATGGTTGCCAAAATTTCTGCAACAAATAATTTGCAGTTACCCCTTTGACAAAACAATTATCTTTTTTGGGGGGGGGCAGCAAAGATAAAGCAAAAGCCTTGACTTTTATAGAGTAAAATTATGTGCTGTAAAATGAAATAGCATAAACTAACATAGCATTAAAAATGCATTTCACTAAATTTAAAGGAAACTTTTTATGAAAGAATCATTGTGAGAGCAATCACTCATTATAAAAAACACTTTAAAATGGACTATAAGACACCAGCTTATTTGAAAAGTCAATAAATCATAAGTCATAAATCTAGAATAAAACAAAATATCCACTCTTGTTGACAGCTGACAAATTTATTAAATTGCTAGATGTACTACAACTTTTATTATTAGATATCTCTTGTAGAGACTTCACAGAGTAGAAAGGACTTGCCTGACAAGAGGAAGTTATTTGAACATTAAATTATAGTTTCCTTATGTTTCAGGCAGAATGCTTAATGTATTTTATTTTTTACTTCTTAAAAATTAATTTTCACAGTAAATTCAATATAAATTCCATTTTACTTTAGTTAAATCTCACTAAATAAATTATTTGCTTTTTTCCTCCTCTAATAGTAGTAATACATGTACCTCAAATACACTTTTTGTGTCTGTTTTACTTAAAGAATTTTCATTAATAATTTAGTAAACTAAAAAAGGCAAACTAGCAAATATATATAGTAAGAAGTGACAGACATACATTCTTTCTGAAAAAATATAAAGGGAATATAATTTGATAGGTGTATATTTAAAAATACTTAAATGCTTTCGGAAGCCAAAATACTATATTCTACATATATTAACAATAACCTTCACAAGAGAGACAATCATTATCAACAGGTACTGATTTCACTTCTTTGCCAACTGAAATCAATCACATTTCATTTTTTTGTCAATTGGGTTAAAACTATATAATAAAATTTTGACATTGTATGTGCAATAGGTAATTTTCCCTGAACTAACAATCAGAAAACATGGTTGGACAAATGATTTTTAAGTCACTTCAAAGCGTAAGGGAAAATCTGGTTTAGGTAGTCACTGAAAATACTGATATTTCCAGGCAATTTTGTTGGTTTACACATGACAAGAGTGGTAATCAGGACTTTACAATGAAATTTTTAATTAAAGGAATGGCTTAATTATTAAGGGAGTTATAAAATTCAAGATAATCATTGGAATAACTGATGAGCAAAATACATTTTAAGAAAAAAAAATCTTTAGGGAGCCTGGGTGGCTCAGTCGGTTAAGCGTCCAACTCTTGATTTTGGCTCAGGTCATGATCTCAGGGTTGTGAGATCCATCCCATTGTCGGGCTCCACCCTGGGCTGGAGCCTGCTTGGGATTCTCTCTCTCCCTCCCCCTCTGCCCCTTCCCACCCCTCTTCCTCTCCCCCTCTGAAAGAAAGAAAGAAAGAGAAAGAAAGAAAGAAAGAAAGAAAGAAAGAAGAAAAAAAGGAAAAAAATCTTCATTTAGGTTCACTAAACAATTAATGAGTCATTAACATTCACATTACAAGAAGATTCTTAATGATAGGTCACTGACATAAATTCCTATGGGATTCCCTAAATTTTTTTATATCTCACATTCCATCAAGCAGTCTACCAAACAACTTGTATCATAACTAAAAACAAAAAGAACATTTTTCTGAGAAAAATATTTATATATTTAAAAGAATTCATTTAAACTATCACTCGAGATTGAATTTTAGTTTATAAAATTTTTCAGTTAAAACAGCGCTAGAAATAAATTTTAGTAATACAAAATTATATCACATATATCATATAGTCTACATCAATAGACTAATGTTCATTGAGGAAAGAGAGAAAACACATTCAATGTCTACTACGTACCAGAAAGTATGATAGATATTTCGCATAGACTAGCTTAGTTTAATTCATTTTACAGTCAGATAAAGTTGGCATTACTAAAAATCACTCCACAATTGGCAAAAGTGATTCAGAGAGTTGTCCACAGTGGTTTAGAGGGAGGGCTCTGGAGTCAGGCTTTCAGGATTAGGATTCTGGTTCTAATCTGCCACTTAAGTCTTGTGCCTTGAGGAAGTTACTCAGTTTTTCTCTCCCTCAGCAGCAGAAAGTATTGGATGAGATAATACAGTTACAGAGACTGGCACACAGTAAGTACTCAGTAAATGCCATGTACTACTACTACTAACACCCTCGAACAATCTTATCACCTAAGATCAGATAGTACAGAACACTGGTTTGAGTCTTAATCTGTCTGACACAAAAGAAGTCCTGCTCATTGCATCACACTGTCACTAATGAGAATTTCTTGCTTAGTGTATTTTTAGTTGTTTGATAAACAAAAGCCTATTTATACCTTGTACCAGAAAACATATTTTTTCAAAGCAAATTCTTCCCATATCACACAATTAGGAAGGTTTATTTTATATCATGTAAAGAATTTAATAACATATGTTCTGAAAAAAGGAGGGTGGACCAAATGAGAAAGATATGTCATTTACAATGTATCTGATCATCGAAATCAAAGGGAAATCAAATTTCTAATTTATGGAGTCATTCTGAGATACAAAATACAAAAAATATGATTACTTCAAGATTAGAGTTATACTTCTTGAAATAATTTATTAATTATTTGTTCATTCTTTTGGTCATTAAAACCATTTATTAAATGTCTAATGAAAGGCAATTTGTTTAGTTATTGCTCTCAGTATTCACTGGACTGAGATTGACGAGTCCAATATAAAATAGTTCCTGAGGAATGACAAAACATCCAAAAAAAACATCCAAACAGCTTTGATCACTTGGCAGAATTACTCAAGGTGATCCCAGGGCTTGAGAATCATTATGAATAGAATGAAATCAAAATGGTAACTACATACTGCCCTAATTTACTTATCAAAAACAGGTAACATCAAAAATACTGTTTGTGATGCCACAAGCTATTTAACTCAATTCAGTAATATTTATCTACTCATTTGTTGATGAAATTTTTTGTGTCATGATAAAAGCTACAACTATGTGTTAAAAGAAAAGGTGACAAAAAGGTGGTATTCCCGGAAATTTAAGTACTAAAGGGGCAGCTATACAAGATCCAAAAACCAGCTAAAGAAAAATCATCTTAAACCCTTCCAGGCTTTCTTTGACTTGGTGTTGGCTTCAAAACTTGAGTTAACACATCCTCTATTTTAAGCCACAATATCTAGAAAATGGATAGTTCAAAACCAGTTTTCATCACTACAATTAAAGTTCAAAATATAAGTCCTAATTAATTACTTAAGTCTCTATTGTAAATACTATCATTGATAGAAGTTCAAATATAAAGTAATACAGCCCATATTATAACAACCAATTTCCAAGATTAAGGATATATAATTTTTAAAATATAAAAACATAGTATTAGAGAAACTCTTATAGATCATCTAGCCCACTGTCATGGTAACAAAACCCCGCATGTACTGAGTGCTTACTATAATGATCTATGTATTTTATCACATTTAATCTAAATAATCCAATGTGCTACTATTATTGCAATTTTATAATGGTGGAAACGGAAGCACAAAATTGTTAACATATTCAAGGGTGCACTAATAATACAGTAAACCCGGGATTTGAACCCAAGTCTGTCTGACTTGAAAGTCCACACATATAACAACCATAATACATAGTCTTCATGATAAAACAAAGCCACAAAAATTCTGCACAAAGCCTATTTACAAAGGCTCCAGAAAATAAGATTTTTCCTTCAATAAATTATTTTAATACTAACCCCCTATGTAGAGTAAAACTCATCAAGATTTCTAAGGACAGTATAATAGTACCACCAGAGAAACAATAAAAAGTTTCATAAAAAAGGATTACTGAGTGGAGGAAAGAACATGGAAACTAAAGCTTCAGCTTGAAACACAGAAGACAGAGAAGTAACTGATTTTATAGCTTAGCTCAATTTCTCCAAAAAGTAATTAAAAGTTAGATAATATTATAATTGTTGGCATATGTTTATTATGCAAACAGATTTTCAAAAAAAGAATATAACTAATTTTCTCTGGAAATTTAAAAACTTCAAATAGGTTCTCCTTCATCTAGAATAATTTAATAATAACTAAAAATAAGAGGATATGTCCTATTTCAAGCTCTCATTCATCTATATGAATTTATGATATAGCCAGAAAACAAGAAATTCTATTGACCCTTGCCCTACAGCTAAGAATCTGGGTTTTTCAGGTAGAGGGAGAAGTCCCATTTAATAACTTGGTTTTAAAACTTTAAAAACCAAAAGACTGTACCACTGATGCACACACTTATCTATAACGGCCCCCTTCAAAACTTGAAATAACAAAAGACTATTACTACCGATAGATACAATTTTCCACAAAAGAGCCAACCTCAGACATCAAGGGCTTTGACACAATTAATGCAAAAGTATTAGATAAGAATTCAAAATAGCACATAACTGAATTGCAGGGTAGCTTGGAATTGGGTATGTATTATTACTAAAGAGGATAGTGATACTTTTCTTATTATATGTTTTCTGTTGGATTTAAACTAAGAACATGTATATCGCTGCAAAAGTTGAAGTTATTTATTACAGAGAAAAATTAAGATGAATGATACAAAAGAACTAAAACCAAATAAAAATGAAAATCAGAATGCTGACCCCTTACATTGTCTTCTAACTCCATGATGAAATAAATACAGTTTAAATACCAAAATATAAACATTAAAATGAGTTTTGAAGACAGGCAATGAAAAATAACCATGTGCCCTGGATGAATGGACCAGATAACCTGTTAAAATATGATTTTAGCACTAAGATTTTATAATAGCTATTCATGTAGATATAAATTATTGTGACACTTTTAGTTATAACATTTTCAAACTATATAATCTTTCTACTTTTTCTTCACAAAGCAACAAATTCCATTTCAGGTTAAAATGATTATAGACAATATTAATTCATAAGGAATATTTAAATTACACATGGGAGTTTTTCTACAGGCTACTTCATCCCCAACTTCTTTTCATAGAACTTACTAAGTTTTTAATTACTGATTCCAATGTATATTGGTTCACTTAGATGATAAAGAGCAAAACATCTGAATTTACATCCAGGACTGAAATTTAGTGTTTTATCTTTCCACTAGGCTGATATCCACCCCTCCCGATGAAATTATTTAAGATCTTATAGCAAAATAGTATCACAGTAGGGCATGACTTCAGGATTCCTTTTTACTTCAAAGCTTTTTACTTCAAGACTCCAACTTTTACACTGATATAAAAGAAAGCATGACCCATGGATAGGAGCTGGGTGTTGTTAAGTGTACAGGTCACATTTATACTCATGTTTATACTGTACATAAAGGTAGTCTCAGTACAGGAATAATATTATTAGCAATTAAAACAGAATTTTGTTAATAGCTTATTTAGATAATAAATATGAGAAAATCATGTTACATTTCAATGGACTTTATTTTCCCATCTTTGCTTTATTCACTAGGTTTTCCAACAATTCAAAATTGGATGATCCATGAAGAACTTCACATATATGTGTACATACTAGGGAAGCATTCCTATATTGCTTCTGGATTAAAAAAGAATGTTTACCTATGTGATTTTCTCTTAAAATTTTCCAAACGTAGCAATGTACAGATTAAAAATAGTTGTTAAAATTCACATTTAACTTCTTACAGAAATGATTCTAAGAGACAAAATTAAATCAGCATTTGATGCATGAGGTATGTTTTAATAAAAAGGAAGGAAGCTACAGAATTGCACATGAAATAAACCTAATTAGAAAATAACTGAATTTTTATATAAACATGGATATGCCACTGGGTAGATTTGGATTCTCATATATGAACTATATATAAAGGAAAGCTAATATCAATTAATATTATACTAGTATTATGATAACATAAGTATAAAATAATACTTATAATATATAAATTATGTAACTATTATCAAATACCACTTTTTCAGAATAAACTTTACCCTAGTAATTTTGTTTAAGCTAACAGGATTTCATGGATGATCCAAACCATAAGCATTTCCAAAGGATAAGGTTAGGACTAATATTTTTCCTCAATTTTTATTAAAATCATTATGCTACATCTGGTAAGAAGTTTTTATTTATTATCAAGCAAGTCATTTCTTTATGATTATAAGTGTGAAGTTTTAATATTGTATGAATATAAATCTGCCTTAGCCTAAAGATACTAAAGATTTATTAGCACTTCAGGGATAAAAACCAAATATTATAACACATATACACAGCATCAACTGTGCCAGGCATAATCTAAGTGTATAAAAATTACAAGAAATTACAAATTTAAAGAAAACTTACCAGACAGTTGTTTCCACTTGACTGTCATTGAGCTGCCGATTGTCCAGTTGGGCAAAAAGTGGAAAAAGCACTTGAATCCCTCCAATTGAATGAATTGCACTATGAATTGAATGTGTTACTATAGCTTTCACATCCTATGTTCAAAAACAAAAATATGTATTAAACTCCTGAAGCATGAAGTTATCACTATTTCCTTGTTCCAAATAACTTTGTAAAAAATTTTTAAAACATAGACATTTTAAATCCCTCAATTATAAAATTTTTGATACACATATAAAATACAAATGTGAAATATCTTTGCCAACCACTTTTAAATTTGAATAAGTTGAGATTTTTACACTGAAAATATGAAGCTATAAATCAAAAAACAATTTAGAATAAGAAATACTATTAGTAGATTTAAAGATTTCCAAGTAATTTTTATACGGGGGTGTTATACTAGTACATTTTTAAAGCAAAGTATATTTTTGTGTCTAACAACTATCTGTTCAGCTAATCACCTGATTTTATCTCAAAGGATTATAGAACAGACAAGATAACAGAGATTACAGATTCCCTACTAAGGAGACTGACTAGTCCAGGGTAAAGTATATTGCCAAAAAGTAAAAATAAGAAAATAAGGGAGAAGGTGAAAATGTCATGCAAAGAACTAGAAAAAAAAAAAAAAAAAGAAAAAGAAATAGCAACTATAGATCTACAGATTAGCAAGCTTTAATACGTAAATGAGAACATTAAACTAAGCTACTATTCACCAACCTGGAGCATTAGAGCATGTGGGGAATGAACAAAAATTGATGCATTTTCCTTTGGTGATGATTCCAAGCATAGCTGAGCATCGGTGGCCTTAGCATTATATGTAAATGCAATACTACTTGCAAGTTTCCCATCATACAGAACCTGTTTATGATGTTCTGCCAAATGAATGTCACTCTCAGATTTAAATTTGAAGGTGCTCTGAAAAAATAAAACTAAATTAAATACTCTTTTTAAATGTAATATAATAAAACTCTTAAAGTTTTAAAGCAGAGAAACATTTAAAATAATAGACAATTTGTTTTGACTCTTCCAAGTGTCAGGCATTAGTGGTATTATATTATTTCGTTATTCTCACTTCAATTCTATGAGTTAAATTTTACTCATCATGTAAATAAACACACTCAGATCTGAATATTTTTGTTTTTATTGTTTTTGATTATTTTTAAAATAATTTCATTAGAAAAAATATAAAGCCAGATGTTATTACATCTGTAGTAAAAGGATTTTGATTTAATATTTCATAACATAAATTTAATTTTTCTGGTTAACACATTCAAGAATATTTACATGAGTAAACAGTACCCAGTACATGAATTACTATTATAGAAAAATGATTATCATTTAAGACTATGAAAAATGTTTATATGCAAAAATATTTATGTCTCTACTCTAAAAAGTATATCAGCATATTGAGTAACGATAATATCCACAAAAGTATCAAAAAGTTAAACCCAGAAGAAAGTTTCACTAAAACATGTAACCAAATGGCCAAAGACACATGAAAAAGTCTCGACATCACTCAGCATCAGGGAAATCCAAATCAAAACCTCAATGAGATACCACCTCACACCAGTCAGAATGGCTAAAATTAACAAGTCAGGAAATGACAGATGTTGGCGAGGATGCAGAGAAAGGGGAAACTTCCTACACTGTTGGTGGGAATACAAGCTGGTGCAGCCACTCTGGAAAACAGTATGGAGGTTCCTCAAAAAGTTGAAAATAGAGATACCCTACGACCGAGCAATTGCACTCCTGGGTATTTACCCCAAAGACAGAAATGCAGTGATCCGAAGGGGCACTCCAATATTTATATCAGCAATGTTAACAATAGCCAAACTATGGAAAGAGCCAAGATGTCCATCAATAGATGAATGGATAATGAAGATGTGGTGTACACACACACACACTCACACACACACACACAAACACACAGACACACACAATGGAATATTATGCAGCCATCAAAAAATTGAAATCTTGCCATTTGCAACAATGTGGATGGAACTAGAGGATATTATGCTAAGCGAAATAATTCAATCAGAGAAAGACTATTATATGATCTCACTGATATGTGGAATTTGAGAAAAAAGGCAGAGGATCATAAGGGAAGGGAGGGAAAAATGAAACAAGATGAAACTAGAGAAGAACACAAACCATAAGAAACTCTTAATCTCAGGAAACAAACTGAAGGTTGCTGGAGTGGAGGAGGGTGGGAGAGATGCCTAGGTGATGGACACACTGGGGAGGGTATGTGCTATGGTGAGTGCTGTGAATTGTGTTAGACTGAAGAATCACAGACCTGTACCCCTGAAACAAATAACACATTATATGTTAATAAAAAGAAAAAAAATAAAACTAACAAAAAAAACATGTCACCACTTTATATAGAGAAATAACAAAAATGTACGAGTTGTAATTAAGGTTGTTAGAGGGGGGAGGAGCAAGATGGCGGAGGAGTAGGAGACCTAAATTTCGTCTGGTCCTAGGAATTCAGCTAGATAGGGATCAAACCATTCTGAACACCTACGAACTCAACAGGAGATCAAAGAAAAGAATAGCAGCAACTCTCTGAACAGAAAAATGACCACTTTCTGGAAGGTCTCTTCTGATTTGTTTAATATATATCTTTCTGGGGTCATACTTACCCCGTTAGCATTTTGTTCTCTCATTCATCTATTCTCCTCTGGACAAAATGACAAGACGGAAAAAAATCACCTCAAAAAAAAGGACAAGAGGGTGCCTGGGTGGCTCAGTTGGTTAAGCGACTGCCTTCGGCTCAGGTCATGATCCTGGAGTCCCTGGATCGAGTCCCGCATCGGGCTCCCTGCTCAGCAGGGAGTCTGCTTCTCCCTCTGACCCTCCCCCCTCTCATGTACTCACTCTCTCTCATTCTCGCTCTCTCAAATAAATAAAATCTTTAAAAAAAAAAAAAAAGGACAAGAGGCAGTACCGACTGCCAGGGACCTAAGCAATATGGACATTAGTAAGATATGGGAACTAGAATTCAGAATGACGATTTTAAAGATACTAGCTGGGATTGAAAAAGCATGGAAGATATTACAGAAACCCTTTCTGGAAAAATGAAAGAAATAAAATCTAACCAAGTCGAAATCAAAAAGGCTAATAATGAGGTGAAATTAAAACTGGAGGCTCTAACTGCTAGGATAAATGAGGCAGAAGAGAGAATCAGTGATATAGAAGACTAAATGATGGGAAAAAAAGAAGCTGAGAAAAAGAGAGATAAACAACTACTGAATCACAAGGGCAGATTTGAGAGATAAGTGATATCATAAGATGAAACAATATTAGAATAATTGGGATCCCAGAAGAAGAAAGAGAGAGAGGGGCAGAAGGTATATTGGAGCAAATTATAGCAGAGAACTTCCCTAACTGGAGGAAGGAAACAGGCATCAAAATCCAGGAGGCACAGAAAACCCCCTGCAAGATCAGTAAAAATAGGTCAACACCCCAACATCTAATAGTAAAACTTATGAGTCTCAGAGAAAATCCTGAAAGCAGCTCGGGACAAGAGATCTGTAACCTACAATGGTAGAAACATTAGATTGGCAAAAGACCTATCCACAGAGCCTGGCAGGCCAGAAAGGACTGGCATGATATATTCAGAGCACTAAATGAGAAAAATATGCAGCCAAGAATACTATATCCAGCTCGGCTGTCATTGAAAATAGAAGGAGAGGGCGCCTGGGTGGCTCAGTTGGTTAAGCGACTGCCTTCGGCTCAGGTCATGATCCTGGAGTCCCTGGATCGAGTCCCGCATCGGGCTCCCTGCTCGGCGGGGAGTCTGCTTCTCCCTCTCCCACTCCCCGTTTGTGTTCCCTCTCTCGCTGTGTCTCTCTCTGTCAAATAAATAAATAAAATCTTTAAAAAAAAAAAAAAAAAAGAAAATAGAAGGAGAGATAAAAAGCTTCCAGGACAAATAAAAACTAAAGAATTTGCAAACACAAAACCAGCCCTACAAGAAATATTAAAAGAGGTCCTCTAGGGCGCCTGGATGGCTCAGTTGGTTAAGCAACTGCCTTCAGCTCAGGTCATGATCCCACGGTCCTGGGGTCGAGTCCCGCATCAGGCTCCCTGCTCTGCGGGGAGCCTGCTTCTCCCTCTCCCACTCCCCCTGCTTGTGTTCCCTCTCTCGCTGTGTCTCTCTCTGTCAAATAAATAAACAATATCTTTAAAAAAAAAAACAAAAAAGGAAGGGGTCCTCTAAGCAAACAGAGAGCCTCAAAGTAACACAGACCACAAAGGAACACAGAAAATATACACTAACAGTCACCTTACAGGCAATACAATGGCACTAAATTCCTGTCTTTCAATAGTTACCCTGAATGTAAATGGGCTAAATGCCCCAATCAAAAGACACAGGCTATCACAATGGATATAAAAACAAGACCCATCAATATGCTGTCTGCAAGAGACTCATTTTAGACCCAAAAACACCCGCAGATTGAAAGTGAGGGGGTGGAAAACCATTTACTATGGTAATGGACACCAAAAGAAAGCTGGAGTGGCAATCCTTATATCAGACAAATTAGATTTTAAACGAAAGATTATAATGAGAGATGAGGAAGAACACTATATCATACTTAAAGGGTCTATCCAACAAGAAGATCTAACAATTGTAAATATCTATGCCACTAACATGGGAGCAGCCAATTATATAAGGCAATTAATAACAAAACCAAAGAAACACATCGACAACAATACAATAATAGTGGGGGACTTTAACACCTCCCTCACTGAAACGGACGGATCATCTAAGCAAAAGATCAACAAGGAAATAAAGACTTTAAATGACACACTGGGCCAAATGGACTTCACAGATACATTCAGAACATTCCATCCCAAAACAACAGAATACACATTCTTCTCTAGTGCCCATGGAACATTCTCCAGAACAGATCACATCCCTAAGTCACAAATGAGGTCTCAACCAGTACCAAAAGATTGGGATCATTCCCTGCATATTTTCGGACCACAGTGCTTTGAAACTAAAACTCAATCACAAGAGGAAAGTCGGAGAGAACTCAAATACATGGAGGCTAAAGAGCATCCTACTAAAGAATGAATGATCCAACCAGGAAATTAAAGAAGAATTAAAAAAATTCATGGAAACAAATGAAAATGAAAACACAACTGTTCAAAATCATTGGGATGCGCAAGGCAGTCCTAGGAAAGTATATACCAATACAAGCCTTTCTCAAGAAACAATAAAGGTCTCAAATATGCAACTTAACCCTCACCTAAAGAGGCTGGAGAAAGAACAGCAAATAAAGCTTAAGCCCAGCAGGAGAAGAGAAATAATAAAGATCAGAGCAGAAATCAATGAAATATAGAAACCAAAAGAACAGTAGAACAGATCAACGAAACTAGGAGGTGGTTCTTTGAAAGGATTAACAAGATTGATAAACCCCTGGCCAGACTTATCAAAAAGAAAAGAGAAAGGACCCAAATCAACAAAATCATGAATGAAAGAGGAGAGATCACAACCAACACCAAAGAAATACAAACAATTATAAGAACATATTATGAGCAACTATATGCCAGCAAATTAGATAACCTGGAAGAAATTGATTCATTCCTAGAGATGTATCAACTACCAAAACTGAACCAGGAAGAAATAGAATACCTGAACAGACCTATAACCACTAAGGAAATTGAAGAAGTAATCAGAAATCTCCCAACAAACAAAAGCCCAGGGCCAGATGGCTTCCCCGGGGTATTCTACCAAGATTTCAAGAAGAATTAATACCTATTCTTCTGAAACTGTTCCAAAAAATAGAAAGGGAAGGAAAACTTCCAAACTCGTTTTATGAGGCCACCATTACCTTGATCCAAAAACCAGACAAAGACCCCATCAAAAAGGAGAATTACAGACCAGTATCCTTGATGAACAGGGATGCAAAAATTCTCACCAAAATACTAGCCAATAGGATCCAACAGTACTTTAAAAGCATTATTCACCACAACCAAGTGGGATTTATCCCTGGGCTGCAAGGTTGGTTCAACAACCACAAATCAATCAATGTGATACAATACATTAATCAAAGAAAGAACAAGAACCATATGATCCTCTCAATAGATGCAGAGAAAGCATTGACAAAGTACAGCATCCTTTCTTGATTAAAACTTTTCAGAGTGTAGGGATGGAGGGTACGTACCTCAATATCATAAAAGCCATCTATGAAAAACCCACAGCGAGTATCATTGTCAATGGGGAAAAACTGAGAGCTTTCCCCCTAAGGTCAGGAACATGGCAGGGATGTCCACTATCACCACTGCTATTCAACATAGTATTAGAAGCCCTAGCCACAGTAGTCAGACAACAAAAAGAAATCAAAGGCATCCAAATCGGCAAAGAAGTCAAACTTTCACTGTTTGCAGATGATATGATACTTTATGCGGAAAACCCAAAAGACTCCACCCCCAAACTGCTAGAACTCATATAGGAATTCAGTCAAGTGGCAGGATATAAAATCAATGTACAGAAATCAATGGCATTCTTATACACCAACAACAAGACAGAAGAAAGAGAAATTAAGGAGTCGATCCCATTTACAATTGCACCCAAAACCATAAGATACCTAGGAATATACCTAACCAAAAAGGCAAAGAATCTGTACTCAGAAAACTATAAAATACTCATGAAAGAAATTGAGGAAGACACAAAGAAATGGAATAAAGGTTCCATGCTCATGGATTGGAAGAACAAATATTGTGAAGATGTCAATGCTACCTAGAGCAATCTGCACATCCAATGCAATCCCTATCAAAATACCATCCACTTTTTTCAAAGAAATGGAGCAAATAATCCTAAAATTTGTATGAAACCAGAAAAGGCCCCGAATAGCCAGAGGAAAGTTGAAAAATAAAAGCAAAGCTGGTGGCATCACAATTCCAGACTTCAAGCTCTATTATAAAGCTGTAATCATCAGACAGTGTGGTACTGCACAATAATAGACACATAGATCAATGGAACAGAATAGAGAGACCAGAAATGGACACTCAACTCTATGGTCAACTAATCTTTGACAAAGCAGGAAAGAATGTCCAATGGAAAAAAGACAGTCTCTTCAACAAATGGTGTTGGGAAAATTGGACAGCCACATGCAGAAGAATGAAACTGGACCATTTCCTTACACCACACACAAAAATAGACTCCAAATGGCTGAAAGACCTAAATGTGAGACAGGAATTCATCAAAATCCTTGAGAACACAGGCAGCAACCTCTTCGACCTCAGCCATAGCAACTTCTTCCTAGAAACATCGCCAAAGGCAAGAGAAGCAAGGGCAAAAATGAACTATTGGGACTTCATCAAGATAAAAAGCTTTTGCACAGCAAAAGAAATAGTCAACAAAACAAAAAGACAACCCACAGAATGGGAGAAGATATTTGCAAATGACATATCAGATAAAGGGCTAGTATCCAAAATCTATAAAGAACTTATCAAACTCAACACCCAAAGAACAAATGATCCAATCAAGAAATGGGCAGAACACATGAACAGAAACTTCTTTTTCCAAAGAAGACATCCAAATGGCCAACAGACACATGAAAAAGTGCTCAACATCACTCGGCATCAGGGAAATCCAAATCAAAACCTCAATGAGATATCACCTCACACCAGTCAGAATGGCTAAAATTAACAAGTCAGGAAACGACAGATGTTGGCGGGGATGCGGAGAAAGGGGAACCCTCCTACACTGTTGGTGGGAATGCAAGCTGGTGCAGCCACTCTAGAAAACAGTATGGAGGATCCTCAAAACGTTGAAAATAGAGCTACCATACAGTCCAGCAATTGCACTACTGGGTATTTACCCCAAACATACAAATGTAGGGATCTGAAGGGGTACATGCACAATGTCCACAATAACCAAACTGTGGAAAGAGCCAAGATGTCTATCGACATGGTATATATATACCATGGAATACTATGCAGACATCAAAAGGAATGAAATCTTGCCATTTGCAATGATGTGGATAGAACTGGAGGGTGTTATGCTGAGCGAAATAAGTCAATCAGAGAAAGACATGTATCATATGACCTCAATGATACGAGGAATTCTTAATCTCAGGAAACAAACTGAGGGTTGCTGGAGTGGTGGGGGGTAGGAGGGAAGGGGTTGCTGGGTGATAGACATTGGGAACGGTATGTGCTATGGTGAGCGCTGTGAATTGTGTAAGACTGTTGAATCACAGACCTGTACCTCTGGAACAAAAATACATTATATGTTAAAAAAAATAAATAAGAAGATAGCAGGAAGGGAAAAATGAAGGGGAGGAAATCGGAGGGGGAGACGAACCATGAGAGACGATGGATTCTGAGAAACAAACTGAAGGTTCTAGAGGGGAGGGGGGTGGGAGCATGGGTTAGCCTGGTGATGGGTATAAAGAGGGCATGTACTTAATGGAGCACTGGGTGTTAGACTAGACAATGAATCATGGAACACTACCTCAAAAACTAATGATGTAATGTAAGATGAGTAACATAACATAATAAAATGAAATTAAAAAAAGAAAGGTATTGTTAGAAATGGTTAGAATTTCTCTGTATATATAAATTTGACAATGACAATATTTAAACTTTGCAAAAATCACATATTATTATTATTATTATTTTCAACTTACAACTATGAAAACTGAATGTTAGATTAAGATCTGGAAGGAATAGTGCCAAGACACAATACCAAATGTTCTGACTCATAGTACTAATGGATTAATGGTGAAGTGATCTGGATTATAATCCAGGGTCTACCACTAATTATCTCTAGACCTTTATTTAATAAGTGTCAAAGAAATCATCTAACCAGTGTGGCCCCATTTCATTACTCTAATGTTACAGTAAGGTTAAACCAAATGTTCCAAACTCGGACTCTTATAGGAGGCAAATAGGTATGTGTATAAATGAAGCATGCCGCATGTGGATTTCTTCAGACTAGACAGTGCATGTCCTGTCTAAAAGTGCCCCTCAGTGCTCAGCTCAAATCAATTATTGTACCATGTTGCCAGTTCTTCAGTATTTTTCAAAAGAAACATGAACTCTGGACTTCCTTATAAAATCACCTAATCTGTAATTTAATGCAAATGTTTAAAAACACTGTGGAGACCAAACATGTCAGGCCACATTTAGCCCATTTTCTACTTTTAAACTAGTACCAGAGAAAGCCTCCCTTCCTTGAACTTGGGATGCAAACCATTTATTAGGCATCTACCAATACAAGAGCAACATGAATAAATGAAAATTTGTATGTATGTGCCTATGGATGGTAGTTTTTGTCTTTTAAATGTAAGCACATTACATATTTCGACATAAGAAATAAGCTAACAAAATTATAGTCCTTTGGATCAAAACTTGCTTTCTCTTCTCAATTAAATGGAATGTAGAACTTTATCTGCCACCTCAGAGTTTCAAAATTTAATCTGTTTATGTAACTCACAGATTCACACTTCCTAATCTAGAGGTAACAGTTGGGCTTAACACATGTTCTGGTTTAAAATAAAGATTATATTTCAGTCCCTCTTGCACTGAAGAATAGGCGACAACAACAATAAAAAAAGAATTTTTAAAAAAGTAGTATCTGAATGAAATTATGAGTTAAATATACTAGGTAGTAATATTGGCAACATAAAACCAATTTAATTTGCCTTCTTCACTAGTTGCCTTGGTATTAAAAAATAAACATTTTAATAAGCATTTACGTAGAATTATACATACTCAAAATATTTAATATTTATGTTTCTAATCCAATCATTTTCAAGTAAAATAGATTATTTATGTTGCAAAGCACTGATCAAAAGCAGATTTAATTATTTTGGAGGAGTAAAACATATGAGTTAGTTTGTAGAAATAAAAGTATTTAATTGAGGGAATTTGGGGGAAGAGTATATATGACATTAAAACACTGGAGAAGCAGCCCAAATAAGGAAGAGGGGAGTCAAGGAGTTGGATGACCCAAGGGCAAGTTGGAGTTTAGAGTTTAATCAAGTAGAAGAGTGGTGCTTCCTTTTGTTGATGATATTATACTAAGAAAAGCAATATGTAAATGATTGAAATAGCAACTGGACGAAGAGGAACATGTGTTCTAGCCAGTAGAGCTCCCTTATATTAAGGGATTTTTTGAATTTGAAAAAAACAAAGGCAACAAAAGCAAAAATAAACCAGTGGCCCATTGGGCTACATCAAACTAAAAAGCTTCTGCACAGTGAAGGAAACCACCAACAAAATGAAAAAGCTATCAAATAGTAGGAGAAACTATCTGCAAATCATATGCCTGATTAGGGGTTAATATCCAAAATATATAAAAAACTCATATAAGACCAAAAAAAAAAAATCTGATTTAAAAATAGGCAGAGGACCTGAGTAGACATTTTTCCAAAAAAGACATATAGATGGCCAACTGACACATGAAAAAATGCTCAAGATCACTAATTAGGGAAATGTAAATCAAAACCACAATGAGCTATTTACCTCACACCTGTTAGAATGGCTATTACCAAAAAGACAAGATATAAGTGTTGTCAAGGATGTGCAGGAAAGAGAATCCTTTTGCACTGTTGATGGGAATGTAAATGCAACAACTACGGAAAACAGTTTGACATGTTTTCAAAAACTTAAAAACAGGGGCACCTGGGTGGCTCAGTCGGTTGAGAGGCTTGCTTTTTGGCTCAGGTTATGATCTCGGGGTCTGGGATTGAGCCCCACCTTGGGCTCCACTCTCAAGTGGAGTCTGCTTGGGATTCGCTCCCTCTCCCTCCGCCCCTCCCCTCCCCACTCACAAAGGCAAACACAGGTGCTCATGCACTCTCTCTCTCTCTCCCTCTCTCAAATAAATTTTTAAAAACTGAAATATTATAAAAAACTTAAAGATAGAACTACCATAGGATCTAGCAATTCAACTTCTAGATATTTATCCAAAAAAACAACAAAAAACATTAATTCAAAAAGATATATGTACCCCCACGTTCACTGCAGCATTAGGTACAAGAACCAAGACATGGAAGCAACCTAAGTGTCCATAGATAAATTAATGGATAAAGAAAATGTGGTATATGTATGTATACAATGGGATGTTATTCAGCCATAAAAAAGAAGGAAATCATGCCATTTGTAAACAACATACGGACCTTGAGGGCATTATGCTAGATGAAATAAGTCAGACAGAGAAAGACCAATACTATATGACCTTACATATATGTGGAATCTCAAACAAAGAACTCATAGATACAAAGAATGACCACAGGTGGAGGGCGGGGGTCACAGATAAATTGGTGAAGGTATTCAAAAAGTGTAAGCTTCTACTTTTAAGAGGAATAAGTTCTGAAGATACAATATACAAAATGTGGATTAGAGTTAATAATACTTTATTGTATATTTGGAAGTTGCTAAGAGAATAGATTTAAAAGTTCTCAGTACACACTAAAAATTATGACTATGTGAGGTGATGGATGTGTCAACTAACCTTATTGTGGTAATCATTTCACAATATATACATATCTCAAATCATTATGCATGCTTTAAACTAATATAATGTTATGTGTCAATTTTATCTCAGTAAAACTTAAATAAAAGCTTTGAAATTTAAAAAAGTAAAATTACTGTATTGTCAGTTTTATACAGTGCAATAAATAGTTAAAAACAAAGTTCAAAATCAGTTGGACTTAAGTCTGAATCTGAACTCTATCACTGATTAGATGTGTATCCATCCACAAGTTATTGACCTCTCACCTGTTACACACCTAACAGATAAAATAGTAAATAGAGTACTTTGAACAATAAATATATGGATCTTTAAAAGCAACTGAAAATGGTAGCTGCTATTACTGTGTTCTTTTCTACTTAGTATTACAGAGATATTTTTTTATGTTCAGTATTTTTTCATAAATGTCACTCAGAAAACATTTACCATAAACTTTATGTATGTATGTAATGGTATATTGCACTTACGGTAGTGAACACTCAGATATCTGTAACATAGTTGCTAATGAGGCAAAGCCTCATTGAGTAGAACCCTAATCACCCAAACTGGAATTACTTAGTATGAATATGAGAAAATGTACCAGAAGATGCTAAACTCAACTAAATTAAGTTTATCTAATTGCTACAAGAGCAAAGACTTGTCATTTTCTAATACTAATATCTGAAAACTTCACCAATGTCAAGAATATAGCCATTTTCCATTGAAGTTATGTAAGAATAACATATATATAGCAATACCTGTTGCTCTTCTAGGATCACTATGTGACAAGTGCTGCTGATTTTAATAATGACATTGCAACATTCCATGAATTATATTTCCTGATGTATAACTAAGAGAATGTTGCCATCTATATATTGTAGAGTTTTCCCTTCAAAATGAATAATCCACCTGAATTCATTAAAAGTAATTCAGACTCTAATATCTACTCTAATATCTACATTTCCAAACTTCTCTAGGAAAATACATAAATAGGATCAATCCATTCTTCTGCTACAATTTCTTAATAATTCCAAATGACTAGAAAATCAAGATTCCCTATTTTGATATTCAAAATCTCCAAAAACTTGGTTTCAATCTATCATAATCATCCTCACATTCCACCATAAACCACTCAGCCTATCTACTCTGTATTCTACCATGAATCCATGCCTGATTGTGGATTAATCCATAAACACATCCTACATCCCTTGCTTCTATCCCTGTAATCATGCCCTCTCTTCTCACATTCTATCATCATGTCCTGCTCATCCTTCTGAAATTTATGTATTTTTCAAGAACCCTAAAAAACTTTGTCTGCGAAGAGTTCCTAAAGCCTTTGTAGCTGAAATTAATCATCCTTTCACAAAACTTTAATAGTATTTGCATTATATTTCCTTTTGGGTACACATTTCAACTTTCAATTATAAACATTTAGGGATATAATTATTCTCATAAAGAGTATAAGCTTGATCATTTTTAATCCTAAAAGCTTAGAACAGTTCCTTGAAATAATCAATATTTGATATACTGATGAATTTTATTCAATTGCATGCCCTACAATCATTATTACCATCTCTTAATAAGCAAGAATATAAAGAAAAGATTATAGTCACAAAGATGTCAACAAATGGCAAATAGATCAGCACCGAAAATTTCTGTGCATGAAGTCAGTACTTCAATACAGTGGATAATTGTTCACCCAATCAAATCTTCTTTTTAAAGATTTCTTTATTTGAGAGAGAGAGAGAGAGAGTGCACGTGCAAGCAGAAGCAGAGGGAGAGAGAGAAGCAGACTCCCCACTGAGTGCAGAGCCTGAGACATGGGGCTTGATCCCAGGACCCTGAGATCATGACGTGAACTGAAGTCAAACACTTAACTGACTGAGCTACCCAGGTGCCCCCACCCAATCAAATCTTTAAAAATTATGATAATGGCAGATAACCAAGTATCAGCACTATAACTACAATATTTCAAATATTAAATAAAAGAAACATATCACTGATACTAACCAATATCCAAGACAAGTATTTAACATAATGATACCAAGAAACTACTTATATCAAATTAAGTAATCATTTGCCAATATTAACCAATTTCATGTAACTCATTCTTCTAATGCCAATAAAAGTTTTTAACATGCATGCAGTTGCCTAGAAGAATGGATACTGCGATAAGCTAGAAATTTTTAAAATTAAACTGCAAAAGCAATCAATATTATATAATCATAAAAGATATATTTTGTAGAAGTGATCTGGTTGGACACATGTATAAATAAATATAACCCAGCAGAGTAAAACTCCAAAATTTCTGTATCACTACTGTCATTCATTTGTATAATAATTACTGAGCGCCGAAGGATATGGAAATAAACCTCCTCTCACTGGGCTGACACTCCATAGTCTCAAACAATTGTGTGACCTCTACTACCTCTCTTCTGCTACTAGTTAACATCTGCTTTCTGCTAGGGCTCATGGAGCCTCCCCCTGTAAATGTACAGCTCTATACTTGGCAAAGAATGCACAAGAAACCCACAGAAAGACCTCTGCCACTACCCCAACAGCTTGCTCCGTTTTTGCTCCCTGTTCCACATATTCTAGCTGTTTCAAGCTGCCCTGAATTCTGATCTCAACCTCCTCAGCTCAGCTGCCTCCACAGCTAGAACATGGGAAATATTTTTATTGGCCCCAGCTAGATATCAAGGGTGAATACCAAGCTCATATTAAATATATTCCTACTCTCAAGGATCTCAGGCCTATGCTGTGCATTGACAAGTGTCAAAAACAGATGCTTTGTACATTTTGCCCATATTTATAGTTATTTACAGTAGTACGGCACATTCAGTACCAGTTGCTCCAACATGGGACAAAATCAGAAATCAGGTTGAATGTTTTCTTAAATTAATTAATTAAGCCAACACTTATTTCTTGTCTTTTTATTTTAACCATTCTGACTTAAAGGTGTAAAGTGATACCTAATTGGGGTTTTGATTTGCATTTCCCTGATGATTAGTGATGTTAAGCATCTTCTCATGTGTCTGTTGGCCATCTGTATGTTTTCTTTGAAAAAATGTCTATTCAGGTCCTCTGCCCATTTTTTAATTGGATTGTTTTTTTGGAGCTGAGTTGCATGAGTTCCTTATATATTTTGGATATTAATCTCTTATTGGATATATCATTTGTATCTTCTCTCATTCAGTAGGTTGACTTTTCATTTTGTTGGTTATTTTCCTTCACTGTGCTGAAACTTTCTATTTTGATGCAGTCCTAATAGTTTATTTTTGCTTTTGTTTCTCTTGCCTTAGGAGACATATCTAGTAAAATGTTGCAAATGCCAATGTCAGAGAAAATATTGCTTGTGCTCTCTTCAAGGATTTTTATGATTTTCAGGCCTCACATTGAGTTTTTGTGTTTATTTTCAGCCACTGTAGAAGACAAGTATGGTGGGTCCTCAAAAGATTGAAAATAGAAATACCCTGTAATCTAGTAATTCCACTACAGGGTATCTACCCAAAGAAAATGAAAACACTAATTTGGAATGATATATGCAACCCTATGTTTATTGCAGCATCATTTATAATAGCCAAGATATGGAAGATGATGGTTCCTAGAGGAGAGCAGGATGGGTAAAGGGGACTGCAGATACAAGGTTCCTGGAGTGGGGGGTGGGGTGGAAGGGATGGGGTGACTGGGTGATAGACACTGGGGAGGGTGTGTGCTCTGGTAAGCGCTGTGAATTGTGCAAGACTGTTGAATCTCAGATCTGTACCTCTGAAACAAATAATGCAATATATGTTAAGAAAAAAAAAAAGAAGAAGAAGGTAGCAGGAGGGGAAGAATGAAGGGGGGGAAATCGGAGGGGTAGACGAACCATGAGAGACGATGGACTCTGAAAAACAAACTGAGGGTTCTAGAGGGAAGGGGGTGGGAGGATGGGTTAGCCTGGTGATGGGTAGTGAGGAGGGCACATTCTGCATGGAGCACTGGGTGTTATGCACAAACAATGAATCATGGAACACTACATCTAAAACTAATGATGCAATGTATAGGGATAATATAAGAATAAAAAAATTAAAAAAAAAAAAGGTTCCGGTTATGGAATGAATAAGTCACAGAAATAAAAGGCACAGCATTAAGAATATAGTCAATGATATTATAATAGTGATGCATGGTGACAAATGGTAGCTACAGTTGTACTGAACATAGCATAATGTATAAACTTGTCAAATCACTATGTTGTGTACCTAAAATGTATATAACATTGTGTCAACTCTACTCAAATAAAAATTCAATTAAGAAATTTTGTAATTAGATAGGTTTTAAGAGATTGTTTTGCAAATTCTAATTGTCATCCCCACAGAAAAAAAAAATCAGTTGAAGTTGAGAAGCTTCATGAACCTGAACTGGTTTTAAAGCTATCTTCTCTATGAAGTACTTCTCAGTTCCTATAATCAGAATCCTTTTCCATGATCCCATTGGACTTACTGTTCTCAGATTGTATCATGATTATAAATTCAACCAACTTCACTTTTTAGCTTTTTGGATGTTTTTCTCCCTCACTTGGTTATAAGTTCCTTAAAGGTAATTTACAGCTTTGCATGTTCCATAATGCCTATAATAGTGCTCCATGCATAGAAATGACTTAACAAATGTTCTCTGAATTTTAAAGTTGTATGAGGAAATTCATCTAAATAGAATCTTCAGTTTTTCCTCTAGTCATTTTAAAGCGACTTTAAATGACTTTTCCTTATTCAGAGAAAATTCAGAATTTAAAATAAAATTATCCATTAATCTTTTTCTAACTTTTTGGCATTTTTATTTTCTAATCTCTTTTTGACAATATACATCCACTTTATATTTAATTGCACTCATACTTTTAAGACTAAAAATATAACACTCATACTTTTAAGACTAAAAATATACCCATTTCTTCTTTGATTTTGATCTTCTTTCTGGATTGAATTCATCACAAAACTTTTGTTTTCTACTACTGCTAAAACCTACCACTTCTCAGTGTCTTTAAATATCTTTCTTTGGCTCTTTTTTGCTTCTTTTTGCTTTTTTGTGCCCTTTCCTTTCCTTACTACCTGTATAAAAGAGTTGGTTGCTTTGAGAAACACACAACCATTAAGTATGAATATGAAATCACCAATGTTCTTCACCACACACTGAACTTAAAGCAATAAAATCTTTTTCCAGCTGAAAGTCTTGTACCAATAATTACTAATAAAATTCATTCCTATAATCTTCAGTGAATTTAAGTGAAAAGTACTAGAAAACACTTAAGATATCACTCTGTTTGGCTCATGGTTACTATCCTTTTAAAACAATGTCTGAAACAGGTCATTAATTCTTCTTATCTTTTTTTATATGTCTATCATGCTTAAGATCTGAATACCTGCTTTTTTTTTTTTTTAAAGATTTTATTTATTTATTTGACAGAGAGACACAGCGAGAAAGGGAACACAAGCAGGGGGAGTGGGAGAGGGAGAAGCAGGCCTCCCGCCAAGCAGGGAGCCTAATGTGGGGCTCGATCCCAGGACCCTGAGATCATGACCTGAGCCGAAGGCAGACGCTTAACGACTGAGCCACCCAGGCGCCCTGAATACCTGCTTTCTAAAAATAATGATTGAAATACTGACAAATGTATTGTTAAATACTGTAATTAGCTTTTCCACATTGGCATTTTAACAAGTCTGAAATGTATGTACATTCTATTGTCTGGAACAAAACCTTTACTTTCATTTTGTTCATATTGCTCACAATGGAATAAATAATGTTTAATATATTCTCTAGGAAGTCATAAAATCTTGGGAAATATAATGTAATAAGTCTAATAAAACATATTCTTATTTGAAAAAAAAAAAAAACTGGCCTTAAGTTTTTCAGTCTACGATGCAAATATCATATTCCCTACTTTGGTTTGTAGGAACAAAACAACCTCACATCATAATTAAATATAACATTTTTAGTTTTTTTAAAATTATGATGCAATTTAAATGACTATAAAGATAATATATTATTAAAATATGATAATTTTCTTATATTTACTCCATTTTAGTATTTAGATTACTTCCAACATTTCAAAATTATATATTAAGGTATAATAAGCAGGCTTATGCATAAATATCAGTATTCACTAAATTATTCCTTGAAGGATTTTCAGAAGCACAATTGTTATATAAAATGGTATGAGTAGGATGGGGGCGAGAATGAGGAGTGACTGCCAATAGGCATGTAGGGTGATAGAAATGTTCTAAAATTGGATTGTGGTGATGTCTGTACAACTCTGTAAGTTACTTAAAATAATTTACTTGTACACTTAAAAGGAGTGAATTGTATGATATGTAAATTACATTTCCATAAAGTTGTTATAATTTTTCAAAAGAAAAAAGAAAACAGGGACATTCTCCAACCAGACATTGAGAGACATGGAATGAGAAAGGAAAATATAACCCATACATATGGAAAAGAGCAGGCAACAGAAACTGCCAGTGAGAGCAAACAGATGTCAGATTTAACAGAAAAAGACTCCAAAGTAGCCATTAAAAATACATTCAAAAAACTAAAAGAAAACCATAATTAGAGAAGTAAAGGTAGGTATGATGACAATGTCATATTAAATAGATTATCAGAGTGCCTGGGTGGCCCAGTCAGTTAAGTGTCCAACTCCTGGTTTTGGTACAGGTCTGATCTCAGGGTCATAAGATCAAGCCCCACACGGGCTCAGCACAGAGTCTGCTTGAGTTTCTCTCTCTTTCTCTGCCCCTGCCCCTGTGCTCGTGCTCTCTCACTCACTCTCTCACTGAAATAAGTAACTAAATCTTTAAAAAAGTTATTAAATAGAGAATATCAATTAAGAGAGAAATACTATAAAAAAAAATCCAAATGGAAATTCTAGAGCTGAAAAGTGTAACTGAATTGAAAATTTTTCTACAGGTGCTCAACAAAAGGTTTGAACAGAGGACAGAATTAGCACACATGAAAATAATAAAGATTATGTAATCCAAAAACCAGAAAGAAAAAAGAGTAAAGAAAAATTGGAGCCTCAGAGAAATGTGGGAAACAACTAAGTATACCAACATATGCAAAATGGGAATAGCAGGAGTAGAGAAGAAAGAGAAAAGAGAAAAATATTCAAAAACTTGATGAACTGAAAACTTCCCCAATTTTTGGAAAACATTAATTTGCACTTTCGAAAGCCCATGAACTCAAAGAAAAATAAAAGCAAAGAAATCTACAAACAGAAAAATCATAGTAAAAATGCTGGAAGCTAAAGACAAGGAGACAATCTTAAAAGCAGCATGAGAAAAATGACTCTTCACCCAAAAAAGAACACCAATAAGATCAAAAGTTGACTTCTCACCTAAAAAAATGGGAGGCCAGAACATAGTGAAATAAAACATTCAAAGTGCTCAAAGAAAAAACTTTCAACCAAGAATTTATATCCAGAAAAGCTATCTGAAAGCAAAATGAAATACATTCACAAAAAAATAAAAATGGAGATAATTTGTTGCTATTTGACCCACCCTACAAGAAATAACAAATGGAGTCCTTCAAATGAAAAGTAAGAAACCCAAAAAATAATTTGAATACACACACACACACACAGGGACAAATATTAAAGATAAGTGAAGTAAAATCAAACATGTATAATCAAATCTCTGAAAAGGAAAACCAAAGTAAGGAAGCAACAAATTAGTATATATAAGAAAAAATTCTTAAAATATAAAAAGATGCAAAACTACATACTGAAAGTACAAACCACTTATCTGAGAAATCAACTCCAAACAACCAAGACATATCTAGCAAAATTACTAGATATAAGGAAAAAAAAAATGCTTTGAACATGTAGGCAAAAAGAACAAGTGCCTGATAACAGAAAAGATATTAGAACTGTCATCAGACTTTCAACAAAACATTTCAACCCAGAAGAAAATCAGTAACATATTTAAGACATTCAAAGAAAGGTTAGTCAAGGATTTTAAAAGCAGGCAAATGCCTTTCAAGTGTAAACACCCCTAATAAACTAATAATGAAATGCAGTTCTCAAGAAATACTATTCCCATAAGCCCTTCTAGAGAAATACACTACAGAATGAGCTTCAGATAGCCAAAATACATCAATATAAGGAATGTGATGAAACAAATATATAAGTACTTAAAGGACTGCAACTAGGGATTTTTAAAATTGAGAATAGTATGAAATAACTACATATACTCACAATGTAGATAATACCATGTATTAGTCTGTTAGTGTTGCTACAACAAGGTACCAGAGTCTGGGTAGTTTAAACAAAAATTTATTTCTTTACAATTCTGGGGGCTAGAAGTCTAAAATCAAGGTGTCAGCAGACCTGGTTCCTTCTGAAACCTCTTCTCCCTGTATCTTCATATGGTTTTCCCTCTGTGCATGTTTGTATCCTAATTTCCTCTTATAAGGACACCATTCATATTAAATTAAGACCCACCTTAATAGCCACTTAAGTTTAATTACCTCTTTAAAGACCCTATCTCTAAATATGGTCACATTCTAAGCTACTGGGATCTAGGACTTCAGCATAAAAATTGGGGGGTGAATACAATTCAGCCTATAACATACTTAAACTATTAAAAAATGGCAAGGAGAATGAAGAGAACATATGCAAAGGAAATTAACTGTTTTCAGTAATAATGTCAGTAGAGTAATATTGGTAGTATTGTTCAGAGATTGTTGTACATGTGACTATGGGCTTTCCTAATCCTATTACCCTCTGTACACTTGACAACCACTATTCTCAATATAGAAAAAAGGAGATACAGATTTAACTTAGAGAAGGTCAAATTAAACCAAAGTCCTCAATTTCACACTAATAAAAACTAAGGATTCATGGAATAATGGCTGATTCCAGGACTGAAACAACAAAATGTTCAGAATGAGTCTGAAATACTATCATGGGAAATAGCAAGAAATCTATCAAAGACTACAGGGTCAGGTCAAGGGACTAAGGACAATTGGAACAGACATTCATTGCTCAAAGGTGGGACAATTTTAATTTCAAAAAGGACAGTAATGGCTACAGATTGAAACACTTCAAATACATTTAAATCCATGAGTTTATAATGAAATTTTAAAAACGGCAATTGAAGATCTTTGAATAATGAAGAAATGAAATTAGGTTATACATTTCCCCTCTTGACCATCAGGAAGCATTAATTAGACTGAGTTGGTGGAGTAAAAACATGTTAGTATATACAAAATGTTTCAATAATTAGATAAAAACCTTGTAGGAATTACAGATTTTAATTTAAGACCAGTGAGTAAAAATTACATGAACTGGATAATAAAATAAGTCTAAAGGCATTACATTGGTGGGGGGAAGTAGAACCAGGTCACTGGAAAAATAGAACACTTTTCTCACCATTCACCGAAATTCTAGGATTTTAAACATAGTATAGCTTTAAAGTAATACACCTGAGTTTTTAAAAGATTTTATTTATGTTTTTGAGAGAAAGAGAGCACGCAAGAGAAAGAAAGAGAGAGTGCACATCTGGGGGCGACGGGGTGGAGAGGGACAAGCAGACTGCCTGCTGAGCAGGGAGTCCAAGGCAGAGCTCAATCCCAGGGCCCTGGGATCATGACCTGAACCAAAAGCAGAGGCTTAACCAACTGAGCCACCCAGGCGCCCCACAACTGATTTTTTTAAAATTTTTATTATGTATGTTAATCACCATACATCACTAGTTTTTGATGTAGTGTTCCATGATTCATTGTTTGCATATAACACCCAGTGCTCCATGCAGAACATACCCTCTTTAATACCCATCACCAGGCTAACCCATCCCCCAAACCCCTTCCCTCTAGAAGCCTCAGTTTGTTTCTCAGAGTCCATAGTCTCTCATGTTTCATCTCCCCCACCGATTCCCCCCCTTCATTTCTCCCTTCCTACATCTTCTTTTTTTTTTTTTTTAACATATATTATTTGTTTCAGAGGTACAGGTCTGTGATTCAACTGTCTTACACAATTCACAGTACTCAATGTCTATCACCCAGCCACCCCATCCCTCCCACCCCCCACCACTCCAGCAACCCTCAATTTGTTTCCTGAGATTAAGAATTCCTCGTATCAGTGAGATCATATGATACATGTCTTTCTCTGATTGACTTATTTCGCTCAGCATAATACCCTCCAGTTCCACCCACGTCGTTGCAAATGGCAAGATTTCATTTCTTTTGATGGCTGCATAATATTCCATTGTGTGTGTATATATATATCTCACATCTTTATCCATTCATCTGTCGATGGACATCTTGGCTCTTTCCATAGTTTGGCTATTGTGGACATTGCTGCTATAAACATCGGGGTGCACATACCCCTTCGGATCACTACATTTGTATCTTTGGGGTATATACCCAGTAGTGCAATTGCTGGGCCGTAGAGCAGCTTTATTTTCAGCTTTTTGAGAAACCTCCATACTGTTTTCCAGAGTGACTGCACCAGCTTGCATTCCCAACAACAGTGTGGGAGGGTTCCCCTTTCTACGCATCCCTGCCATACTGTTTTCCAGAGTGACTGCACCAGCTTGCATTCCCAACAACAGTGTGGGAGGGTTCCCCTTTCTACCCATCCCTGCCAAGTCTGTCGTTTCCTGACTTGTTTTTAGCCATTCTGACTGGTGTGAGGTGGTATCTCATTGAGGTTTTGATTTGGATTTCCCTGATGCCGAGCGATGTTGAGCACTTTTTCATGTGTCTGTTGGCCATTTGGATGTCTTCTTTGGAATAATGTCTGTTCATGTCTTCTGCCCATTTCTTGATTGGATCATTTGTTCTTTGGGTGTTGAGTTTGATATTTTAAAGCAAATATAGCTAAACAAATATGATCACAAGTGGTATATCTTCCAAAAGAATCACCTTAGAAATAATAGAATGTCTATTACTGAAAACATTCCTTATATCTAGGATTTTTAAAAACATTTTCAGAATTTACAGCATTTTTAAAGATCTTTATTAACAGGTGCTTGCAGTTTGCTGACTTTTTTGAAAAACAATTTAAGTTGTAAACATTTATTACAAATTAAAAATGAGGTTCTTAAAAATCTCAACTTTTCCAGATATGAGACAATTTAAAAACCTTTATAAGTATATTGAGGAAAACAAGGCTTTAAAAAAAAATGTTTGCCATTATCAAAAAAGAGACGTCTTTAGGTAAAGATAGTAAAAACTCCAGTCTGCAGAGATATGCAGAAAGTTTTAATTATCTGGTCAATGAACAAAAATTAAGCACTTGAAATCTTCAACTCCAACCTTCTGTTATTTTTTATTGCAGCAACTTCGTATTCACTTTCTCTTGTTGGATGATTAAACTAATGGTAAGATGATAGCAGAGATGGTAAGCCTGCATTTACTCAGCCCTACACAGCCTTGGTAGGGGACTAATTCTCCACTGGTGGACCAGCAGCTTTGTCTCTTTGCCATCTTATCACTTAGGGCTTTCTGGGCTTCTGTGTTGTGGTAATTGAAGTTGTAGCAGTACAGATGTTGAGGTGGCTGCTGAACTTGGGTCTCATCTCCTTGATTTTCCTTATCTCTTTCACTGCCATCCTCTTTAGGCTATCTTTGGCAAGGAGGGCCCCTGTGGAATGGTCATTTATAACGCCAATGCATATTCTGTCTCACTGGTCTACCTTGCTCTCCTGCACCCTGGTTGTCAGCACCCTCCATCACTTCTCCCCGCACAGGAAGGTTGGAATACTCTGGTCAAAACCCATCGGGTTTCCACACGTAGTAAAGTGGGCACCATGGCCTGCATTAGGGCCTGGCCTTCAGGAGCACTTTCTGATCCTGCATTCTTTTCCCCATTCTCACTATTCTGGAAATCCTACTAATAATTGCGTGGAGGACCCCTGCAACATGGATAGTGTTCATAATTTAGCAGATTACAGCCTGCTGCACATTTACTGCCTTGCACTGGAAATCTACCAGGGCCTGTAACATTTGTTGCCTTGCACCCTTTTTATCCTTTCAATGATATCAAACTCGACAGGCTCTCCATCTTGTATACTACAAAGGTACTTCCTGGGGTTATTCTTTTTTATGGCAGTCTGGTGTACAAATACATATTCTTTGGTGTCATTCCTGTTGATTAAACCGTATCTGTTTCTCACGCGGAACCATTTTACTGTTCCCAAAAACTTCCTTGTGATGAACTTGACTCTTCAGGCACTGCCAATATGAGGCCACCCTTGCTGCTGCTCACTTTGAGGCTAGATCTCGGCCTCACTGCTCCAGGTTGCAGTGATGGTGAGTGGAGCCAGCAGCAGCAGTGGTGGTTCTTGGTGAGGAGAAGGTGGACAGGAGAGCTGCTCAGGGCTCTCTGGGATCCGCTCTCCACTTCCACTATTGATTGAACACTGCAGCATTTTAAATTACATTTTTGAAGGCAAACTGTCATCCTCAAGGGATGGATTTAATTTTTGGAAAAAGAATAACAACTTGAAGCCATGTCTGATGAACTAATAGGTGTCACAAAAACGATCTATTATCAAAAATATAGCATAGCTCTAAAGTAATGAGAACTGTTTTCTTGTGTCACTTAAAAACTGACCCTTCAAAAGCAATTCCAAAAGAACTGCAACTAACTTGAAAAATGGTAGCATACTTTGAGTCAGTATCCTAAAGATACTGACTAAAATGAAAAATCATTTAAAGTATGACAGTTTAAAAATAAAGCTTCACTATTTTGCAGAGAAAGCTTACATAATCATATTCATGTGCACGTAAGTACATATTACTCAGAGGTTTTTCTATAAATTTTTATTTACAAATATATTGAGCATAAATAAATGTATACTACAGTAAAAGCAAATAATCAGGAGACCAGAAGAAAACAGCTACATATAAACAGTTCTTCAAAAGAACAAAACGATGGAAGTGGGAGTTACAGAATATTATAAAGGCAGAGAGAGAAAATCTTGTTATGCAATGTACTAGAACGATACAAGCAAAACTAAACAACTATATTTTCAATCATAAATTAATGTTTCTCTTTCAATTCTGAAAAAAAATACTACTGTCTTCATTAAATAAAAGACTTTTCACCCATCTCAACTAACTGTAAGGTGATAATCAAGATCACCCATGACCGCCATGCTGCTAAATCCAATAGCCATTTCTCAGTCCTGAATTTACTTAACCTGTCAGAAGCATTTGAAAATTAATCACCTCCTCTTACTTTAAAAACATCCAGGACACCATACTTTCCTGTTCTCCGGCATTTTCCTCTTACTCCCTTGCTCTCCTTCTAATTTTCCCTTACTAGGTCCTTCTCATCTCCACAACCTGCAAACTTTGGCTTTTCCAAGGAGCCATTACTCAGTCATCTTTTATCTCTGAACTCACTTCATTGGTATCTAAATCCAGTCTCATAGCTTTAAATCCTCTCTATACCCTACCAATGCTAAAGTTCAATCTCCAACCTAGACTTCCCCCCACCAAACTGCAGGCTTGTATCACTTCTCCATTTAGATGTCTAACTGACCTCTCAAACATATGTCCAAAACCAAACCCTGACCTTACTCCCCAAAATTTGGTCTTTCCAAATCTTTCCTATCTTAGTAAATAAAAAACCCATCAGTTCAGTTGTTCAGACTAAAATAATTGGGTCACCTTTGAATCTTCTCTTGTACCTTTAGCGCACATTCCTAGGGAAAGAAAATGCTACTGGCTTTACCTCCAAAATATATGCAAAACCTGACCTCTTAGAGTATTTTAGGTATAGCTTATCAAAACTCCAACCAAGTTCCACTATTTTCTACGGCTATCAGCCTTGTCTATACTCCCTCTATCCTAGTCACAGTGAAACACAGTGTTTGTTAACCTATCAAGTAAGATCCTATTAAGTGGCCTTTATACTTGCTGTCCCATGTGCTCTGAAAGCTCTCCCCCAAATATTCACCTGATTGACATCAACTACACCTCCTTGAAGTCTTTAGTGCCATCTCCTCTATCACTCTATAAAAACTGCAGTCCACCATTTTCCGTCATTTTTACATGCTTTATTTTTCCCATAGCACTTACCACCATCTAGCACACTATCTGTTTTTTTGGTTTTTGTCTGTCCCCTCCCATGATAATATACATTCTCCTTCTCCCCAATAAAGGCAGGGATTTTTGTCTGTTTTGTTCACTGTCATATCCCTAGCACCCAGAACATCTAGAATAACAGTGCCAATAAACAATATTTAATAATATTTACTAAAAGAATAAATGGATGAATCAATGAATGCCTCTTACTCATATCTATTTTACCTTCTCTCCATTAACTTGCATTAATTTATTTTGTTTCTTCTTTCCATTGAGTATATGTAGAATATATGTTATCTTTCATTTCAAAAAGAAGTCTATATATCATAGGGAAATTAAATACTGGGTACTTAACATTTCAAGAAAAGATATATGACTTTGAATTTGTTAATATCATTTTGGCTATTGAAGTTCAGTCAGTATTTTTATATCCCACAGATATTTTTTAAAATATGAAAAGTTTGCATTTATATCCCCTCCCAGAATCTTCTATTAGAGCTGCCATATATATTAAATTTATGTATATTTTAAACCAATAAAAGTATAATAATTTGTGCTTTAATCAGTAGTATACGTTTTAAAGAAAGTAAGAGAAAAGATATTTTATTTATGCATATATTTATCATTCTGAATGTTTTCATTCATTCATTCTTAATGATCCAAGTTTCTTTCTTCAGAATTCTGGGTTGACAGGTTCTGCTCCAGCTCTATGGTTTCCCTGACTTTATTTGCCTTGGAGTTTACATAGTTCCTTCAATCTATAAATATAAGTTTGTTTGTTTGTTTGTTTTATGAAATTTGGGAAGTTCTCTACCATTATTTCCTCATATATTTTTTCTGGGCCTTTCTCTTATACATTGCATATGACATTTCAAAACCACCCCATACATCTCTATGGTTTTCTTCTTTCCCCCCTAAATCTTTTCTCTCTCTTCTAATGGTTCTGTCAAACTATATCCAAGATTATTTATTTCTCTATCATATCAATTTTGCTAATAATAAACCCATACGGTGGCTTTTTTAACTTCAGATGTATTTTTCAGTTCTAAAATTTCCACTTTTTAAAAATTTTGTGGCTGATAATTCCCAGTTCATTACAAGCAAATTTTTTTGACCTCACTAGTTATAATAGCTCCCTAAAAGTGCTCACGTAATAATTCCATGATTCTGGCCTACCTGGGAGTTGGCGTGTGCTGATTTTCCCTTTCCTTGAGAAAAAGTCACATTTTCCTGGCTTTTCATAGGATGAGCAATTTTGGATTATATGCTGGACATGGTGAAAATTATTCTGTAGAGACCATATTGTTCTGCAAAGTATTTTTGTTTCGTGCGGTCATTTTCTTGCTTAGATACAATTACAGACTGTCATACCTCCTATGTATGGTATCTCAGATCTCAGTTCAATTCTTGAAGCCTTATTTACAATCTATTATCAGTTTGTCATGATCACCATGGTTTCAGGAGTTGGTCAGAGATTCAAGCTGAGTTTTTTTAAAATACAGAATTCAGATTCTTCTCTGGCTGTCTCTTTTCTGAGGTTGCCCATTAATCTCCATGTGATGTTGATTGGCCAAGTACTTTTTACGTTAATTTTTCTGGCCAGAAAGTTTTACTATCAGAGTAAAAAATGGAGAATTCAGCCCATGCTGACCACTTGTTTCATGTTTTAACACCTCTCTAAAACCTGGTGGCATTTATTCAGTCTTTAGAGCCCTCACATAGTTGTTTTCTGTATAATGTGCAGAATTTTAAGAGGTTATTGTGGGAATATCACTTTCTTAGGAGCTTGCCTATCCAAGCAAGTATCAGAAAACCTCCAAAGTGATTTTTTTAATGATTTTTATTTATTTATTTGATAGAGAGCATGAATGCGTGCACAAGCAGGGGGAGGAGCAGAAGGAGAGGGAGAAGCAGACTCCCTGCTGAGTAGGGAGCCCAATGATGTGGGGCTTGATCCTAGGACCCTGGGATCATGACCTGAGCTGAAGGCAGACACTTAACCAACTGAGCCACCCAGGAGCTCCTCCAAAGTGATTTTTAATTTTGGAGGCTGTTCCATATGTTTTCTCTGTATCAGTTAGATCTTTATCATAATATAATAAACTGATAAAGAATCATTAGGCTATCATTTTCTTGAATGGAGGACAAAACACAAAACTTAATATTGAAAAATTTAGCAATGGAGATGAACTACTCGCCACAAGAGGCTATAAGATAATCAGGAAATGTCTAATAACAATTATAAAATATCAAAACTTTAAAATCTGTTTTGCAAGTTTATGGCAAAAGGCCACTGTATGTATAAGACTTTATAATCTTGTAGACACTGAATAACCCTATCAAATAGAGCTCCACAATACACTTAACTCACAGTAAATTTTTCTATACTAGACAAAGTTACAATGAGAAATTCTGTTGTTTTACAAATTACTTCCAAATCTAATGATTTATTTGATTAGTAATACCCTCCCCTTTTATTTACTGTTTCCCTAAAATAACTAAGTACAAAATATTCACTGACAAGCTATACTGCTCAAAACCAGACAATTCACAGAAAGAAAATTACCTAATACTCTAATGGTCAGCAAGTCAAAATCACACAGGCCAGGCTGCATAGTATATATTGTTTGAGGACATTATTTTGGGGGGAATTAATTTATTTTATTTCAGGGCCCAGATGTTAACATGCTATCTACATTAAGCCCAGAATCATAGGGAATACCAACAATTACACTTATTGGAAGCTCCATATAACGTGCATCAATGACTATAAATACATTATCATATAACAATTAATAATTCTAGCTTCATCTGTGATTTAAGCCAGATGTCAACTAGTTATTATATCCTGAACACCATAAAAGTTCCACTGCAGTTCTCTACCCCTTCAACTCATAGGAAGTGACTGCCTCCTACTTTACCCAAGAAAATTGAGACTATTATGTGCAAACCACTTCAGCTTTTTTCCTTGTCTTCATTTGTATCCTTTCCTCTTTCCCTTCATTCTCTGAATTTCTAGAAAACAACTTCAATATCAAAAATTTTTACAGATGCCTGTCCTGATAGTAATTCTATTTTTAATATTTACATATTGAGAAAATACATATACACCCATGGATTTACAGTCTATTTCCATTAATAACACAGGGCTCAGGGGGCACCTGGGTGGCAGAGTCGGTTGAGCATCGACTCTTGGTTTCGATTCAGGTCGTGATCTCAGGGTCGTGAGATTGAGCCTCAGGGGCTCCACGCTCAGCAAGGACTTGGCTTGGGACTCTCTCTCCCTCCGCCTTTCTCTCTCCCAGTCTAAAATAAATAAATAAATCTTTAAAAAAAAAAACAAAAAAAAAAAACAAGGGGCTCAGTGGGCTATATACCCATAGGCTGGGAACTTTCAAAACTTAATACTTTTTCATGCAATGCCCAAAATTTAGAAGTATTATCTTTTAAAAGTTCTGACTTTGATATAGGTACTCTATTGACTACGTTAGGATGCTAGGAATACATTCTCTATCCCATGAGTATTTGTGTATACAACACAGTGACACAGGGTTACTACTCATTTTCACTTTTATTCTAAAAGACTATGATGAGAAAGAGCCATTATGACAAATTACTAAGTTTGCAAAGTGGTTCAAGACAATGTTTGCTCCTTTCTAAATAAGAGAATTACATAACTTGTTTATATTTAGTCCTTTTCTTTTTTCCTGCCAGGAAGCTCCCGTCAATTCTAAAATTGCACTGTAGCAATCATATTGGATTTAGAGTTTGCATATCTGTTTTTTCTTCATTTCTATCTTAATTATGCATCATTGATTTGATTCATTTAATATCATTCTGGCAGTGCTTGAAGAAAGCCACTTCAAATATTTTAGGCCAAGCCAAAGAAGCACAAAAGGAGGCAGAATGTATATTAATCCAAAAATCTGAATTACAGAAACATTCCTATGCAAATCCAATACATGGCAGAACTAGGACCTAAACCAAAGGACGCACAGAAGAAAAAGTGCTATATGAGCACAAATTCATTTCTAGGGATAGTAAAATTAATGCTACGGACAAAAGATGGTAGCAAGTATTTTCACCTTGACATAAAAATGATGGCATTATTGTCATTTAATATTGTGATTATTTTAAAATCACTGGGAACAGAAATATTTTAGTACCCCTTTTTTCATAATACAATCTTCACACTGATTAAACACTAAATTAAAAAAAAAAAAAGCTCCTCCATGCAAGACATGTACTTCTTCAGAATTATAAATACTCTGACTTACACTGCATGATTTTCTCTCAGCTCCAAACAGTTTGGGATGTCACAGCTCCCAATGTGATTTAAATAAAACTCATATTTCCCTAGCCAGGGGTACTGCACACTAAAAACTAATTCATGTATGTGAATGCAATATCTTGCCTAAATAAGTCTTCATTTTGAAAGTTAAAAAACAGAAGAGTATGATAAATCATATTAAATAATTGATTTTGCAAAATTCAGATACTCACTACTGTACTGACCTTCTCTGCCTATTGTAAAGGAAGAGCAAAAGTAAAAACTAAAACTGAATTAATTTCAGCCACATGTGATTTTATACCATTTTCCTTTTAAATCTTTATTCTTTCCAAATTATCTCTAATTTGAACAATAATGGTCATTTCATTTGTTCATTATGTATTTCAAAATTTGAGATTTTAAGTATCACATTAAGCAATATGGTTTTATAAAATTTATTATTTCAGAATTATGTTAACAAAAGCCATGGCTTTCATATTAGAAAATAGTCTAAAGAATTTTCAAAGTTCATGAAAGGAAAATAGTGAAAAAGAGAAAAAGCACCTTTGAAACAAAATGAAACCTGTAATAACAGCTGACTTCCAAAAAACAGAGACAACTTTTAAATCACATTGAAGAAAGATTATCACTATATGTTATATTGTATCACATTTCACATAGAATTCACATAAAACTTTCCACAGAATTTGTAATAAGATAGTTATTACTACCTTATATCCAGGTCCTAACTGATGAATTGCAAATATCTGTGCAGGGTTGAGCGCTTCACTGAATACATACACGGCACCAAGCTGACCACAGAACACCCTATTTGCATCAGCAGTTTCTGAAGATCCGAGAAAGCACTTGTCATAGCTCTATTTTTAAAAAGTCATAAAAAAATCAATGTATTATTTTGTAATGATAAAATATTTAAGGATACCTGCCTTCACTGTCATGAATACCTTAAAATATAACAATAATAACGGAAGAAAGCATCACTTAAGACTTTATGGAGTATTTAAATAACAAAGGCCAGCTAAAGATTTTTAGAAAAAGTAAATCAGTTAAATATTTTCTATCTATAGACAAGCAAATCAAACAATAATCATGTATTCATTAATCACGTAACCACTTTAGAAATGTTATACTTAAAGGCAAAGTGCTTATAATTTTATTTACAAAAGTAAAACTATTTTAAAACTCTTAATAATTTAACAATTGTCCATGTAGAGAGAAATTTTATCTGAATCAGAGAATGACCATTCCAAATTTTAACCATAAACACATAAGGCCTAATTTTTGAAACTATCTAATTTCTCCACCAGGGATATATATTACTCTATTTCTCCACACAAAGTCAAGGACCCTATGAAAATCACTTCCCTCTCTTCAATGAGCAGGCATTATGTAGAAGCAAAAAAATAATGATCACCGAAATCTGCCACCTAAAGTAGATGGTATGGTGCTCTCCATCTGGAGAGCTGAAGACCTTAAGAAGCCACACTTACCTAAACCCTTCCCATCTCTGCTTCTTAAAATCTCACCCCAGTTTCCTGCCCCCATCCTCACATATTATTCCACACCTCAGCACTAAAAAGCAAGACATTAAATATGTATGGTATCCCTTTGGTGCCTCAATAGAATGACAAAATATTTGTGAATGAATTATGAAGACCAAAACTCCTCATCAAATACCCACTCTGTAATTAAACTATAGGAACTGAAGAATTTACTGCATGATGTTATGTGTACATATGTGTTATTGCCCAGGCCTCTCCATTTTTTGGTGTCTATTGCAAATAACTCAAAAATTTAAGTCTTTCTTTTCTTTCTTTCTCTCCCTCCCTCCTTTCTTTCCTTCCTTCCTTCCTTTTTAAATATAACTGTAGAGTTAGTGACAGTCAACAAAGGCTCTTGGGTTTCTTCCACTCTATAATAAAAACTCTCCCCTTTGGAAGGCAGACATGAAGCAGAATTTCATCTGTGTATCTAATTCTGACAAAATCATTCTCAAAAACTTACTGACTGTGGCCCAACTATGAGTTTCCAGGGCAGAAAAAGCAAACTTGTCCTATAAATGAACAGACAGTAAATATTCTAACCTTTTCAAGCCACATGTGGTTTCTGTCATATAATCTTTTTTGATTTTTGTCTGGATCTTTAAAAAAAGAAAAACCTCTAAAAATGAAAAACAAAACAAAGATTCTTAGCTCTCAGGTCATGCAAAAACAGGTCAAGGTTCAGATATGGTCTGCAGGGGGTACTCTTCCAACCCATGACTCAGGGAAAAAGCTATGGACTTTGCACATAGTACTATTTAAAAGAATACCAGAGAGAACAAGGAGACCCTGCTCTTAAGTAAATTAAAGTCTGGAGAGATACGGACAATACTGAGAGGTGAATTTTGTTAAAAAGAGGCAAGTTTTTATAAAACGAGGTATACTGGAATGCTCGTATATTATTGGGTTTGGAAGTACTTTTGGTACTAGAAAACATCTTTTACTTTGGTTCTAACATGTCAGGATAATGACAAGAGAAAGCCCAGAACAGAGTTCTTGAGGTTTTAACTCTAGATATTCTCTCTCCAGAATCCAACTGTATTACCTCCCTCACTACTAACAGGCTAGTCAAAACTAGTATTATGTTTGTTATTATTAAATAAGTCATTTAATTGATCTCCCTTCTGTCATTTTTTCCTTCAGAATATTCTCAATACTGCAGCCTGATGGATATTTTTAAAATATGAACCAGCATTACATCACTTGTCTGCTCAAAACCTTCCAAAGATTTTTAGGCTGGGTAAGATGGGAAAGCCCAGGTATTGTGTTTGCATATAAGGCCCCTGCAGGATTTCACCCTCTGCTGTCAATCTAACCTTATCTCTTAACATTATTCTGCCCATTCCTCCCTCTGTTCTAGACATAGTGACTACATGTTATACTTAATCACTTTATTTAAAGTCTTCCTTTCACATCCAAATAAGGTACAAGACACAGTTTTTACTGCTTGAAATTCTAGAAAGAATAGAATACTGCATAGATGTTTTTGACCTAATACTTAATAATTTTTGAGCAATTTTCCTTTTTTTCACCACTAATTATCTATTTTAGCAACTTAATTATATTAAATTTAAGACCTAAAAATTTATTTAACAGAAAAAAAACTTTCAAAGTACAACTATTAAGTTTCTACCAAACTATTTTATTATACAATTCATGTTATGAACAATGATAGATCACACACTCAAATACATTAAAGCACAAATTAAAAAAAAAAACTTACATCATTTGTGTTAACATGCCAAGCCATATCACCATAGGATACCAGTTGTCCATTAACATAACACCGAATTTCACTGTTCCTCCATCGATTATAAATGTGGACAATGCTGATCATGTACCACTTAAATAAAAAAAATATTAAAGACCTTAATGTCATGTTTAGTTATTGTCTAAAAAAGCAATCATAACATTCATAATACACTACAAGAAATGCTTGAAGGAATAATAATAATTACACATTACTATTTCAAGCTCCCCATCTTATTTCTCATTTTGCAGATGAAAGAAGTGACTCATAAACAATAAATCTGTGATGAAGACAGACCTAGAATGCCTTGAACCCTGGAATGACACTCCTTCTACTATACCAAGATCCAAATATTATGGAAATACAATATATTTGTGTTCATTCATTTAATAACATGTATATTCTGCCAGGCATCACAAATAACCAAGTTTGACCAGACAGAGCATAGGTCCAACTCTCCTGAAATTCATGGTATAATGAAAGAGACACAGATTAGACAAGTAAAGATATATAAAATGACGAATAATGAAGACTACTATGAGGGAAAAAATAAAACCAGTGTAAACTGAGAAAGAATAACCTAGAAGTCTACTTTGGATTGCATGGTCAGGAAAGACCCATCAGAGGACAAACATTTTAACATTTATAATAAAATTTAGGTGATTTCAATTCCACAATTTAGATTTATTATGTCCAAAAATAATTATATATTTTTAACTTGATAATGTGTGAATATACATTAAGAATCAAGGAATGAGTTTATATTAAGTTCTAACTTTGTAGTTACTAGGGCCAACCAAAAGCATTTTAAGTGTATATTTTGATATAGAATGGTTTAAGTTCTGTAACAATTTGTGGATTCAACCCTTACTCTTTTGAAAGTTAATAACCTAAGGCTGAGAATACAGAAATATTTTTCTAAAATATAAAAAAATTCAAAAAATTTACAGATACTTGAACAAGTATGCCTTCAGTGGTTAAGGAGGGAAAATAAGACGTAGTTTCCCCCCCAAAAAATAAAAATATATAATACAAACTTTGTTTCCCAAGTTACTTAAAAGCAGTATTCATTTATTTCATATAGTATATTTTAAAAAACATAAATCTATAGTAGTAATTCTCAACCACTAAAATACTAGTTATTTCAAGGTGTCTGAAAAACTTTGAACAAAATTCAATTTAATTCATTTCGATTCAGAAAATAAAAATAGTGCACTCAACAACTCATGGAAGGCAATAACACAAACAACATTGTTCCTCAATTATAAAAATAAAATGTCAGGTCAAACTATTTAATCCCTAAAACACAGGTCTTTTTTAAAGTTGTTTCATTTTAGGTAATCTTTAACTCTAATCATTGCAAACTGAATCTTTCACTTGATCAGAAAGCAATATATATGTTTTTCCTGATTAAAAGCGGGAAAAAAAACAAACATTAAAGTCAGTCATTTAACAACTCGTATTTCTAAATACTACAAAATTATGAAAAAGAAGCCATAAAAATGGGAGCTTCAAATAAATTTAAGAAAAATCTTATAGTTTACATGCATAAGAATTCAAATTTACCTATACTACCTTCACTGAGTTTAAAAATTTTCCACCAGAATGCCATCTAGGTAACACAGGAAATACAGTCTTTATATTTTGGAGTAAGATTTTTAGAAATTTCAAATTTCTAAACAGAATACATGTAAATAAATGTCTATAAACAGAGGAGGATTTCCAGCTATCCAAAGACAAGTTTAAGATAAATAATATTAGATGTATTATTATAGTTACTACCATACCTAATATAGAAAAAAGCACTTATTTAACAAATATTTATTGAGTTCTTTCTCCTGTGTATGAGATAATTCAGTGTGCTGGGCTAGAAAGTACAAACTTTAAATTCATACAGATATAAACGGAGTTCCCAGGTAACTAGCTCTATGGCTTCTGGCAAATTATTTAGCCTCTCTGGACCTACTTTCATGTCTAAAAAAGGAGGAATAATAATGCCTACTTTGTGGAGTGACTGTGAATATTACAGATAATTGATAATGTATGAAAACTATAAAGAATAGTTCCTAATACATATTTGGCACCCATAAATAAGATAGCATTAACTAAATATCTATTTATTTTTTTATCCACTATTTCCCCAATGAGATATTTTTCTGCTAGAATTGACATTATTTATTCCTCAGAGTCATTCATTCATTCAAAAATTTTACTGAGCGTCTATTTCATGCCGGGTATCCCCCAGACTGTGGGCATACAAAGATAACATACACACCCTTAAGGAGGTTTCACCAGAAAAACAAACATGAAAACAATTATAAAACCATGACAGATATCTAAAACACAGATACAGGAGCAAAAGAAGAAACAACTGAGGGCAGAGGGAAAAGACAAGACAAATGGAGAAGGAAGGCTAACAGAGAAGTCACTAAAAGAGTAAAATGAAATTTAAGATTTAGCTTGAAGGTATGAATACAAACTGTTACGTAAACAGGAGGAAAAGAAACATTCCAAGCAGAAGAATCCTAAAACTTCACATAACAGCACAGAGGCCTGACAAAACTTTTCTCCGTGTTTAGATTTAGCTGCAATAACAAAGACCAGCTTGTAAAGAGAAGTGTAGGACACCTTTAGTAATTGACCTTTGTTTTTGCATAATGTGGTTATCACCAGGAATTTTGAGCAGGAAATTGAAATGATCATCTTCATAGTTTAGGAAAATAACTGGCAGTAGTGAGTAGGTGGGATAGTTAGGCAAATGTGGTTAAAAATAAAACTAAAACTACTACAGAGGTTCAGGTAATATAAAAGCCTAAATTAAGACAAAGGCATTGGTAATTTAAAAGAAGGGGGATAGGAACTAATTAACAGAACTGACTGGAAGTAATGATACAGAAAAGGGGAGTGAAAGATGGTTTCCAATTTTTCACTTAAATTGGTTGTGGTACCATTAACTTGAGATAATTAATACAGTAGCCACTTAATTAGCCAGATAATAAGATGTGGAGTAACAATGGGAGTTTGCTTTTGGTCATAACACTGATATTTGATAAAACTGATGAATGAAAAAATGAATGCATAGTTGAATGAACGAACTGATCTCAGTGAAGGTCATAATAGTTACAGGAAAATTAACTTTTCTGTTCTCTATCCTTGGTATCTCAATATATCCTTTATATATGATAGGCAAGTGCCTTTTAATACCAAAGAGCCCAAACGTTGCTGGATATCTTTGACATATTTTTTTTAAAGATTTTATTTATTTATTTGAGACAGAGAGAATGAGAGAGAGAGAGCACATGAGAGGGGGGAGGGTCAGAGGGAGAAGCAGGCTCCCCGCCGAGCAGGGAGCCTGATGCGGGACTCGATCCAGAGACTCCAGGATCATGACCTGAGCGGAAAGCAGTCGCTTAACCAACTGAGCCACCCAGGTGCCCCTATCTTTGACATATTTTAAAAGAAATGGGAGGAAAGTGGAAACTGTGTACGCATACGATAGTGTGTACTTCTGAGGTCTGCATTTAATGAAGACTCGAAAATAGATCTATAAAAGAAGGAAGAAAAAAAAAACCTGTAGTAAGAATTCATAGGAGGGGCACCTGGGTGGCTCAGTCGTTAAGCATCTGCCTTCGGCTCAGGTCATGATCCCAGGGTCCTGGGATCGAGCCCTGCATTGGGCTCCCTCTCTGCCGGAAGCCTGCTTCTCCCTCTCCCACTCCCCATGCTTGTGTTCCCTCTCTCGCTGTGTCTCTCTCTCCGTCAAATAAATAAATAAAATCTTTAAAAAAAAAAAAATAAGAATTCATAGGAAAGGGAGAGGAGCAAGATGGCAGAGGAGTAGGAGACCTAAATTTCATCTGGTCCCAGGAAACCAGCTAGACAGGTATCAAACCATTCTGAACACCTACGAACTCAACAGGAGATTGAGAAAACAACAGCAGCAACTCTCTGAACAGAAAAGTGACCATTTTCTGGAAGGCAGGACATGGGGAGAAGTGAATCCGAGGAGATATTTGGGAAGATAGATGGCGGGGGGAGGGAGCCTCCGTCAGCCACTACCAGCAAGTGATAGGGCAGCGGAGCACAAAATCAGAACTTTTAGAAGTGGGCTCTGCTGAGGGACAACGCTCCAGTGGCTAAACGGGGTGAGGGGGAGGACGCGGAACCCTCGCTGGGACAGTGTGGTCTCGGGACCCTTGGGGTCACAGAAAGACTGGGGGTGCCTGAGTGTGGCAGAGCTCCCAGGTATCAGAGCAGGGAAGCTGGCTGCACAGATGGAAACGAGGAGTAGGCTCTCAGCTCAGGGTTGCCATAAACCATGATCTACGGCACAGTCAGGCCACTGCTCCTCCAGCAGGGACCCAACAAGCAGCAGATCCGAGGAAACTCCCCTTCCTCCCTCGGGAGGAGCAGCGCGTGAGCCCACAGCAGTATTCTGCAGGGTTTGGAGACTCCACACAGAGTCGTGTGCCAGAGTTAAAAATGCTCAGTCACAGGCCGGGTGAGCATGAGTGCGGAGAGACGAGCGAGACCGGAGTGATTGACTGCTTTTCTCTGGGTGCGCACTGAGGATTGGGGCCCCCGAGTTCTCAGCTCCTCCGGGGAGGAGACTGGGAGGCCACCATTTTCACTATGGTCCCCCAAAGCTGTATGGGAACAAAAGCTCCCAAGAGCAAACACGAGCAGATTACTTAGCCCGACTGGGCAAGGGCGGGGCAATTCCGGCTCCTGCAAAGACATCTGGGGACCAGGGCAACAGGCCCCTCCCCCAGAAGATCAGCAAGAACAGTCAGCCAAGACCCAAGTTTACTGATCAATGAGAATGGCAGAACTCCAGCGCTAAGGGAATACTGCACATAGAACTCATTGTTTTTTTCCCCCTGATTCTTTAGTAGTTCAAAGTTAATTTTTTTAAATTTAATTTTGTTTCTTCTTCTTTTTATTTTTTTTTAATTTTTCTATTTCGCTTTTTCAACCAACATCTTAATCTCTTTTTTAAAAATGTTTTTTATTTTTCATTTTTAGAGTCATATTCTATCCCTTCAGAGTAGTTAACCTTATTTTTGGTATATATATATATATAAGTTATTCTCTCTTTAAAATTTTGGGATACAGTTTGTCCTAACAGAGCAAAATTACCCTAAATCTCTAGTGAATGGCTTTGTTCTACTCTACTGCCTAATCACATTCTCACCCTTTTTTTTTTTCAATTTCTCTTCTTTCTTTTTTCAACCAACTTCTTATCAATTCCTTTTATAAACTCTTCTATACTTTTCATCTTTACAGTCACATTCCATAACTTCATCGTATCAACCCTTATTTTTGTACATGTATAAGCTTTTCTTTCTTTAAAATTTCGGGAGGCAGTTTCTTCTAACAGACCAAAATAACCCAAAATCTAGTCTGTGGCACTGATCTATTCACCAGCCTGATCATATTTGATCATATTCTGTTTTCCTTTTTATCTTTTTCTTTTACTTTTTTTTTCTTTTTTCTTTATTTCCCTTTCTTTTCCCCCGGTTCCAAGTCTCTTCTGATTTGTTTAGTGTATATTTTCCTGGGGTCATTGTTACCTGTTAGCATTTTGTTCTCTCATCATCCATTCTCCTCTGGACAAAATGACAAGATGGAAAACATCACCTCAAAAAAAAGAACAACAGGCAGTACCGACTGCCAGGGACCTACTCAATACAGACATTAGTAAGATATCAGAAGTAGAGTTCAGAATGATGATTATAAAGATACTAGCTGGGCTTAAAAATAGCATAGAAGATAGTAGAGAAACCCTTTCTGGAGAAATAAAAGAACGAAAATCTAACCAAGTCAAAATCAAAAAGGCTATTAATGAGGTACAATCAAAATAGGGGCGCTAACTGCTAGGATAAATGAGGCAGAAAAGAGAATCAGTGATATAGAAGACCAAATGATGGAAAATAAAGAAGCTGAGAAAAAGAGAGATAAACAACTATTGGATCACGAGGGCAGAATTCTAGAGAAAAGTGATACCATAAGAGGAAACAATATTAGAATAATTGGGATCCCAAAAGAAGAAAGAGAGAGGGGGCAGAAGGTATATTGGGGAAATTATAGTGGAGAACTTCCCAAATTTGGGGAAGGAAACAGGCATCAAAATCCAGGAGGCACAGTGAACCCCCTTCAAAATCAATAAAAATAAGTCAACACCCCAACATCTAATAGTAAAACTTATGAGTCTCAGACACAGAGAGAAAATCCTGAGAGCAGCTCGGGAAAAGAAATCTGTAAACTACAATGGTAGAAACATTACATTGGCAACAGACCTATCCACAGAGACCTGGCAGGCCAGAAAGGACTGGCAGGATATATTCAGAGCACTAAATGAGAAAAATATGCAGCCAAGAATACTATATCCAGCTAGGCTGTCACTGAAAATAGAAGGAGAGATAAAAAGCTTCCAGGACAAACAAAAACTAAAGGAATCTGCAAACACAAAACCAGCCCTACAAGAAATATTGAAAGGGGTCCTCTAAGGAAAGAGAGAGCCTAAAAGTAACATAGACCACAAAGGAACACAGACAACATACAGTAACAGTCACCTTACAGGCAATACAATGGCACTAAATTCCTATCTTTCAATAGTTACCCTGAATGTGAATGGGCTAAATGCCCCAATCAAAAGACACAAGCTATCACAATGGATATAAAAACAAGACCCATCAATATGCTGTCCGCAAGAGACTCATTTTAGACCCAAAAACACCCCCAGATTGAAAGTGAGGGGGTGGAAAACAATTTACCATTAATGGACACCAAAAGACAGCTGGAGTGGCAATCCTTATATCAGACAAATTAGATTTTAAATCAAAGACTGTAATAAGAGATGAAGAAGGAAACTATATCATACTTAAAGGGTCTATCCAACAAGAAGATCTAACAATTGTAAATATCTATGCCCCTAACATGGGAGCAGCCAATTATATAAAGCAATTAATAACAAAAGCAAAGAAACACATCAACAACAATACAATAATAGTGGGGGACTTTAACAGCCCCCTCACTGAAATGGACGGATCATCTAAGCAAAAGATCAACAAGGAAATAAAGACTTTAAATGACACACTGGACCAAATGGACTTCACAGATACATTCAGAACATTCCATCCCAAAACAACAGAACACACATTCTTCTCTAGTGCCCATGGAACATTCTCCAGAACAGATCACATCCTAGGTCACAAATCAGGTCTCACCGGTACCAAAAGATTGGGATCATTCCCTGCATATTTTCAGACCACAGTGCTTTGAAACTAGAACTCAATCACAAAAGGAAAGTCTAAAAGAACTCAAATACATGGAGGCTAAAGAGCCACCTACTAAAGAATGAATGGGTCAACCAGGAAATTAAAGAAGAATTAAAAAAATTCATGGAAACAACTGAAAATGAAAACACAACTGTTCAAAATCTTTGGGATGCACCAAAGGAGTCGTAGGAGGAAAGTATATAGCAGTACAAGCATTTCCCAAGAAACAAGAAAGGTCTCAAATACACGACTTAACCCTACATCTAAAGGAGCTGGAGAAAGAACAGCAAATAAAGTCTAAACCCAGCAGGAGAAGAAAAATAATAAAGATCAGAACAGAAATCAATGAAATGTAGAAACCAAAAGAACAGTAGAACAGATCAACAAAACTAGGAACTGGTTCTCTGAGAGAATTAAGATTGATAAACCCCTGGCCAGACTTACCAAAAAGAAAAGAGAAATGACCCAAATCAACAAAATCATGAATGAAAGAGGAGATATCACAACCAACACCAAAGAAATACAAACAATTATAAGAACATATTATGAGCAACTCTATGCCAGCAAATTAGATAATCTGGAAGAAATGGATGTATTCCTAGAGATGTATCAACTACCAAAACTGAACCAGGAAGAAACAGAATACCTGAACAGACCTATAACTACTAAGGAAACTGAAGGAGTATACAAATATCTCCCAACAAACAAAAGCCCAGGCCAGATGGCTTCCCAGGGGAATTCTACCAAATATTTAAAGAAGAATTAATACCCATTCTTCTGAAACTGTTCCAAAAATTAGAAAGGGAAGGAAAACTTCCAAACTCGTTTTATGAGGCCACCCTTACCTTGATCCAAAACCCACACAAGACCCCATCAAAAAGGAGAATTACAGACCAATATCCTTGATGAACATGGATGCAAAAATTCTCACCAAAATACTAACCAATAGGATCCAACAGTACTTTAAAAGGATCATTCACCACGACCAAGTGGGATTTATCCCTGGGCTGCAAGTTTGGTTCAACATCTGCAAATCAATCAATGTGATACAATACAATAATAAAAGAACAACAACCATATGATCCTCTCAACAGATGCAGAAAAAGCATTTGACAAAGTACAGCATCCTTTCTTGACCAAGGAATCAAGTATAGGGATAGAGGGTACTTATCTCAATATCATAAAAGCCATCTATGAAAAGCCCACAGCAAATATCATTCTCAGTGGGGAAAAACTGAGAGCTTTCCCCCTAAGGTCAGGAACACGGCAGGGATGTCCACTATCACCACTGCTATTCAACATAGTATTAGAAGTCCTAGCCACAGCAAGCAGACTACAAAAATAAATAAAAGGCATCCAAATGGGCAAAGAAGAAATCAAACTCTCACTCTTTGCAGATGGTATGATACTTTATGTGGAATACCCAAAAGACTCCACCCCCAAACTGCTAGAACTCCTACAGGAATTCAGTAAAGTGGCAGGATATAAAATAATAAATATCAGAGCAGAAATCAATGAAATAGAAACTGAATGAACAGTAGAAAAGATCAACGAAACTAGGAGCTGAAATCAGAAATCACTGACATTCCTATACATCACCAACAAGACAGAAGAAAGAGAAATTAAGGAGTCAATCCCTTTTACAATTGCACCCAAAACCATAAGATACCTAGGAATAAATCTAACCAATGAGGCAAAGGATCTGTACTCAGAAAACTATAAAATACTCATTAAAGAAATTGAGGAAGACACAAAGAAATGGAAAAACGTTCCATGCTCATGGATTGGAAGAACAAATATTGTGAAGATGTCAATGTTACCTAGAGCAATCTGCACATTCAATGCAATCCCTATCAAAATACCATCCACTTTTTTCAAAGAAATGGAACAAATCATCCTAAAATTTGTATGGAACCAGAAAAGACCCCGAATAGCCAGAGGAAAGTTGAAAAATAAAAGCAAAACTGGTGGCATCACAATACCGGCATCAAGCTCTATTACAAAGTTGTAATCATCAAGACAGTATGGTACTGGCACAAAAACGGACACACAGATCAGTGGAACAGAATAGAGAGCCCACAAATGGACCCTCAACTCTATGGTCAACTAATATTCAACAAAGCAGGAAACAATGTCCAATGGAGAAAGACAGTCTCTTCAACAAATGGTGTTGGGAAAATTGGACAGCCACATGCAGAAGAATGAAACTGGACCATTTCCTTACACCACACACAAAAATAGACTCCAAATGGTTGAAAGACCTCAATGTGAGACAGGAGTCCCTCAAAATCCTAAAGGAGAACACAGGCAGCAACTTCTTCAACCTCAGCTGCAGCAACTTCCTCCTAGAAACATCACCAAAGGCAAGAGAAGCAAGGGCAAAAATGAACTATTGGGACTTCATCAAGATAAAAAGCTTTTACACAGCAAAAGAAACAGTCAACAAAACCAAAAGACAACCCACAGAATGGGAGAAGATATTTGCAAATGACATATCAGATAAAGGGCTAGTATCCAAAATCTATAAAGAACTTATCAAACTCAACACCCAAAGAACAAATGATCCAATCAAGAAATGGGCAGAACACATGAACAGACATTTTTCCAAAGAAGACATTCAAATGGCCAACAGACACATGAAAAAGTGCTCAACATCACTCAGCATCAGGGAAATCCAAATCAAAACCTCAATGAGATACCACCTCACACCAGTCAGAATGGTTAAAATTAACAAGTCAGGAAACGACAGATGTTGGGGGGAATGCGAAGAAAGGGGAACCCTCCTACACTGTTGGTGGGAATGCAAGCTGGTGCAGCCACTCTGGAAAACAGTATGGAGGTTCCTCAAAAAGTTGAAAATAGAGCTACCATACGACCCAGCAATTGCACTACTGGGTATTTACCCCAAAGATACAAATGTAGGGATCCGACGGGTACGTGCACCCCGATGTTTATAGCAGCAATGTCCACAATAGCCAAACTACGGAAAGAGCCAAGATATCCAATGACAGATGAATGGATAAAGATGCGGTAGATATATACAATGGAATATTATGCAGCCATCAAAAGGAATGAAATCTTGCCATTTGCAATGACGTGGATGAAACTGGAGGGTATTATGCTGAGCGAAATAAGTCAATCCGAGAAAGACATGTATCATATGATCTCACTGATATGAGAAATTCGTAATCTCAGGAAACAAACTGAGGGTTGCTGGAGTGGCGGGGGGTGGGAGGGATGGGGTGGCTGGGTGATAGATATTGAGGATGATATGTGCTATGGTGAGCGCTGTAAATTGTGTAAGACTGTTGAATCACAGACCTTTACCTCAGAAACAAATAATACATTATATGTTAAAAAAAAGGAAGAAGAGAGTAGGAAGGGAAAAATGAAGGGGGGGAAATTGGAGGGGAAGATGAACCATGAGAGACTATGGACTCTGAGAAACAAACTGAAGGTTCTAGAGGGGAGGGGGTTTGGGAGATGGGTTAGCCTGGTGACAGGTATTAAAGAGGGCACATATTGAATGGAGCACTGGGTGTTATATGCAAACAATGAATCATGGACCACTACATCAAAAGTAATGATGTAATGTATGGTGATTAACAGAACATAAAACAAAACTAATGATGTAATGTATGGTGATTAACATAATAAAATTTAAAAAAAAGAATTCACAGGAAAATATAACATGATATTTATACAAATATCAACAGTAGCTAACACATATTCGAGCCCTTACTACATATTAGGTAATATGCTCACAGATTACATACATTATGACAAGGTCAAACATCTGGTAAGTGATACAGGTAAGAAAGCTAAGTTTTAATATAAACATTTCTTTTTGAAACACCAGTTAAATACCTTATTAAAGGATAACAATTGAGCTAGGGCATCTTCTGGAAAAATAAGAAAGAAAAAAAGAATGTATTTATCTTGAATAATGAAACTGTAAAATAAAATACTTATGGTTTTCAAAGTTTATGAGAATCTTTACAGGTTTTTCAAAACCTCTATCACTCTATGACCCTGCTCCTACCAAGACTCCTTAGGATCAATGTATAAAGAGCTGTTATAAATGGGAATGTATGTCTCATAAGGAAATAGCATAAAGACAAAGAGAGAGAGAGAACAAATGGATTAAATTGCTTTTTATTGGTTAATGACAATTTTATTTGGTACTTAACTTCACCCGAACTTTCCTTCCTTATACTCTTCAAACCACTGTTATCTAAACTTATCTGATGAAAAAAAATCACCTGGAGCATTTGTTAAAAACCTATTCCTTACATGAAAACTATAATTCTAAGAATCTGTATTTATAACAAGTTCTCTCTGAAAGTCAAAATAATTTGGCACATTTGTCAAATTTTCCTGGGTGTCATCTCAAATCCAATAAATCAGAATTTCTGGAGGAAAGACAACTGAAGTTGTATGAACATAACTGGGATTTGTATCGAAGAAAAAAGAACCTCCAATCTAATGTATAAATTTATTTAGAATCATTGCTTTTTAAGCTATTTTCCAAGTATATATTAATGAATGATTGTTACACTGATATTCTTTAATAAAAATAGTTATTACTATATTGCTTAAACATAAAGCAAACATTTTTACTAGACTCAGGTAAAATTTTTGAATGTATATTTGAAAACCCCATCCTAACTCATATTTTCTTCAATATGTGGCAAAACATACATGGAATCATAAGCAAACAAGAAAACAAACAAAAAGGAAAGAAAAAGAAATGACATTCCCTCTGCTATATGTGGGTGCATCATCTCTATTATGGTTGTTCCTGTGTATAAATATTTCTGTGGATAAAAGGTAGAGTGTGCCCTAAAGAAGGTGGACAATCTCACAGTCATATATCCAAAAAAGACCCTTGAACCTGGAAGGGATAACTGGCCTTAAACATGTGGAAATACGAACTCTTATATTTCTGTCCTTTGTTTTTTTCAATTCTGGACGTTCAAATGGTTAGTTACTCTAACACAAATATGGAGTCCAATATAATATATATATATATGTGTGTGTGTGTGTGTGTGTGTATATATATATATATATAATATATATTATATAATATATATAATGGAATATCTCTCTAGAAAACCCCAGGTGATAGTGAGTAAATTATAAATCTAATTATATAGTTGCACATTTCTCTGCATTTTCTCTTGTTATTTTTTATGTTTAGAGCAGACTTTTAAAAACACATTTCAACCTGGTCTCTGAATATCTATATTCTACTGGATATTAAGCAAAGGTATATTTAATGAGCCAAACATTAACTGTAGAGCAACATCCCCTCCTTGAAGCCAGCATTATTGAAGAAGCAGATACCAGTGTAACCTCCAATCTCAGGAAACAAGATTCAGGACTACTAGGATTAGCTAAAACTCCCTCAAGAAAAGTCTCTGTGTATTACCAAATCTGGAGGTTTAACACTTAACCTTCTGAAAGAGCTAATTATCTATAAATCCATAGTGCATGATACGTACACTATACAAACCACTGTGAACTCTGAATCTCCAGTCTAAAAACTGGTTCTGTTATCTAAACCAAATGAGGTTAAAGGAAGAAGCGGGAAGGAAAACAAGGAAAGGAGGAGGAGGGAAAAGGGAAGAAGGGGAAAATTAGAGGAAGATAAAAAGGATGAACAAAAGAGGAGTTAGAGGTAAAGGAGAGACAAGAGAATATTGAGGAGGAGAAAAGGAAAGGAAGAGGAAGAACAAGATAGAACTGTAATTAAAGCAAAATTCCTGCAAATGTTCTTCAAACATAATTCCTCAGAACTATAATTAAAGTAACATAAAGTTCATATACAAGTTTGCCTTTGAATAAACTCTGAATAATGTAATTGTTAAAATTCTTTAATATTGTTTTCATAAACATGCTGAAAATTGAAAAGACACTGCATTATTTCTATGTAACATATAGCAAATTTATATATTACATAAATTATTATATATAATGACATATCAATTATGTATCATATACACCAAAATTTTAGGATCAAAATAAAGATATAAGGATGTGTCAGTAGTTAGGATTCTAAGTAACTGTATTTTCCATCAAACCTGTGTAAAACACCTTCTCAATAAGCATAAAATCTCTCTTAATGCTCATGGATAATGCTCTAATTCTCTACAAATCCAAAAATTAACTTAGTTTTGCAGTGTACATTACCATGCTAGAACAAGGCTGGTAAGCTTTTAATTTTAAAAGCATATCACATAGTAACAACCTATATTACTTGGTCTTTATTGTCCTGACTACCTTTCTTCCTCTTGCCCCATGGTAAAGGTACTTGGCTTACTGCCCCTACAAGGAACACTGACCACAACAAGGCCCAGGCCTTCTTTTTCACTTTATCAACAGTAACACCTCATTTATTTTACACCACTAGAAAATAAATTGCTCAATAAAAATTAGCTGTCCAGATAAATACAACCTACTCCTTCAGGAAACAAAAGGGTTCTTTTGGGTTGTTAAAGCATATTTTATTCATTTATCCAACGTATACTAATTAGCAGTCCACCAAGTTCAAAACTCTGTGGCAGGTTTATGAGGGAATACAAAAATGAATCCAACACACAGCTTAGTTTCAATAGTTACTAAATAATGCACATATAAATGAGTAATAAAGATTTAAAAGAAATAATTGCTATAAGAAATACTGAAATAATATGCTATGAGAGAGATTATATCAGAGAGCAAGGAAAATCAAGGAAAGATTCCATGGAAATGGTGTTATATGGAATGGAACCTAACAATTAGGTAGGATTTGAAGACCTACAGCCATAAGTGAGGAGACATGTAAATGTTTTCACACCAGAGACTGAACATTTGAAAAGGAAAAGATAAAAAGTGAAACATGTACAGTAGTTCAGTTCTGACAGAATAAAGGGTATAAGCAAGAAGCTGAAAATGAAATCCAAATCATGAAGGACTAGGCTAAAAATGTTAATTTATTCTTAGTGAGAAGCCAATGACTGGTTTGAGCAGTGGAATAATATGATCAAGTATATAAATCAGGTATTAGTATATAACATAGTTTGGGGAGGAAAAGACAAAGGATCCAAGATAAAGAGAGAACAATATGAAAAATTTAAGCAGCAATTAAGGAATTTTTTTTAAAGAGATATATTACAGAGATACAAAGTACCGGAGTCGAAAATTGCACTGATAACATAATCAAAAAGAGGATGAAGAACAAAGCTGACTCAAGTCCCCACTATCATGAAGATGGTAGGCTGCTTAATCAAAACAGGGGACTTAAGAACATACTGAATATGGGACTAGAGATGTAAATTCAGTGTTACATATTCTGTAAAGATGAGGGGCCAGAAAGACATTTACATGGCAGTGTCTTTGGTAGATGAGGATATAAGAATAGAACTTGGAGATAAGAATAAGAGTGGAAAGCTATCATGAAACTGAATAAAAATTCCCCCAAAAATAAGCTCCACAAAAGCAGGAATGTTATCTGTTTTGTTCACTGTCTTATTTCTAGTGCCTACAACAGTGTCTGTAACTAAGAATGCCATAGAATAGATCCCAGTGAGTGAGCAAGCAAGTCAGACAGACACGCAAGAGGTCAAGAGCCTGATCTTTTTATGTGAATAATTAGACCTAAAAATAAAAAGGAGAAGAGAAAAGCATTATGAGTCATAAGAAAAATCAATAAAAGAATATTATAGAAGTCATGATAGGTGAATTTTAAGACAGGGGAATGGTGAATTGTGTCATTCTCAATAGAAATATTTACTTATACCTACCTTACGGGGTTGAAAATCATATTTCACACAGTGCTGAAAACCTTTTCCTTTAGACTTCAGTGATGTGACTATTAGACAATTGCCAACGAAGTGAGCAGAGTAACCAACTCCTTTGCTAGTACGAAAACTGTAAAGAAAACTGAGAATAGTATAATATCCTCTGATACAAAGAACTATATATCTAAAAATTATTAAATAAATAATATAAAACATTATTATGAAAATAAAACTCATTTCTCCATAGAGTAGAAGAGGTATTACATGTACCAAATAAAGACTAAACCATAAAAAGTTTAGAACAACTAAAGAAAGAACTTTAAATTGAGAAAACAGAAGACTACAGAACCTTCTGAAATTTCAATGTAAAATATCACAAATACATAAAAACAAATTAATGGCCAATGAAAGCCTAAGTAGATTTCATTTACCTTCAAGGACCCCTGAAAGTAGCAAATACAGAAACCATTTACACAGCCACTGTTTTCAAAAACAACTTACTCCCAATTCTATTTATATCTTTAAAAATAGCTTACAAATTACAAAAAAAAATCAGAGCCAAGTTCGATAAATGATGTATGTAATCAAGCGGAGTACATTTTTAGTCAAAAGAAGAAAAAAGATGTGTCTCCGAAATACAGTTATTTTCTTTGAAGGGAGCACTCCTCCTAGTTGTGAATTTAAGCACAGTATTGTAAAAACTGTAAATGCTCCACAAAATAATGGTATTATTAAAATAAGTGTATGATCTGCCAAAATGACCATTCTGAAATTCAACCCATTTATGTTTGGAAGTTCAGATGTTTGTTTAGAACTCCCTCTCATTACTCTCCTTACATAATCTTTTCTAATAGAGCTTACAAGCTATTAATAGCTCACATTTTTCTGCACTCATATTTCTGAGCCAATGTACAAAAGCACTTAGTTTTTCTCTCATTAAATGGGATGTGATAGGTACTACTGTTATCTTCACTTTACAGCTGAAGACACTAAAACACAGGATCAATAAATAGTGAAGATAAGACTTCACTTCTTCACTGCCTGGGGTCTTATTTCAAAGCATCGCTAGTATTAAATGAGGTAATACATGTAAACACTTACAATGCCTAGTGTATAGTAAGGCAATCAATGCAAGTTTGATGTTCTCATTACTGTGCATTATTGGTAAACTAAAATTACCAAGCTCTCGGTTCTTACAGGTCAACCTATCTGGGATTATCAACCCATTCTGTTAGTTATCTATGAAATAATTACTTTTATTATTTCATTGCATTTTCTTACATAGTAGTTATCACTAATATTTTTAAAGCATATCTTAATTATGCTCATAGAACAAAGGAAGTAAAAATGCAAAGTGATGAAATCTGGAAGGAATTTGTTTTTTTTCTCCCCTGGACTGGGGACTTGCATGTCCACTAACAATCCCCTAATAGTCTATATTGATGTGGACTGGACAGAGAAGGTTTGCAAATCTTGACTTTCAAACTGTAACTGGAAAAAAATATAGTGAGGCCGGTTGCCTAAAACCAATAGCAAAAAATGAATAAATAAAATAAACGACAGGTGTCTTTATAGTTTTAACATATATAAATATAAATATATATATACACAAACACATACACATTCTATTTAATATGTTGCCTTGACACTCTGTTACATATTTATAAAACTGTAATAGTTAAGACAAAAGTACTAAAATTAAATATATTACTTACCAATAAAGATAAGGTTTATCCTTATCCACATTAATGTTATTTAATGGATCCATACGAAACCAAGTATTTAGAGTAAAGCCATTCTGATAAGGCCACTTTGCAATAGGAGGCAATGCAATTGCCTACAAGGCAATGAAAAAAGAAAAGTATCAGCTAAAGAAAATGTGATAGTAACCAAGGTCAAATATAGCCTTACAGATCAAAAAACAATGAAGATATAAATATCAGAAAATCATAGACTTATCCCCAGCCAATGGCCTTAGCACTTTCTGTATCACCAGTTTCAACATCCAGTCCACTAGACCCTAAATTAGAACTTAAAGATTGCATTAAACTAACAGAGGAAAGAATTTGAGCCAAGCTGCCCTTCAAGTTTTCTAGACCTACTCTTCCACCAAGAAAAAGACAGGTAGTCCAAGAAATCATTTGTTATCCCCACAGTAGGACTGAAAGAGCCCTAAATCACATACAGTTGCAAACACTAGTGAACAAATTACAATGGAAAAAAAGTCTTACAAAAGAAAAATCTAACCTTGAGTGATAATGAAATAATACTAGTCTTTGGTCTTGCTACAACTGGTACCAAATACGAACCTGAGAGGCTCTAGAATAGCCTTTTCCTTGGTTTCATTGTGGACTTCCAATAACTCCATGGATAAATAAGGATCTTTATATTATGGCCAATCTCTCCAACAAGATAGTTACCTTTACTGAAAGATATTCTCTTAAATTTAGTATATAACAGCTAGACTAAATGTTTTAGGGACCTAAAATTGCCCATTTCTAGATGGTACTCCTCAATCTTTGGCTCCTACTTCTATACCAACCAAAGCCTTCTATACAGTATATACCGTATCTCCAGACTTTCCCTACTCTTTTTAGCTAATGCATACATCCTCCTTTAGTCAATGCACAAAAGCTAACTTTGTATAGTACTGCCATGTATGTGAAACCCAAGCACATTTACAGCCAAACCATTTGTGCCCTATCTCAACACTCATTTCCTAGATTCCTTACATATCCATCTGATCCCATGGTGTTAATGGCATAACCTTTGGGATACCTTTGTGATTTTGGATTTAAGCTGTTTTTACTCTTCTTCCATATCTCCTTCTAAAATATTCTGGTACCCACACTGGATGTTCCTCACTGTGTCCAATGAGTCCACAGGACTCCAAAATCTATATCCTTCACTGTCCCCTAATCCAACGGACTCCAAAATGTATGCTCCTATTTAATGTGCAAAAGAAAGAATTCTGATGTTTAGATGGAATGCTTTCAGTAAACTATTTCAGTGAATTAGAAGAATTCACTATTTCCTAAATTAAGCGGATTCATGAAACATACGACTATCATGAAAGGCAAATCTAAATGGTATATCCATAAAGGTCACAGATCACATAAAATGTCATACATTTGCCATTCACCTTTACATAAACCACTCTATAGAATTCTATTGCAAACTGCTCATATGAAGGCAGCATAGCTCATAGAAAAGCACCTCCACAGGATAAAATATAATTCAGAAGGCCTACTATATATGGTTTTTTCAGAGGGAAAGTAAGCAGTGTCATAATTTTAGTGATCCAAAGGCACTGCTATCAACAGTGGTCCAGACAGTATGTACCCTCTTGTTACTATCATGCTCATCCAGAGATAAATTATCACAAACACTGTAATGGAAAGGATTTTAAAATCAGCTCCTAGATGAATTTCTCAGTAGTTCAATAGCAGAGATAACACACCTGGAAATAAGCCAATGTGTTACTAAAAAACAAAACAAAACAAAACACTGAACTTAAGGTCAGGCAAATTTTAGTTCAGGCTATGACTCTGCCTTATGACCCTGAACAATGTTACACTGTTGAGGCTCTTTCCACAACTAATTTAACAGCAACACTATCATTTATATTATATATAACTTCTATGACTCAAATGAAATAACAATTGTAAAAGTTCTAGTTCCTTCTTTGCTTCATCTCCTATGTAGACTATATTGCTAATTAATACTACCCTTCATGAAAATGAGTGATAGGGGAAAACCAAGAAAGGAGGAGTAGATAGTGTAAGTCCATCAAAATCCCCTGAACGAAAACAATTCATACATACACCAATAACAACATATAAGTAAAATCTCTCTATGTGTGTGCATGCATGTGTGTGTAAAATGCATTACATATTGATAAAAAATATTCACAGATTTCTGGTAAATGGATCAAATGTCTAAAAACAGGATGACTTGCAACCCTACTGAGGCAATTCAAACCATTTATTAAAACAGTTTTAACACTCTGTTTTAGCTAATTTTGTTAATTCCACCAATAAGACAGTAACTTGTTGATATTTCTGCCAAAACACTTGGCTCTTCTTTCTCACCCTGTAAGTGATATCTACTAGATGTCAGATCAATAAAAGTTTTATAAAATATATTAAAATCTATGTATGTATGCAAAGAGAACTATTACATAAATCTGAGAAAACCAGTATCTTCTTAGGGACAGTGACAGTGTTTTCTCTGCTAAGTACCACCAAGTGCATTTGATATGTGTTCCACCCTAACAATCTGATATGTAAAATTATTAACTTTCATCTGGAAAGAGATTTTTAACTTTCCTATTTTTGTTTCACAATTTTGTTACAATGGAAAATTATAACTTTAAAAAAAAGGTTAGTAACAAAATATTAAGGGAAAAAATAAAATTAGGGGAATGGTTGATGAAATGAGAGACTACAGGGATGCTTATGCACTAATAATAACCAAAAAGCAAGAAATATTTACATGATGTTTTATAACTTATATAGTACTTAAATATTAATTAGTATATTATTTCATTATATATAGGCTCACAGTAACACTCTTCCATGAGAAAGTACTAATATTTTACATGAAAGTAAGCCAAGAAACATTAAGGGACTAGTCCTCCACAGTAATGAAGTAGAGGATTCAGAAATCAAAACCAGTTCTTCTAGTCAAAAGTTATACATACTCTCTGCAATGGTACAATGTTAGATAAAAATAATGAAATCAAGCAGACTGAGAAAGTAAGTTCTTTGAAAAGAACAACAAAATGGATAAACTTCCAGCTAGATTAATCAGGAAAAAATCCAGTATCAAGAATGAAAGAGGAGGGGCGCCTGGGTGGCTCAGTATTTAAGCGTCTGCCTTCGGCTCAGGTCGTGATCCCAGGGTCCTGAGCTTGAGCCCCACATTGAGCCCCACATCGGGCTCCCTGCTCCGCGGGGAAGCCTGCTTCTCCCTCTTCTACTCCCCCTGCTTGTGTTCCCTCTCTTGCTATGTCTCTCTCTGTCAAATAAATAAATAAAATCTTAAAAAAAAAAAAAATGAAAAAAAGAATGAAAGAGGAGGCATCACTAAATATCCTACAGACATTAAAAGGATAAGAAGGGGTATGATGATAAACTTATACAAATATATTCAACAACTTAGATTAACTGGACAAATTACTTGGAAGAAACAAACTACCAAAGCTCACTCAAAAGGAAATAGAAACCTCCCTATATCCATTCAAGAAATTAAGTTCATAGTTAAAACCTTCCCACAAAGAAAACTCCAGGCCCAAATAGCTACAATAGTGAATTCTAACATACATTCAAGAATAAGTAATATCAATTCTACATAAACTCTTTAATAGAAAGAATTAAATAGTTCCAAACTCATCATATGAGGATTACTCTATCACCAAAACCAAAAAAGATATTATAGAAAAAGAAAACTACACCCCCAAATCATTCATAAAAATAACTGCAAAACTTCTTAGCATTACATTAGCAAATCAAATCCAGTGTTGGATGAAAAGGTTAAAACATAGCGACCAACTAGTTTTTACCCCAGGAACACAAAGGTTGGTTTAACACTGAAATATCAATCATTGTAATTTACTACATTAATAAAGATTAAGAAGAAAAACCGTATTTTCACTTCAATAAAATCAGAAAAAGCATTAGACAGAATTCAACAGTAATATCAACATGTTGATGATTAAAAAACCTCCTAGTACATAGGAACAGAAACAAAAGATACTTAAGACTTTATGTTAAAAACTGCAAAACACTGAAAAATCATAGAAAACTAAATAAAGGAAGAGATATACTTCATTTATGAACTGGAAGACTCAATAATATTCTCTCCAAATTATTCTATATATTTAACACAATACAATCTAAATCACAGTAAGCATTTTACAAAATTTGACAAGTTTACTCACATGTATTGAAATGTTATCTAGAATAGCCAAAATTATTTTAAAATGAAGAACAAAGTTGGAGTACTTACACAATCTGACTTCAAGAACTACTTACTATACAGCTACAAAAATAAAGACAATCTGACATTGGCATAAATATAAGCAGAAACAGAGGACAAAGGAACCAAACACAGAGATCAGAAACAAATCCACACAAACACAGCCACATAGTTTTCAAGAAAGGTGCCAAGATAATCCAAAATGTTAAAGGACTGTCTCTTTAACAAATGGTTATGAAACAATTCAATATTCATATGCAAAACAAACAAAACTTTAACCTCCAACCTTCCCTCATATCATATTTTAAAAATTCACATAAAGAGAATCATAGACCTAAATATAAGAGCTAAAACAAAAGAGCTCTTAGTAGAAAGCATAAGAAAAAAATGTTGTGACCTTGGTTTATATTGATTTCTTAGATTACAACAGCATATGCCATAAAAAAAGTTTAATTGTACTTCATCAAAATTAAGATCTGTTTGCTTTAAGAAATACTGTTAAGAAAGTAAAAGCCAGATTGCGAAAAAATATTTGATAATTATCCATGTGACATTAAATTATACTCCAAATACATAATGAACTCTTAAGATAATAAAACTTTTTTTTTAACTGAATAAAGATTTGAACACAAATATCACAAAAGATGTAAAAACAACCAATAAACACATGAAAAACCAGTCAATAGCATCAGTCATTAGGGCAATACAAAATTATAACTACAATGAGTACCATTATATAACCATTTAAATGCCTCAAATTAAAAAGATGGACATTATCCAGAATGCAGATCAACTGGGATTCTCATACACTGTTAAGGAGAATGCAAAATTTTCCACTATGGAAAGTAATCTGCCTGTTTCTCATGAAATGAAGTACACACTTAGCATAAAACCCAGCAATTACACTCATGTTTTTACTTACAAGATGAGAAAACATGCCCACAGAAGATCTATGTACAAATGATCACAGCAGTTTTATTTACAATAGCCAAAACTGAAAACTCAAATAGTGAGTTGGATAAACTGGTAAATGAATAAACTGTGGCACTTCCATAAAATGTAACACAACTCAGAATAAAAAGGAACAGAATAAACTACTGGTAAGCTACAACATGGGCAACCTCAAAAGCATTACTGTAAACAAAACAAGACGAAACCAGAGAGGGAGACAAACCATAAGAGACTCAATCTCAGAAAACAAACTGAGGGTTGCTGGAGGGGATGGGGGTCGGAGGGATGGGGTGGCTGGGTGATGGACATTGGGGAGGGTATGTACTATAGTGAGTACTGTGAATTGTGTAAGACGGATGAATCACAGACCTGTACCCCTGAAACAAATAATACATTATATGTTAATAAAAAATTAAAAACTTAAATAAATAAATAAAAATCTGAAAAAAAAAAAGCATTAAGGTAAGTGAAAGAAGGCTGACAGAAAAGATTACATATTGTATGATTTTATTTATATGAAATTCTAGAAAAGGCAAAATCATAAAAACACAAAATAAATCAGAGGTTGCAAGGGACAGGGGCTGGGGAGAGGGGACTGGTTTCAAAGAGACACAAGGGAACTTTAGGAAGTGATGGAATTGTTCAAAATCATGACTGTGGTGGTAATTATGAACTTAAAACTCATCAAATTGTACTTTTAAATGGGTGAATTTTATGTGAATTATACCTTAACAGAGCTGAATTAAAAATAAATAAATAAAAATAAACACATGTATTTAAAACTTACCGCAGCACTACAACCAGGGAAATTGAAAAAAGTATCAGGACCATGTCTTTGCGGCATCTGATTAAGAACTGATAATAATTTTACAGCATGTCTTGGCTAAGGAAACAAGAAAAAGAAATGTCACTGTACAAATTTAGCAAAAATACCTAATCTATCATGTTAGACACTGGACTGTTTTCTAACTAGAAAGAAATTAATTTTACATCATTTACTAAACTCTTTAAGGAGAACAATTTCCATTACAAATTCAAGTTTATAGCTCTCTAGAGACAAACTGTGGAACATTAAGTATTAATGCACTAATACTGAATACTGTTCCCTCTGACCACAGCTTACCCAGATTCCACTTTCTCCTCGAAGCATGCTGAACAAAAGCTTCAACTCCTTGACAGTGATGCTGTAGCTGGCAAGAACCCCCAACATATCAACTAGAAGATCTTCAAAGGAAAATAAAGTTATTCTGAACTCTAGTCATGAGCTGCCATCTGTCAAGGTAATACACTTTTTGAAAGAACAAAAGTTATCAATTCTCATTTCTACATACATATTTATCTAAATGTCCTCATGAATAGTCATTCTAATTAACAATTTTTAGGTCCTCAGATAGCCAAAAACGTTGTATTCAAATTTTAGGATTTTTCCCCATCAGATTTACCATTACAATTAAGTTTCCATAGCAAATATATAAAATAGATTCCCAGAATACACATACACACATACACCTGCTATATTCAGGGAAAGGAAAGCAAAAATACGCAAAGGTACAATGATTTAACATTGTAAATTGGTTATTTTCAAATAAAAAAGTGAGAGTTGACCATATTTTATTTTAGAATTATCTATTCTTAATAAAATATATTCTTGAAATATTCCTTGCCCCATTAACAATAATTTTGAGCACTTACTCCTTGCCTGGCATTATTCCAAGTGGTTTACAATTATTAAGTACACAAATCCTCATAACAAGCCTATGAAGTACTATTATTAGCCACTTCCTAAAATGAGGAAAGTGAGACATAAATAACCTAATCACCTTGCCCAAGAACACACTCTACTAAGTGGCAGGGTCAGGATTAAAACCTAGGCAGTATGGCTCCAGAGCCCTCTCTGTTACCTACTAGTCTCTAAATCAAAGTCTGACTTAACCATATTACCAGTGATATCCATTCTGTTCATGTGTTTATGTGCATATGAGACACACCAGCTCACCAGATAATAGGAAAATTATACATTTAATCTCTTGTCCTTGATTTCTTTCTCATCTAGACATTATGAGTAGTACCTCTATCAATCGTTCTTTGTAAGAAATTACACATCTAAATATTTATACTTTTCTCGATTTCTAAAGCACTTCATAAGGATTAAAGATACTACGCAAATTATTACAATCAATACACATATACACTAGAAATAATTTATCATCAATTAATTTAAAAAGTGAGTTAGGATAAGTTCAAATAATTAGTTACTGATGTATAATATATATTATCCAATATCACAAATTAATAACTAGAATTTGAGACTTTAAAAATATTTATTATGTATCTATTTCAAAATAGAAATTTATTTTTTTTTTAAAGATTTTATTTATTTATTTGAGAGAGAGAGAATGATACAGAGAGCACATGAGGGGGGGAGGGTCAGAGGGAGAAGCAGGCTCCCTGCTTGGAGCAGGGAGCCCGATGCGGGACTCGATCCAGGGACTCCAGGATCATGACCTGAGCCGAAGGCAGTCGCTTAACCAACTGAGCCACCCAGGCGCCCCTCAAAATAGAAATTTAATATAGTTATTTTCATCAATAAATAATTGAATAATCTTACTTAATGCCACAATAAGTAAGCAATCCCTATGATTAAATTGTGACTATTGATATGCCATTTTTGAGATCTTTTAATGAAATAAAATGTTTCATCATTCAATAAAAAAGCTTATAGTTACTACAAATAAGTCAGAATATCTTTTTTTTTTTAAGAAAAAATTCTAGTCAGTAATTAGAAATCAAGCACCTTAAAACCCTAAATTAATAGGAAGCAGTTTCAAGCAATTAGCTGCAATGGCAAATTCATAGATTCCTTAAACATTTACCTAAAAATAATTTTCTAAAAAATTAAACTTATTTTTCCAAACCTTTATCTCATCTTATATGTGTGTCACAAAAAGTAATCTATTAAATTTGTATTTAATTACAGAGTTATTAAAATTTCATATTTATTATACATATAACATAACCAAGTAGCTCAGTTTGATTTTATTATAACAGGCGTTTTTTTTCTGGACAAAATTTTTAAAGAAGAAAAAATACTCAGACTATAAAATTCTCTTATCAATTTAGTATAGATGTTTAACTACCTTCTAGTAATACCTACACATTAGTAAATGAAAAGTACCTCTTTGAACTTAACATCCTATAAGTATTCAGAGTGAAAACTTAGTAGTGTTTTTTGGTGCTTCATTAGTATGTTATCTAAATTTTACTTTCTCTACTGAAAAGTAAGGTAGAGGTATTTTTCTGACATTTATTCAATGATAAAATAACAAAAAGTGAAAGTTTTGTGTTAGCAGTATTATTATTATTGAGAAGCAAAGATAAGAGAATTAAGGAGCTTTATATAATAGAAAACATGAACATAAGAACTTTTGCAGTACTAATCAAGCTTACTATTATATCTCAAAGCTCATGAATTATGTACCAGTAAACTACTATGTAGGTGACTGTGGCTCATTTTCTAAAGTACACTTTATAAAGTGGTAGCCACTTTATTTCAAAAAACAAACAAGCAAACAAAAAACTTGAGGGACTAAACCAAGATATGAGGACTCAAAGATCACATGATGTTCTATACAACATGTAAGCACCAAACATATAAGCTTATGCAAATAAATTCCTGTTAAACAACGCTAGAATTTACAGAATGGTTTACAGATGGTACATATCATCATTAAAATGATGTTTTAAATCTGAATTTCATTTTTCATCAAGTTAATCACTAGTAACCAATATAGGGAATGCTAAATCACTCTAGAGATAGATGTCACCTTGAAAGCAATTAGAAATGATTTTAATATACTCTATTAGAAAAAAATGTTTAAATATTGTTTAAAAGACATTCATCTTTAACTTATTCTTCACTCCATTATTTCTTAATGTTTTGTTCTACTAATATTAAAATTAATTATGCATAAGTCCAAAATATGATAGAGGATTCTTTGGTGTCCAAACTACTTGTAAGGATCAGGTATGGTATTGTGAGGAGTCATATTAGCACTTTTAAAATTATGAAAACCCTTTTGTATCAGAAGAGACTTATGCTGAAGATTCATGGCTTAAAAGAATCAACATTTTAAACTCTAAACTTATTTTCTGGGAATAGTGTTGCTCTGGGACCATCTTTGAAAACATTTCTACTGAAGTGCATCTAACAACAAAAGAGAATGAACTTGCAGGGAGATAAAGGATTGGCAATGAATAATCACAGATTTCAAAGTTATTTGAAGTAACATATAACAAGCACAAAAGTTAGTATTTTTATCTTGAAATTCCAAGCAAATTTTATGTTCTATTCTAGATCTGTTTATTTTAATACAAAAGTTTCTCTAAAAAATATCAAAGTAAAATGGACACCTCCTAAAAATTCAACACGCCTATCCTAAGGATATTAGTTCTTCCTGTCATAGTTCCATATATGCCAAACTGAAAATCATGGAGCTCGAAGAAGTTGGTAAAGTGCTCATTATACAGACTTGTAATACATATTGTGAAATTTTAATTATGTAAAGTTTAACTAAGTACTATGTAAAAAGGTACTGTTTATTTTTCTGATAGATTTTGTGGTTATTTATTCCATGTAATTGAGATTTTCTAAAACCTGGAAAAGCAAAATCAGTAATTATGTTTGTCTAATAAAGAAGAAAGTGTCTTCCAATCTTCAAGTTTTCCCTTAATATACAGGGCAAATTTTCCATACATTTCTACTATTTTATTTTTATTTATTTATTTTTTTATTATGTTATGTTAATCCCCATACATTACATCATTAGGTTTTTGATGTAGTGTTCCACGATTCATTGTTCGCTTATAACACCCAGTGCTCCATGCAGAACGTGCCCTCTTTAATACCCATCACCAGGCTATTTTAAATCAAGTTAGCTCCAACAAATTTATATTACCAAAAGAATATAAAGAAAAGTACGTGAATCTTTATAAACATTTAACGTATATTATCCTGTCAGATAACCTCATACCTGCTATCATGTCATCTACAGCACTCATTTTCAGCAATACTTGTTCAATTAGCCCAACTTCTGTGCTAGTCTGTAAATTCCGAACACTTTTTCGTAAAATGGCTGTAAACATGCTCCATATTTCTGCTTGACATGTTACATCACAGTGCTCCAAAAGCTCTGTCATGCATGTTATACTCTCAGCATCCTGGATAATAAAGTTCATCTCCAAGTCAAATTCTCCGCCAACCAGCTGAAAAGAAACAAAAAGAAACAATAACTAATGATAACATGAGTGATTATTTATAACAATAAAATAAAAATAATAAAATAATTCAAATAGCAGGACAGCATAGCTACTCTAAAAAATCTCAAGTCTTCTAGTCTAAAACTACCTTTGATAAAAATTTAAAAGCCACAGATTAAGGGTGCTGTAAGAATGAAAACTAGCAAAGTCTAGTTTTTTAAAAATGGAAAAAGTAATTTCAAATCAAACAGAGCAAAATGGTGCATGGGACTACTGGATAGGATTGAGGACAAATTACTATAAAAAAGAATTTGGCTCCAAAAACTGATAATCATTAGAAAATGCAGAATTCGCTAAGGATAAAGTTTAAGACATGAAGTTCATTTTCTTTTGTGATATTACCAGACTGACAAATGAGATGTAACAGAAAAGAAACAAAGGGCCTAATCTCCATGTACAGAAGATAAAGAAACATGAAACTGATACTAGCAAACTTATAGTAAAAGTTGAAATGATAGAATCAATGTTTAAAAATGTTTAAGAGAAATATAGCTAGTATCTTGTAATACTTTACTTTAAAAAATGTGAATTGATATACAAAGATGATTTAGTAGCAATGTATTTGACTTGTGACATTATATCAAGTGAGTCAAAAGTATTACTGTTCTCTATATCTTAAGAGTTTGGTTTTGTTTGTTCCATTTGTTTTTTTGTTTTGTTTTGTTTGTTTGAATATTTCACATCTGTCTTTAGTTGCCAGAGAGGAGGTGGGCAGGGAGATGGGCAAAATACATAAGGGGGATTGAGAGGTACAAACTTCCAGTTATAAAATAAATAAGTCATGGAAATGAATAGTACAATAGTCAATAGCCAATAATATTGTCATAACGTTGCATGGTTACAACAGATGGTGACAACATGTGTGGTGAGCATTGAGTAATGCACAGAACTGTCGAATCACTATGTTGAACACCTGCAATTAATATAACATTGTGTGTCAACTTCAATAATAAATTTAAATATAAATTTAAAAAGTATTACTGTCCCTCCCAAATGCTACTTTAAGTACAATGATAGACAAATACACATAGAATAAAAGATATAATGATATTCTTATTCTCTATTGATCAAATCACATATGATGTATTAATTATATTGTTATAAGTACCATTCTTAAGAAGAACATTGAAAAACTAGATATTTTTCTGGTCTAAAGAACAGAAAATTTAGGAAGACAATAATAGCCATATACAAAATACGTGATAAATCTGAAGCCATACATGCATTATTCATTCATTCAATAAATATTTTATTTATTAAAGACTAGAAATTACTGTTCTAGGAACTAGGGATATATCTGTGGACAAGAAAAAGCCCATGCACTAACAGTGTTAAGTTCCAGAAATAAAGATGTGTGTGTGTGTGTTAGAGTGTGTATATATATATACGTATATATATATACTCTAACTTATCCCCCCAAAAGTTGAAATTGGTTCATAAGTTACAGAAAGCATAAAAGAAGATATAAACTGTAAGTAGTTAGGAAAATGGAAATAAAGGAAAAATAAGATTAGGGACAGATAGGTACCAGAAATTAGGTTCAAGAAGTAGAATTTTTTATCAAAGAAAAATGTTCATTAATAAGGGTAGATAACCACATGCTCCGGAGAAATATGATTAATCTTAATAATAATAATAATAATACCATCAGGTAAACTTATATGCCATTTAGTACTATTCTAAGGACTTTTCATATATTAAATAATTTAATTCTCAAGCAACAACTTATGAGAAAGGACCTATTATTTTCATTTTACAGATAAGGAAGAATTGGCACAGAAAATTTAATTTGGAAAAGATCACAAAACTAGTAGATAGATGATCCAGGATCAAAACCCAGTAAGTCTGTCTTCACACAAGTCCATACAAGCAATAAAATCTCATTTAAGAACATTTTTAAAATCTTTTGAAATTTAAGAATTTGAAAACAAAATACTCTCAAATTTTAAAATTATATTCTGTATTTTTTTTAAAGATTCATTTATTTATTTATTTATTTATTTATTTATTTATTTATTTGAGAGAGAGAGAGAATGAGAGACAGAGAGCATGAGAGGGAGGAGGGTCAGAGGGAGAAGCAGACTCCCTGCCGAGCAGGGAGCCTGATGCGGGACTCGATCCCGGGACTCCAGGATCATGACCTGAGCCGAAGGCAGTCGCTTAACAACTGAGCCACCCAGGCGCCCTATATTCTGTATTTTTTTCTTTAACAGCTCCAAAACTCAACTTATGAGAAACTAGCCCTCATCCTAACTTCTGACCTTTTTTTTTTTTTTTTTTTAACTGACCTAGATAGATATTCTCGGGTTAAAGCCTGGTTTTACTTCTGTGTATGAAACAACTTCAACTCCTCCTACTATTTCTGTCTTATTAACAAAAATAGCTACTAGAATGGTTAAGAGATTTAAGACTTCCTGGATCAGATTTTAGCTGTACCACTCGCTGTGTGACCTTAATGACTCTACTTCCCTAAGTCTCAGTTACTTCATCTAAATATGGGAATAAAATTTCCTATCTAACAGTGTTGTAGTTATGAGGATTAAATAAAGTAATGAGAAAGTAGGCACTTAGGAACAAAGCCATATAGCTAGTATTCAGTTAAGGTTAGCTACTACCAGTTCTCTTATGACCTCAACTCTGAGCTAAAAAAAAAATGTAGTCATCTGATCACATATGCCTGAAGTACCATGAAACAGCTAGCTTAAGCCTTCTGTTTCCAGCAAATGTTAAATTATGTGGATCATGTACTCTCTTAGATATTAATTGTAGATCTATGAGAACCAACTCAAACATCTTTTTACCATAGCATGGTCTTATCAAAGAACTGCTTACTTTTCCACTATTATATGTCCAATTGACTTGGGTCACTACTCTAAATCGTGTAGACCAGTGGTTAGTAACTCAGAAGAGGTGCTCTAAAAGGGAATATATAGAAGGGAAACAAACAAACAAACAAAAAAACACATTTGAAAATCAATGATGTGGACATTGCCTGACTGAACTAATAGAAGTAAATACTTAGGTTTAAGCCTATGAGCCTCTAAATAAATGTGTGTAAGAATTAGTATATACTAAAATGGGAGAGCACTGAAGAATTTTTTAGACTAATCTCCTTAATGAATTTTAAGTGCTTCCATAGAGTCTGGCATAACCAACAACCATTATGTAATGCGTAAATAACAGAGATGGGCTCAGTGGGAAGGAAAAAAAATAGTCTGCTTTTAAAGGAATCAACAATTAATATGTGTAATTCTAACAATCAGGCTCTGTTATGGGAAGCTCACAGTTCCATCTTTCACAGTTAAAAAACAATGCTCCTTTCTATATATCATTTAATTACAAGAGTACAATTTGGATCTCTGATTTCTTTGCCAGAAGCTGTAAAAATATTTATTGTAGATGTTGTAAAGTGGGCCTGTATTTTCAGATGGTCTTTCTAACCTTTACTATAATTTTTAATACTTTAGTGTTAATAAGGCTAAATGCTTACAAAACTATCATTCCAAGATTAGAGAAATATTTATTCCCTACTTACAAATGAGTGGTTCAATATTTACCAACTAAAGCATGTAAGAAAAAGTAGAAACAACTGGCTTTCATTATTTAAACTATTCTCTAACAATCCTATGAGGAAAATGCATAATTGTCCTCCTAAAAGTGAAAATAAATGAGGTTAAATAGCATGAACAAGGACACATATAAGTAATCCAGGATTCTAATCTACATTGAAAAATGAACCTAAATACCTTCCTATTAAGTCAGAAGTATAAACTTAAGAAAAAAATAGAAACAAGATGTACCATAGATCTACAAAGAAATCAATGTTTTATGAACTGTGTGTGGGATAAAAGAAGAGAAAAATAATTTCTATGGGTAAAAAATAAAACATCCAGAGGCAGTAAATAAAAATTTTTAAAAACAACCAATTTATTTAAGGTTATTTCAGCAAGAAAGTAGAAGACTCTGAAGGCTCAATTACAGGAAAATTAGCAATAAACACTAAAAAAGAAAACTTATAGGGAAACCTTTTAAAAGGCAAAGAAAATGACACAACAAAGCTCAAAAAGCTAAACCAAAAAAAGCTAAAATCACTGTTAACCATAGTATAAAAGAGATTTATAAATCAATTAAGACTTCCTGTAAATCTGAACGTGTCATTGTAATACTCTATTTTCACAGTTAAGGGAGTTCTTTTCTTCCAGGCCTTTTCCTTAAAATTCTAAAAGGTATTGCCACTATAAGAAAAGTGGTCCACAGTGGTGCTTCCTACACAAGAATTGGTCACAGAGGAATTTATATAGAATAAATAGCACAGCTGAGCTTTTTAAATAACTATTATTTACATAAAGAAATAAACTTTACTATATAAAAATTTAGAATATAAAATGCTGACTTGGAAAATATTATCATCTGAAAGGACTAAGTCTGTAATTACTAGCAATTTAAGTATCTTTTATTTTTTAAATATAGAGCTTTTAAATATTTTTATTTTGAACTCTTAGATTATTAGAATCATATGGGATAATTCTTTTTCATTAATTAGATCAGACTGGACAATTATTAACCATTTGGATTTCTTTGCAACTTATCCTTCAGGATAAATTCTAAACTAGATAACACTGCCTATAAAGTCACAATTTAACGCCCCAGCTCCACCTTCCTCTACTTCTCATTTGTTAGCTACAGTCATAGGAACATTTCCGCACTGCACATCTGTCACTTCATCTAAAACTTTTCACATATGTTAATCCCTATACATGACATAGTTCTCTTCCAACCTTTACATTTGTTAACTTCCATTAAGCCTCCAAATATCAGTTTAGATACCACTTAATCCAGAAAGCCTTCCCAGAACCCACAAAGATGGCCTTTCTCTGAATTCCCATTACAACCCATGCAGGCCATAGCAATCACTGCATGATACCACAGATGTTCACATGTATCTTTCTATCCCCCACATTACAATAAGCTTTGTAAGGGTAAGGACCATTTCTATCTAACTATCCACTATATCTACACCTCAAGCACAGTGCCAAGCCCGTGAAAATTACTCAGTGTTTAACATGGAATGGGAAGATAGCAAGATGGGAGTCCAGGAGGGAGGGGAAAAAGGGTCTAATTTGTGGCCAGTCACCAAGTTGTAAGCCAGACTACTCAAGTTTTCTCCTTCAGCAGTGAATTGCTCTTACTGCCATATAACTTTTTTAATGTCCCAGTGGGGATCACAAAGCCAGAGATGTTTTCTCATTCCTGATTATACCCTCAGTTGCCTTACTTTTTCTTCTATTATTACTTGGAAAATATATAAGGTTTAACAAGTAAAATTCAGAAGACTTGTACTCTTAGTAAAGCACTAACTAAGTATACTACATATAATTTTTAGTTGTTAAAATCAGGCTTCATTATATTTCCACTTCTAGTTTCTATTTTCAAGTGAAATCAGTTTACAGTATCTTCCTTTGAAAAATAATGACATCACGAAAAAATGGCAGAATGGGCAACTCCAGAGCATGTTCTCCCTAAAAAACTAATAAGCTGGCAAAAACTGTCAAAATCAACTTCTGAAAAATTCTGGAGTCAAAACAAAAATGTACACTAACCAGGGGAAGACTTAGTGAAGAAAAGCTATTATTATCTGGTAAAAAGCAATGTCCCACCTATAATGCCCCAAACCCTGGAGGGCAACAATCATGAGGACAGCATCCTGCACAAGTTCCAGAGGAACTGCTTTCTAGTTCCAGAGGAAGCAGCAGGAAACATATTCAAGGTTATGGGTCTCAACCAATCTGGCAGCTCCCTCAAGGACAAGTACAAAGAACTGTCTTTATTTCACCAAATTTAGAACACCTCCAGGGCTGGGACACTTCTGCTGAAAGCATTCAAAGGCACAGATACTAGCTGTAGCAGCCTAAGCTAGAGACAACACCTAGGACAAGCAATAAACAGACCTGGAAGCCTGGGAAGGAAGATGTGGGGAAAGAAGGTATGTGTGGGTATAAGGTCTTTATACCCACACATCTCCAGGGCAGGTTGCACATTTAGAAAAAGCCTGAAAGCCTTAAAAAAACTAAGCTTTCACTTGGAACTGGCCTTTAGATTCAACACAAGTAGGAAGTAAAAGCTAGGAGAGAGCTGTGAACAGTCTGACTAAGCATTGCAGGAGTGCCCCAAAAGAGCAAATCTGCAAATACAGGAAGAGTATTTTTTGATTTTTCATTTTTTCTTTCCTTGGCTCAAGGCATTTAAGATAACTGTGTCAAAATATCAGCTGAGAGGCACCTGGGTGGCTCAGTCCTAGGATCAAGCCCTGCATTGGGCTCCCTGCTCCGTGGGGAGTCTGCTTCTCCCTTTCCCTCTGCCCCTCCCTCCACTCATGCTTTCTCTCTCTCTCTCATTTTCTCTCTCTCTCTAATAAAATCCTTTAAAAAAAAAATCAGCTGACCACTAAACAAACATAACTTCAATGGCTACACACAACAGAGAGTACAGACTTAGAAACATATTTTAGAAAATCACTAAGCAAACAACCCAAAACAGCAACAACAAACACAAGGGAAAGGAAAGAAGAATACGATTTCCAGCATTTCCACATGACAATATTCAAAATGTCCATTCGTCAACAAAAAAATTATGAGACATACAAAGAAATAAAAAGTATGGCCCATCTACAGAGAAAATATTAATTTAATGTTCAAACTTTGTCTTGATTATCTCCTTCCTCTACTCTGTCCTCCTGTTTACATTTTGTTTTCTTCCTCTTACTATACAGATGTCTTTTCCTATAAGCCAATCAAATTACTTTCAGAAGCAGATACAATCTAAATTTTAAAGGTACTGAATTATTAACCTCTAAAGAAGGAATCTTTGAGATAAACTTGTATCTGTAATTTTACAAAGAAAGAAAGTGGAAACATAATAATTAAGAACAATCATTTTGTGAACACCTATGTGCTGAATAATTTATGTGTATAGTCTCATTTAATTCTCACAATTTTGTAAGATAGCATCTCAAACAAAGAAATTGAGGTTAGCCTAAGTTAAGTAACCAGCCCAAGGTCCCAAAGCTAAGTTTCAGGATCAGAATTTGTCTTGTCAATTTTATATAGAATTAAGGAGTATACAAAAACTAAAGAGACCACCCAACACATAAATCTGTACCTCCATCAGTCATCTAATCTTCAAGATCTGCTACACGCATCATAAATGACTTTTATGATAAATTTTCAGTATATAACAGGAAAATACTTTATAATTTGGACATGAACAGAATAAAAGTTAATGATCCCTGGGGCGCCTGGGTGGCTCAGTAGTTAAGCGGCTGCCTTCGGCTCAGGTCATGATCCCACGGTCCTGGGGTCGAGTCCCGCATCAGGCTCCCTGCTCTGCGGGGAGCCTGCTTCTCCCTCTCCCTCTCCCCCCTGCTTATATTCCCTCTCTCGCTCTCTCTCTGTCAAATAAATAAAAAATCTTAAAAAAAAAAGTTAATGATCCTAAACCCAGCTGACAAAGCAGTCGAGAAAAATAGAAAATTACTTGTTTTTTCCTATTTCTTCCACAATAGTCCTCTCTACAAGTAATTCATATTGGTAATCCTTCTATGGTATAGAAATAACTATACCCAAGAGTATAACAAATGCTGCTACAAATATAGTCCATAAAAACTCTAGGGAATGGAGGAGAAAACAAAGTGAGCGACTTTCATACAATAAGTGCCTTCCTTAAAATATATTTTAAACAACTTACAGTTTATCAAAAGTGGTGTAACCACTTTTATAATTACTTAATAATATTAAAACAAACAGATGATAAATACACCTGGCTGCTAGCAGCCAACCAATGAGTAAAAGGCAGTAAAAATTAAAAGTCTTAATTGCCAAACTGCAAAATAAAAACTTCTGCAGACATATAAAAGCTGAGAGAATTCATTGCCCGCAGACTTACTACAAGAATTGTTAAAGTAAGTTCTTCCAACAGAAGGAAAATGATACCAGATGGAAATATGAAATGACAAAAAAATTGAGGAATTCCAAAATTGTTAAGTCTGTTGTTAAATACAAGACTTTTTTTTCTCATTTTGAAACTCTTTAAAAGATAACTAGCAAAACTAACAATGATGTATTAAGGGATTTACAAACATGTAGAAATAAAAACAATGACTGCAAGTGCACAAAGGACAGCAGAGGAAGAAATATAAGTATACTTTTAAAAGGTTCCTACCATATACCTGAAGTGACATATTATTTGAAGATAGAGAATAAGTTAATAATGTATATTGTAAACTCTAGGAAACACTAAATGTAAAAAAGAAACAGTATCAAAAACCTTAACAGACAACTCACTGAAAAAGATATACAGATGACAAAAAAGCATATAAGATGTTCCATACATCATATGTTATCGGGCAAACACAAATTAAACAAGATATCACTATACACCTATTAGAATGGCCAAAATCCAGTACACACTAACAATATCAAATGCTGCAAGGATATGGAACAATAGGAACTCTCATTCATTGCTGATGGGAATGCAAAATGGTACAGCCACTCTGGAAGACAGTTTGGTGGTTTCTAACAAAACTAAACATACTCTTACCATATGATTCAGTAATTGCCCTCGTTGGTATTCACTCACAGGAGCTGACAGCTTAGGTTCACACAAAAATCTGCAGATGGGTGTTTATTTATTTTTTAATTTTATTGTTATGTTAGTCACCATACATCATTAGTTTTTGATGTGGTGATCCATGACCCATTGTTTTTGTGTAACACCCAGTGCTCCATGCAGTACGTGCCCTCCTTAATACCCATCACCAGTCTAACCCATCCCCCTCCCCTCTAAAACCCTCAGTTTGTTTCTCAGAGTCCATAGTCTCTCATGGTTCATCTCTCCCTCTGATTTCCCTCCCTTCATTTTTCCCTCCCTTCTCCTAATGTCCTCCAGGCTATTCCTTATGTTCCACAAATAGGTGAAACCATATGATAATTGACTTTCTCTGCTTGACTTCTTTCACTTAGCATAATCTCCTCCAGTCCCATCTGTGTTGATGTAAAAATTGAGTATTCATCCTTTCTGATGGCTGAGTAATATTCCTTTGTATATATGGACCACATCTTCTCTATCCATTCATCTGTTGAAGGGCATCTTGGCTCATTTCACAGTTTGGCTATTGTAGACATTGCTGCTATGAACATTGGGGTGCGTATGCCCTTCTTTTCACTACATCTTTGTCTTTGGGGTAAATACCCAGGAATGCAATTGCTGGGTCATAGCGTAGCTCTATTTTTAATTTTTTGAGGCATCTCCACACTGTTTTCCAAAGTGGCTGTACCAACTTGCATTTCCACCAACAGTGTAAGAGGGTTCCCCTTTCTCCACAACCTTGCACATTTGTTGTTTATTGCCCTGTCAATTTTTGCCATTCTATCTGGTGTAAGGTGGTATCTCAGTGTGGTTTTGATTGAATTTCCCTGATGGCTAATGATGATGAACATTTTTTCATGTGTCTGTTAGCCATCAGTATGTCTTCTTCGGGAAGTGTCTGTTCATGACTTCTGCCCGTTTTTTGACTTATTTGTTTTTTGGGTGTTGAGTTTGAGAAGTTCTTTATAGATCTTGGATACCAGTCCTTTATTTGTAGTGTCATTTGCAAATATTTTCTCCCATTCTGTGGGTTGCCTCTTTGTTTTGTTGACTGTTTCCTTTGCTTGCACATGGATGTTTATAGTAGCTTTTTTAATAATTCCCAAAACTTAGAAGAAACCAAGATGTCCCTCAGTAAGTGAATGGATAAACTGTGGTACATCCAGACAATGGAATATTATTGAGCTCTAAAAAGAAATGAGCTATCAAGTTATGATAAGATGTGGAAGAACCTTAATTGCATTTCACTAAGTCAAAGAAGCCAATCTGAAAAGGCTGTATATTGTATGATTCCAAATATATGACATTCTTTGAGGCAAAACCATGGAGACAACAAAAAGATCAGTGATTGCCAGGGGTTGGTGAAAGGAGAGATGAATGGGTGGAGCATAGAGGATTTTTAGAGCAGTGAAAATACTTTGCGTGGTATTTGTGATGGATACATGTCTTTATACATTTGTCAAATCCACAGAATGTTTAACACTAAGAGTGAGCCACAATGTAAACCACTGGACTTTAAATGATTATGATGTATCCAGGTAGGTTCATCAATTGTTAACACACTGGTGGAAGATGTTGGTAAGTGGGGAGACTATGCATGTGTGGGATCAGGGGATATGTGGGAAATCTCTGTACCTTTCCCTCAATTTTGCTGTGAATCTAAAACTGCTCCAAAAAGTTAAAGTCTTAATTTAAAAGTAATTATTTTAAAGAAAAAATAGGTATAGTTAATAAATCAATAGTAAATGTAGGATGGAATCATAATATTCAATTAATCCAAAACCAAACATGAAACAGGAAAAAGAGAAACCAAAAAAAGATGTGACTATTAAACAGCAAAAATAGCAGACTGAAATGTTGCATGATTATATTAAATGTAAATAATATAAAACCACCACCTAAAAGCAGAGATTATAAGAATGTATAAAATACAGCAAGACCCAATTATATTCCATATACAAAAAAAATTGTAGAGGTCAGCAAACATCTTCTTGAAGAACCAAACAGTAAAGATTTTAGACATCCAGGACCTTATGGTCTCTATCACTACTACTTAACTATGCATTTATAATTTGAAAGCAGTCACATACAATACATAAATTACATGGTGTGGCTGTGTTCCAACAAAAAAATTTATAAAATCAGGTGACTAGCACATAGGCAATAGTTTGCTGACCCTAGAATTAAAATATAAAGAAACAGGTTAAAAGCAAAAGGATAAAAAAAGATACATTATGCAAACACAATAAAAAAGAAAATGGTGTAGTGATACTAGTATCAAACAAAGTAGACTTTATAAAAGAAAAATAGAAACTTTCCATAAGGAGGAAGGGGCTAATTAGGCAAAATGACATAGCAATCCCAAATATGAATGAATCTAATAAGAGAACAAAAGAGAAAAAGACAAATCTGCAATTTTAGTTGTAAATTTTGATATTCCTCTCTCAGTAATTGGGAGAATAAACAGACCCCCCAAAATCAGTAAGGATATAGAAGTCTTAAATATTAACCAGCTTGACCTTGTTGTTAGGGAGGCATATAAAACACGCCATCCAACAACAGCAGAAAAACACTGTTTTAAAGAGCATATCAAATATTCACCAAGATGAGACTAACCTGGGCTGTAAAAGAAATCTCAATAAAGTTTAAAATTCTGATCACAATAAAATTAAAATCACTAAATATACTTCAGGAAAAAAATACTAAAGTATCTGGCAACTTATTCTTAATAACCTGTTGATCAAAGAAGATGTCATTAGAGAAAGTAGAAAAAAAATTTAACTGAATAAAATGAAAACACATCCCAAAATTTATGGGATGTAGCTAAAAAAGTGCTTCAGGAAAATTTACAGTATTAAATATGCATTTACTAAAGAAGAAAGACTGCAAATCAGTCACCTCAGTTTCTACATTTAGAAACTAGAAAGAGTAAATTATACATAAAGACAAATAAAAAATACAACTACAACAAAAGAAAAATCAAAGATACAAAATCCAGCCAAAACAACAGAGAATAATGATGAAACCAAATGGTTCTTCAACTTATTTTGCCAGATGAATCAAAGGTGGGGGTGGCAGAGAGCCCTGGGAAAGGCTAGAGTGGAATACAAATTAGCATTGACACAAATAAAAGAGTCATCACTATAGATCCCACATACACTAAAAGGATAATAAGCGATTCTTCTTAAGAAATTTATGTCTACCTATTTAACAACTTAAATGAAAAATACAAATTATCTGAATAATACAAAATGCCAAAGGTTACTTTAAGAAGAAACCAATCATCTAAATAGTCCTATGTCTACTGGAGAAATTGAATTTGTAGTTACAAAATTTCCCAGAGGGGTGCCACAGTGGCTCAGTCAGTTAAGCATCTGCCTTCAGCTCAACTCATGATCTCAGGGTCCTGGGATTGAGCCCCATGTGGGGCTCCCTGCTCAGTGGGGAGCCTGCTTCTCCCTCTCCCTCTGCCACTCCCCCTGCTTGTGTAAACTCTCTCTCTCTAATAAATAAATAAATAAAACCCAAAAACAAACAAACAAAAAAACCACAAATCTTCCCAGAAACAACACCTCAGATCCAGGCAATTTCACAAATTCTTACTTAAGAATTTCCATGAATTCTACATGATCTTTCCCAGAAATTTTTAAAAGAAGGAACACTTCCAAACTTATTTTATGAGCCAACAGTACCATGGTAATAAAACCAGAGAAACTATCAGAGAAAGGAAATGACAGCCAAATAGTCCTAATGAAAATAGACACAGAGAACCTTAACAAAATATATCGCAAATCAAATAAACAAAGAACCTTAACAAAATATATAACAAATCAAATACAGCAACATGTTAACAACAACAACAGCAAAATTGTACATCATGATCAAGTACATTTTTATCCCAGGAATACAGGTGAGATTAACAATCAAAAAATTATACAATGTAATTCACCCTATCAACAGACTAAAAAAACCATCTGACCATCTCAAAAAGCACACAAAAATCATTTGACAAAATTCAAAAGTACTCATTATAAAAACTTACAGCAAACTAGGAATATAAAGGAACACCCACAAACCAATAAAAGTCATCTATGATAACTGAGAGCTAACATCATATTTAAGGCTGAATGACTGACTGCATGCTTTTCAGAAATAAGGCAAGGATATCCTCCTCTCTAACCACTTCTATTCAGCACCAGCCTAGATGTTCAGGGCAATGCAAAATGTCAAGAAAAGTAAATATATAAGACATACATATTGGAAAGGAAAAAGTAAAATTATATTTATTCACAAACCTCAGAATCATTTACATAGAAACTCCTAAGAAATCTACTTAAAACTTCTCAAATTAATAATGAATTTTACTAGTCTCAGGAATTAAGATCTGTACACATAAATCTATTATATTTCTCTATATTAACAAATAATAATTAAAATAAATTAAAACCAAAACCAGTAAAATAGCATAAAACATGAACTCAGACAAAAATTTACCTAAATATGTGTGAGGTCTGTACACTCAAAACTACATGGGCGCCTGGGTGGCTCAGTTGGTTAAGCGTCCAATTCTTGACTTCAGCTCAGGTCATGATCTCAAGAGTCATGGATGGAGCCTCAGGTCAGGCTCCAAACTCAGTAGGGAGTCTGCTTGAGATTCTCTCTCTCTCTCTCTCCCTCTGCCCCTCCCCCTGCACATAAAGCTTGCACACACTCAATCTCTCTCTCTGTAAAACAAATAAATCTTAAAAAAAAAAAAAAAAACCTACAAAACACTATGTTATTGTTGTTTTTTTTTTTTAAGAGGGGGAAAAAAAATCTAAACAGACATAGAAATGTACCATATTCAAGGATTAGAAGATTTCAATTCCACACCTATTTTTTATACAATCCAAGCCACAATCCTGGCTGTCATTTTGTTAGGAATTCACAGATTCTAAAATATATCTGGAAAGTAAAGGGGCTTGATAGGTCCTAAACTACCAGACTTTATAACTTACTACAAAAGCCACATAAATCAAGACAATGTGGTATTGCCATTAGAATAAACATATGCATTAACAGAACATCACAGAAAGTCCAATCATAGACCCAAACAAATCGGAAAACAAAATAATACATGATCCAGTGATTATAGACAAAGGTGTCTGTAAACTTTTTTTTTTTTTTTTAAGATTTTATTTATTTATTTGAGAGAGAGAATGAGAGACAGAGAGCATGAGAGGGGGGAGGGTCAGAGGGAGAAGCAGACTTCCTGCCGAGCAGGGAGCCCAATGCGGGACTCGATCCCGGGACTCCAGGATCATGACCTGAGCCAAAGGCAGCCGCCCAACCAACTGAGCCACCCAGGCGCCCGACAACCCACTTTTTTTAAATGGGTACCTGGGTGGCTCAGTTGGTTAAGCGTCCAACTCTTGATTTTCAGCTCAGGCCATGATCTCAGGGTCATGAGATCAAGCTGAGTAGGGAGTCTACTTGAGATTCTCTGACTCTCTCTCTCCCTCTGCCCCTCCCCCTGCCCATGCTATCTTTCTCTCTCTTTAAAATAAATAAATAAAATCTTTTTTAAAATGTCCTATAAGCCCATGAGAAGATCCTTAACATCATCTGACATTAAGAAAATGCAATATAAACCATTGTAAGTTACCACTATACACCTATTAGATTCGAATAAAAACAGACTGATAACACCAAATGTTGAAGAGGATATGAAACAATTGGAACTCCCACATGTCTCTTGTGTGAATACAAAATGACACAGCCACTTTGAAAAACAATTTGGTAAGTTTTTCATAATGTTAAATATAATTTAATATACATTTACCCATACATCCTGGAAATTCTACTCTTAGATATTTACCCAAAAACCTAGGTTCACCCATTTTTACTAATACTCTATGGAAATGGAAATATGGAAACAAATGGAAACAAACTTACTGGAAACAACTAAAACAAACCTCCTGCTTAATTCTAGTTTCATCACTTTAGTAATAAAAATTACTGTGTAGCTACAGTGAACAAAGCACTACATATCACTTCCTTTGCTCCTGTATCTTTCCACTGCAGCCAGATGACCCTTTTACAACATAAATGTCACTCCTCTAACTTAAAGTCTTTCAATGGCTTCGCACTGCTCTTGTAACAGAATCCAAGCTATTTCCAACAATCTGTAAAACCTGAATAAATCTTTACGTCTGCCTCACAAATTTCATCTCACATTGCTCTCTCCTTTGCTCATTATAGGCTTCAATCACTCAGATTTGATCAATTCTTAGGCCTTGTTTCCAACCCACTTCCTGGGTCTTTTGCTCACTGTTCCTTCTGATCACAGTCCTCTTTCACTGGCTACTCTACCTAAAGTATGTCTCCGTTATTCTGTATCAAAAAACATTATTTCATTCACAACACTAATTACAGTCTGTACTTTATGTGTATGTTATCTGTCTCCCATAAAAAAATATAAACTTCTGGGGTGCCCGGGTGGCTCAGTCGGTTGGGCGTCTGCCTTCGGCTCAGGTCATGGTCCCGGGGTCCTGGGATTGAGCCCCGCATCGGGCTCCTGGGATCGAGCCCCGCATCGGGCTCCCTGCTCAGCGGGAGGCCTGCTTCTCCCTCTCCCACTCCCCCTGCTTGTGTTCCCTCTCTCGATGTCTCCCTCTCTGTCGAATAAATAAATAAATATATATATATATATATATATATATATAAACTTCTATAAGACAGAGTCCTAGCACTGCTCTTCATTGTATCTCCTAGTGTCTTCCTCAGTGCCTGGTACATAATGTTCTAACTTTCATGCAAGAGGGCCAAGAAATTCAAGTAGTTAATGAATCAATTACCTAAAAAGTGTATTTCCCAATTAGATCTATTAATACTTAGATTCTAACTCAAAGTAATAAATCCCATTTTTCACCATAAAACTTAAAAATCCCTTCAAAATAATCTTCATTATACATTTTACTGTGTTTATGTATATGTACACACAAACACACATATACACTCATGGTAATATCTATTTAAGAAAATTGTATAGAGGGGCGCCTGGGTGGCTCAGTCGTTAAGCGTCTGCCTTCGGCTCAGGTCATGGTCCCGGGGTCCTGGGATCGAGCCCCGCGTCGGGCTCCCCGCTCCGCGGGAGGCCTGCTTCTCCCTCTCCCACTCTCCCTGCTTGTGTTCCCTCTCTCGTTGTATCTCTCTCTGTCAAATAAATAAAATCTTAAAAAAAAAAAAAAGAAAATTGTATAGAAAATCATATCAAAGTCTAACTCACAAAAGTTATATGAGAGCATAATGCATTTCATTTCTAAATTTTAAATCCTAATTTAAATAATACTTGAAATCTGAGGTATTTTTAAGAGTTGTTTGATATAAAAATGTAACTTTATTCTAGTTATCTGCTTCAAATTTAAATGTAACTGTATAATGATGACTTTTACATGGATGAATAAAGGATAACCAAAGACTATATATAAGGAAAAACATCTACATTCCATTCTCTTATCTGAGTATCACTATCCAGTCATAAATACACCTGCACTCTGTAAAAGGACAAATAAAACTTACACACAAATCTGTTATACACAAATAAGTATTATGTAAGTTCTCTAACAGAGCACACAGAATTTTTATACTATGAGTCTTACTCTTACATATATAGGAAGAAGTCTTAAAATGTGGAATTTAAATTCTAAAATATTTTTACAATTAGAAAAAAATAAAATATTTTTACAAGTAGAATTATTCTTGATCTTCGTAAGAAGATCTTTCTTAAACCTGAGCCAATCTTATCTTTCTTAAGGCTTATTTCTTCATGATTTTTGTTTTTTTCAGGCCACATGACTTGAATTAAATAGCATTCATTACATATCCCTTAACGATAATGGTTTAGTTCACATAAAAGAAATCTAAAATACTAATACTGAAAAAAGTAGAACTACTTTTTACTCTATACTTTGGTATTTGTTTTCTAAAGATTCTTGGGATCAAATACAGAAACCAACATTTCATAAACAGCTGGAATCATTTATAAAAATAAACAAATACATTTTTATTTATTTTTTATATTTTTATTTTAAAGATTCTATTTATTTTAGAGAGAGAGAAAGCGAGAGTGTGAGCAAGAGTGGGCAGAGGGGCAAAGGGAGAGGCATAAGCAAACTCCATGCTGAGCATGGAACCCAGTGTAGGGCTGGATCTCACGACCCTGAGATCATAACCAAAGCTGAAACAAAGAGACACTTAACCAACCGAGCCACCCAGGTGGGGTACATTTAAAGCTTTAGTTTGTGAAAGGAAAATAAAAAAAACAGCTTTCTACTCCTTCCTATTCCTTTTTAGTCAATGTTTCATTATCACTTTATTAATGTCTTAGATGATTAAATTATCTTGGAATTCTAGAACTCAGAAATAAAAAAAATTCACTAATTACATGTGCTACTGGGTTCATTTTACAAAAATAAAGTTATTAACATGTATTAATCCAAATCATGGGTTATTGGTAGTCAACTACTACCTAAAATACATTTAATGAAATAATCTTCTTGAACTGCTCAAGGTTTCACAGGCCTCACTAACCCCATTGCTTTCTTTACAATTTTTTTCCCATGGAAATAACATAAAATCTATATTCTGAAAGAAAAATTAAAACAAAAAGTGCAAAAACAAAAGTTTTAACTAAACGTAAGAGTTGATTTTTAGCAGTACAGAATGCATATATATATATGGAACACACACAATACATATATATATGCAAATGTAAAGGTGTGCCCCATTTTATACACACACACATAAAAAGCAAGCCTGAGATAATTATGCAGAAAGAAATTATAAATATTAAAGCAGAATTTCATGGGTTAGAAAATTTAAAAATTGTACATTTGGTTACAAAATCCATAATGTGATTCACAAGGGGAAAACAAATAATATATACAACCCTCAGACAGAGAGAAAAGACTGAAAATTAAAAGCGAGATATAGCAAGTAAGTAGACTTTTCATCTCATAAGACATATGTTCAATCTGTACTACTAAATTTACACAGAGAAAAGGAACTGAATCAAAATGTTTCTCAAAGTGTACCTCTGAGTTCTGGGCTTATAAAATTTTTTTTATCTTTACCTACTTTCCAATTTTATAAACTTTTTAAAAAGAATTTTTTACTTTTACAATCATAGAAAATGTAAGTTTAGGAGGGTAATAACTCTCAGTATCAGGGGCTATATATAAACACTAGACTATAAACTGCCTAATGACAGGACCCACATCTGTCCTATTGACCAATCCATGAGCAACACCTATACAGTACACACTGAAATATCTGAAACCATCTTATATCTATTAAACAAGTATTTAACACAGTTATGGTGATATCAGTATTTTAAAAGTAGATTTAAAAAATACGTACACTTTTAGAGTTTTCAAACTTCTAGCCCTATAGCCTATTTGATAAAAGAACTTCTGCCAATTCTTCTACAAAAATAACCTATCTCTTAGGTACAGAATCAAGAGTGAACCTAGTGTCATTAAACTTTCCATCTCCAGTTTCATTCTATAATATCCTAAGGAGTCCCCTCCTTAGAAATTTCTTTCTATAACATGGAAGTTTATCAAGTTCTCAATCAGAAAATAAAATGAAAAATAATTAAAGGAAGGTGACCGAGCCCAGGAAGATACTGATTAAAAAGACACTTAACAAGATGAGAAGAAACAATTCACTAGCACAAGGCTATTATCACTTATTATTCAATATTATGTAAAAAATGCTGTTTACTGATCCACAATTGATTACTGCACAAATCTTTGGAGATAGGCTAACTTGGGATCAAATCCCAACTCTGCCACTTAATAAATTCATGACTTGTCAGTTAACTTCTCAGTATAACACCACCTATCTCACAGGGATGATGGATGATTAAAGAAGCTATTTTATGTAAAGTACCCAACACTGAATAGCTTAGACTACATACTCAATAAATATTAAGTTTACCTTACTTTTCCAGTATAAGATAGATAGCCAAAAAAAATAAAATAAAGAGGAATACTTACTAGCTCAGAAAGGAATATCCATGACTTTAACTTTATTAGCACTATGTGCTGATCAACACATCTGAATGACAAGTGGTTAGTTAATATTACTAAATATGAGAAGAATATTAATTTAAAAAACAAAAGTATCAAAAACTTTGAGATGGTTGGGGCGCCTGGGTGGCTCAGACGTTAAGCGTCTGCCTTCGGCTCAGGTCATGATCCCGGGGTCCTGGGATCGAGCCCCGCATCGGGCTCCCTGCTCGGCGGGAAGTCTGCTTCTCCCTCTCCCTCTCCCCCTGCTTGTGTTCCCTCTCTCGCTGTCTCTCTGTCAAATAAATAAATAAAATCTCAAAAAAAAAAAAAAAAACAACTTTGAGATGGTTAAAATCACAAAGAATGTTTTGGTTTTGTGTTGTTTTTATTTTTTATTTTTATTTTTTAGGGGGAGAGGGGCAGAGAGAGGGAGAGAGAGAATCTTAAGCAGGCTCTATGCCCAGTGCAGAGCCCCACATGTGGCTCAATCTCATGACCATGACATAATGACCTGAGCTAAAACCAAGAGTTGGATGCTCAACCTGACTGAGCCACCCAGGTGTCCCATGTTTGTTCTTAGAAAACACAAACACACATTAATATACAGGCATAAAAATTAGTCATTTTCCTTATAAATACAATAAAATAATTCCTGAAATGAAGGTATATACCTAAGCTCAGCCTCTGTAAGTATTTCTCAGAAATTCCTAAGAGTATTAAGATCAGTCTATAGTTCACATACGAATTCCCAGTAGGCAATCAACTTCCCTAACATATAGCTTAAATTACATTAAGAAATCAGTATCAAAATAAGTTTTGTTAGAAACAAAGTTTGCAGTTTTATGTCACGTTTACATCAACTAATATTATATTTACATATAATTCAGTTTAATATTAATATCAAAGAGTCGATTTTACTGTTTGAAAAGTAAGTCACAGCAAATAACAGCAATAATCTATATAGTATTCAGGGTGTGGTAGTCAACACTTATTCATACTGAAGGGGATCAGGAAATGCCACACAAAATACACCACTCTGACATCAGAATTATTTTAAGCTGAAGGCAATTAAGAAGCAAAAGATATAAGGAGAGTATTCTGCTCTCCCATAATCTACCTTAAAGCAGGGTATAAATTTATCTTTGTGAAAGTGGCATAAATATCCCACCTCTCCTGTCTAGGATGAGAAGAGCAACCCTTATCCCTGGAGATGGAAAACCCACACCAAAATGAGTCTGCATAAACAAACTGCCAAAATAACCCTTATCTTCCATTAGCTCTCCCATGTATTTCCTAGTCATTTCCCCACAATGCACTGTCCCTTGGATTCCAAACCCTCTTTTCTTCGTAAAGAAGGGTAATAATCTCTCTTTGAGTTTCACTTCATTTCTGTGAACCATGCATGTAAAAATACCAATAAATTTTGTATTTGTTTTCTCCTGTTAATCTCTTTTGTCAGTTAATTTCATAAGCCCCGAAATGTTCAACCTTAGAGTAGAGGGAAAAATTCTCCTTTCCAACAATATCATAAAACCTTTAGAGACGGATCTAAACTCTTTCAATTTATATATGAGAAAGTGACATTATTTCAGTGCTTCTCTTCCTTCCTATACTTCCCATCTATTTACTTTCCTATATGACTATTTTATAGCTTCTCTTCTCTGCTTAAACTCCTAAGACCTCCTTCCCCATCCTTACTCTAGTGATGGCTAGCTTCCTTTTGCACTAACAAGATAAAAGCAATTAGGAAATAACTTTGTCATCTTTTATCACACTAACTCTGCAGGTATATCCATATCATCTCCCTTTTCACCTCTTTTTATGGATGAACTATCCAGACTTCTATATAAACCCAACTGTAGGAGTGCTAATAACACTGACTCCATCTCTAGAAAAAGTATTACATCTTCTTCATGCTGGCTCCATGACTTGTCTTAGGGCTATTACATGTTCTGGGCCCCTGGGAGATTAATATACATACTTTAGAAATGCCCTCCAAGGTCAGGATGGAGAGAGGCATGTTCTGGCCTTCCATGAATCTGTCCGAGATAACATAGTTTTTCCCTTTTCTGACTCACAGGTGGTACCGCAAGATCTAATTAAAGGTTAGCTGTCAACTAACCCTTTGATTTACTATAATGCCCTTTGTGTGTCCCCTCACTGTATAAAATCTGTGAACTAAAGTCCAGACTTTATGGAGAATAACTATACAGCTACCATGGACTGCCATCCACCTGATTACCCCGTCAGTAAGTTACCCTGAATAAAACTCTGTGTAAACTGTGTGGAGTGGCCTGCTTCATTTTTCTGATCTCAAAGTGTCATCTTAATTTGGGGGTTACTTTACTGTTCCTCCTCCACCTTCTTAACAGCCAATGCTTCCATCTGTGCCTTCTATATTCCATGCCCATTCCCTTTCTCAAGTAAATAGCTCTAAGAATTATTCCCAGTATCTGTATCCCTGCCCCATCAGGGGCTAGATCATTCCCTCTACTGGATCAGTCTCATCAGCATGCAAATCCACTAAAATCTAACCCATCTTAAAAAAAAAAAAGTAATTGACTCCACCTCATCCTTCAAGCCACCAACCTATTTCTCTACTTTTCTTTATTGAATCCTCCTCATCCCTGAGACTTACAAAAGCTGAACTGCCCTTGGTCCCAGTACTTGCATCTCTTCTCTGTCCATACTCATTCCTAGATAATGTCATTCAATCTCATGGATTTTAATACCAACTAGATACTGTTGACTGACAAATGTGTATCTTTAGCTCAACTATTTGCAGCCTCATATATAAAATAATTTCTTGTCATCTTCTCTTATATGGGTAATGGACATCTAAAATTTAATAGGGTCAAGAACAAATTCCTGATCTTCTCCCCATTCCACCCCCATATTACATCTTCTAACAAACTTCCCAGTCTCAGTCAATGATAAACTCTCCATCCTTCCAGTTAGTACAAAAGTTTCAGTCATCCTTGACTCCTCTTTTTCTTACATGCCCAATTCCAAAGAACTAGCAAATCTAGTTAGCTCTTACTTCAAAAGACACCTAGAATCTCATCAATTCTTACTACTCGTACTGGTACCACCATAATCTGAAACAATATCTATCTTTTGTCTGGGTTACTGAAAGAATCTCCTTGGTTTCTCTCATCTACACTCACCACCCAGGCTTTATTCTCAACACTAGTTTTACACAGGAGCAATGTGACTACTAAGGAGATAATATGTCTCTTCTGCTCAAAACATTCCAATGGCTTCTCAACTCAGTTCCAATAAAATCCAAACTTGTACAGCACTTTACATAATCTGCCCCATCCTTCACCTCTCAGATCTAATCCAACAACTTCACTCTGCTTCAGCCACAATCTTATTTTGACACTCTCCATTCATTTGTGCCTACTTGCTGTTCCCTCTGCCTGTCATGGTCTCCTCCTGGTATCCACCTGGTTCTCTCCCCTCAAGTATCTCTTTGGATGTCACCTTATCAAAGAGGCTTTCCCTAAACTACTTTACTTAAAACAGCTAATACTCCAGAAATCTATCCTTATCCACATTATTTTGCTCCATAAAGTTTCACCATCTGACATACAATGTATTTTTGGTGTGTGTTTATTTCCTACAGCCTCTCCCAGACTGCCACCTCCATGGGAACAGAGACTTTTACCTGCTTGGTATGTTTGCTATGATCTCCAGTACCTGGCATATATTTGCCATTCAATAAATACTAATTGAATAAAGGAATTTAGTCCTTCAGCAAAATTTATAAAGCCCAATCTCACTGCGCTCCCAAGTAGAATTTTAAAAGGTAAAAACAATATCTGAAGGCATCAGATAGCTGCCAAGACAATGAGGAATTGCAAAGCCAGATCCAGAAGGGAAGAAAGCTCACAGAAATAAGCCCAGCCCAGAATTAAAGGTATTTTTCCCTTTGAGACAAATGCTCACTGCAAAAGCAACAGTGGAAAGGCTGAGAACCTGAATATAAATTTTGACATACCCACGGAAAAACTATGGTTTAGAGATTTACAATGGAAGAACCCTTTCAAACACCCCAAGCTTTTTGCTTGCTACCTTGAAGAGCTCTTCCCCAAGAGTAAGGGTGGAAAAGAAAATAGCCCAAACATGCTAAATGGAAACCAGTCACAGAAAAAACTACATATTGTATGATTATGATGTAAATTAGTAATTGCCAGAGGATGGAAGAATTGGGAATTCGGAGGTATAAGAGTATTTTTTTGGGGTGATGGAAATATTCTGAATATAGAAAGTGCTGATGGCTACACAACATTATAAAAATACTACAAACCACTGAATTATATCCTTTAAAATGGCTATGATGCATTATATGTAATGTGAATTTTCTATCAATTAAAAAAGAAAGAAAGAAACAGACAAGACCTTACAGAGTACAGAGACCAAGTATCAATTCAAATCACTTTCTGATTGGATTCTGGCAATCTGAGACTGCTGGGGTCTCAAGCCTAGGTGCCAGCATGAACCAAAAGTCTGGAGGAAGATAACAGCATCCAAAGCCTCAAATTAGCTTTAGAACTTTTGATGTACTTTATTCAAGCCTCAATCAAAAACAGCCAGTCATACTACTAAAATATAAGAAGGGAATAAAAGCCAAAGAAAAGAAAAGACATATTAGGTGACTAGATGTGGTCACTTCAACACACAGATGAAAAGATAATGGAGTTATCAGGCACAAAATTTTAACTTATCATAACTAATATGTTCCAGGAATTTAAAAAACAAGACTGAGAATTTCAGCAGCTAACAGGAAACTGTAAGAGTATAAAATGTACTTTCTAGAACTGAAAGATAACTGAATTCAAAAATTCAATGATGAGTTTGACAGCAGATTACATACAGCTGGAAAAAGAATTAGTGAACTAGAACATGTATTAAAAGAAAAGATTCGGACATATGCAAATAGTAAAGTAAGGGTGAAAGCAGAGGGGAAGAAAGGATGTAGAATAAAATGAACAGGTCTATCATATGTATAAGTAGACCTCCAGAAGGATAGGAGAAAGAAATGAAGCAGGAACACTATGTGAACATATAATGGTAATGAAATTTCAAAGCTATTTAAAGAAATTAAGCTTCAAGATTGTAACCAGGAGACTTTTAACAAAGAAAATACTAAAATGTATTTTTTAGGCAGAAAATAAATAATCCCAGATGGATGCTTAGAGATGCAGGAAGAAATAAAAGTTAGGAAAGATATATGGGTAAATCCAAATAATTATTTACTGTGTGTATCAATAATGACAATGCCAAGAGGGTTTAAAAAGATATAAAATATTAAGATAAATGAAAACAATAGCACTAAATGGGGGAGAGGGATAAAAAGAATGGATCTATTTTACCCTTTAATCAATCAAAGATGTATGTTATAATATCCAGGGTAATCCCTAAAAGAACAGCAAAAGAATGTATTTCTAAAAGTTAATAGAGAAGGGTGTTGAATGATTATGAAAAATATCTAAACCCAAAAGAAGTCAAGAAAGGTGAAAAAAATATACTGAACAGACAAGACAAATATGGTATGTTGAAATCCAAACACATCAATAATGATATCACATGTAAAGAAATTAAACATTCCAATTTAAAAATAAGGAATATCAAACTGCATATATTTTTTAAGACAAAAAACAACTCAACTAAATGTGGCTTACAATAAATGAAGAAATACACCTTACACATGAGGATCCAGTACAGAATGAAACCTGTGGGGGATATGAAATGGTGCCCATCTTTCAGGAGTTTAACATGTGATAGCAAGGTAACTCATAAACACAAAACAAAGAAAAGCCTAAAGCAATTATACAATAGAAGTATAAATTTTTTCCCATCCCTGTCTTTTGCCTGGCTAGCTTACTCTCATCCTTCGGTTCTCATCATGTTAACTTCCTCCAGAAAGCTTTCTTGACTCTCCCTAATGAGGTTAGCTGGATTAAATGCTCCTGCTAGGTGATTCCATACAAACTGTGCTTCTTCATCCTAACAATTTTAGTATATAGTAATTAACTGTTTTACTGTTTCCTCCACTAGAAAACAAATCCTGTAAGATCAAAAACCCAGTCTCTACTGGATCCAGAACTACAAAAGGTCTGAGATCTTCTCCTACTTGCAAGCTAACAAATTAGCCTGTTTCATAAATGCTGGCAAAAGAGGTGGTTCCCAGGTCACAGACAAAGGATTTTATTACTCAAGCACAATAGGCTGTATAAGCTTCCTGCTTGCATTGGTTCCCTCTGTCCTCCAAAGTCCACAGGGCTGATGCATAGGCAAGCCCAAGTGATGATGCACCCATAGAAACTCCAATCTTTTAAAGGGGCTGTATGTAGCAAGCCTGACCAATTTTTGCCTTAGATAGAGATACCTTTATTATCATGGTTAAGAAATAAGTCTGCCCTGTGCCCTAAATATCTCTTTCAAGACTATTTCCTATACAAAAATCCTTGAAAAGATACTCTAGAACAAATCCTGATAAAAAATAAAAAATTAAAAAAAAAAGAGAATTGTCCCAAAATACAGTTCACCACTTCACCTATAACACTTAGCACAATGCCTGGCACACAGATAGTAATCAACATTAGCAGAATGCATAGTATATAATAAATAAAGTAATGAAAAATTGGGAAAGACAGTAAGTGTTATGATAAAATTTTGAATCCTTTTAATTCTCAAGATTCTTTAAAGATAATAGCTCTATTTTGATTCTATCGTGTGCATAATGGCATTGGATCAACTTCACATACTTTGCTCTACTGCTCTCTTTTGAAATGAGTAATTTCTAAGGTCTAGGCAAACACTGTGTATTCTAACTTTTCTTTATTTGGATCTTTAATCAGCTAGGACCTTCATCTTGTCATGCGCCCACTGGAAATACCGTAACTGTTTTCTTCAATGGTACAGACTTGCTGAAATAAATAAGCTACTGTGTAGATCAAATAAGTGCACTGGTATTTTCTATAGAGGCAAAATATGGAGATATCCCTAACCTACAAGAATTGCTTCCCAAATGGCACAAGAGGGCCTTAAAGGGCATTACCGAAACAAATAACTTCTCAAGAGGAAATAACAAAGCTTGTCAGTGGTAGTGACATACACCAGTCTAATGGTCCATTGTTTTTTTTGTTTCTTTAATTTCCTTTCTCATCACAGCAAACTATTTCAAACATCCTGCAATTCACAGAAGACATGAACACAGCCTTTAGATCTAGATAGAAGATAAAGCAACCTAACCAACTCTAAGTCAGAACAAAATTCAAGTTAAGGAATAAAATGTACATGAATGAAAAGTTCATAGTGTAACTATAAGGGAATATACAAACAATCACATACTTGGTAGAATTAAAATTACTTACATTCTTTCCACATGAATAAATGAAAATGTAATCAGTTAGTGACTGCCTTTATCCTTTTTATCTTAAAGTCATATTTGTGTATTTTTAACAAAGTTAGTGTTTTGGGAAGGTGGGAAGAGGGGGAATGAGGATTGCTAATTATCTGGTTCATTTGCTATCATTTTACCACTTATAATCTCTTGTAAAAAGCATATGCAGAATTTTATTTTCTTCCCCACGTTATAATTTCAGTCATGTAGTTATATACATACACATACAAACACACACACACAGAGTCCTGTCACTTACTTTGATCATTAATATATCAATTTTTTCCTATCATCTGTGTTTTCTATTGTTGAAATAAATTCCTAGACCCAAGATGAAATAAATTTCTAGGGGCGCCTGGGTGGCTTAGTTGGTTAAGCATCTGCCTTCAGTTCAGGTCATGATCTCAGGGTCCTGGGATCAAGTCCTGAATTGAGTCCTGAATCGAGCTCCCTGCTCAGCGGGGAGCCTGCTTCTCCCTCTCCCTCTGCCCCCCACTTATGATTCTCTCTCTAATAAACTCTTAAAAAAAAAGAAATTTTTAGGCATCTCTGTCACTACTTCAGCAAACTAAGCTTCTGTATTCCTGTAAATGCTACACTTGACCAGCAAATGCAATATATCCAGTCATCCCATCCCCAAATACCAAGCCAATTCTGGGCTCTATACTTATTTTTCCTTGTTCCTTCATTTTTCAAAATATGTCAGACATGCAACCTCAGCCAGTCATGCCCTGTTTCCAAAATGCAGCTATTAATGCTCTACAAAAATCCCTCTTACCCAAAACTCCTCAGTAAGAGGGTTCCACTGCTTGTGAAGGACTTTACTCCCTCAATCTATGGATTGTTTTCCTTTGAATAAAGGACATCCAACACATTACTAAATTATTTTAGTTCTCTCATTTGACGGCATCTTCTATGAATCATTTTTCTCCTTGCTGTTTTTGGATTGAGGTTGTTCATTCTTAACACTTTGCATTGTGATCAGAGAATGCTGTTTTTATTATTTCTCTTCTTAGAATTCACTGAGAATTTTTTGTTGGCTTCTAACACGTTCAATGTTCATTAATGTTCCATGGCACTTAAAAAGAAGGTATCATTCACTAATGTCAGGGTTTGGAGTTTGATATAAATAGGATCCATTCTTGATCATATTTTAAGGTACTCAATACACTTGCTAGATTTCATGAATATGATCTGCCTTGGATGGAGAGGGAAGTGTTAAAATCTCCAATTATTTATGTGTCTGTCTCTGTCCTTGAATGTACTACATTTTCTACTTTCTGAGAGCTGACCTGATGTGATATTGTGATTTATAATAAGAAATATATATATATATTTGTACTTTGTTCCTATTCTTGGCATAGGCTCCTCAAACCCTTAGAATTTCCTAACAGAAGAGAGAAATAAAGGTATCTTTTGTCATGTTAATGAGGTGACTTTGAGGAAGCCTCTAGGTAACCTAATCTTGAGGACTGGTTGCCACGGGAACCAACCTTGGGACTAAAGGGTTAGAACTTTCAGTCTAGACCTCCCACCCCCACCTCCACCCCCAAACACATGTTTGGGGAGAGAAGAAGGGCTAGAGACTGAGTTCAATCACTACTAATGGCCAAAGACTTCATCAATCATACCTATGTAATAAAGCTTCCATAAAACCTCAAAAGGATGGGGTTCACAGAATTTCTAGGTTGGTGAATACCCAGAGATTCAGGAACAATGGCATACTTAGAGACCACAGAGGCACCATGCCCCTTTTCCCATATTTTTGCCCTATGTATCTCTTCCATTTGGTCATTCCTGAGTTATATCCTTTTGTAATAAACTGGTAATCGAGCAAATAAACTGTTTCTCTGAGTTCTGTGAGTCACTCTAGCAAATCAACTGAACCCAAGGAAGGGGTCATCGGAGCCTCCAATCTATAGCCAGCTGATAAGAAGCACAGGTAACAACCTGGACTTACAACTGGCATCTGGGGGTGGGGAGCAGCAGTCTTGTAGGACTGAGCCCTTAACCTGTGGGATCTGACACTATCTCCAGGTAGACAGTGTCCAAAGTGAGCCAACTGCTTTGCGGTATAGGGAAAAACTGGTATCAGCATAAATGGTATCAGAATCTGAATTGGTGTCAGAATTATAGTTGGTGGCAGAGAAATGAGACTTGCTGGAAGGGGCTTGGCTCCCAGAAACCTGTGGTTTGGGAAAGGAAAGAATGAAAGGGTGGGGGATGAAGAACCTTTGATTCCTGGGTGGCCATGTGTTACCCACAGTATGGAGCAGCAGCTATGCTGTGCTCAGTTGCTAAAGGGAACAGTTAGCAAAGGAATTTACAGATGAATCCAACTCCTTGGGAGTTGGTTCACTGGATGCATAAAGAAATGCAAACTAATAAGAAAAAGACAAAATATACACTCTCTTGGTTATTATTATCTGTAATAGCTTAAAATAACATTAAAAGTGCTGAGTTAGACCTTGATGATAGACGAAGCTCAAATATCAGTCAGTCTGGGCTTAGGCCACTAGCCTCAAATCCACTCCCCAAAGGAAAAATTATGCAGAAACAACAGAAAGTACCTCTAAGACCTTTGGTTCACCAAGAAGGTAGTCCACATGGAGGGAGGACAGAACCAGGAAAGAACTGAAAATATTGTGAAGTTGTTTCATTTTGTAAATTGGTATCATCAGCGTCCTGAAGAACCTTTACTAAAATGGATTATGAGAGTGACTAATTTAGGAGGAGTGTCTGGCCTTGAATGATGCAGAGTTGGAAGAGTGTATCTGGGCTGATGTAGGATCCACAGCTCACTATGAAAGAATCACAAATGGCTATCGGTAATCCAGACACACACACAGGAAGTTATTCTTGAGGGAAGAGCCAGCATGGTAGACTGGATAAAAGCCACTATAAAGTCTGTTTACCCTCAGAAAGGCAACAGCCTACCATTCCCCATAAATGCTAAGTGGAACACCCCAGATAAAGCAGCCAATATGCTTGACATACAAACCATACTAGACTAGCTTTATGATGACCAGGACATTCACCACTGAATATACCCATTACCCAGGTTGTGAAAATGCAGTTAAGGGGGCCTCCTTCACATGGCTACCTCATATAACCTGATTACTGCAAAAGTGAAAACAGTTCAGAAGCTTTATTAAATTTGGTGACTCAGCTTTCCCTTATGGGTTTTACAGATGCTAATAAAAACATTAGGTTAATTAGAGAATGGGAAGAGGCTGAAGGGGAGTCAAGGGACTTTTCCCAACAAGCTGGAAGTTTTTAAACAGGTATTAAGAAGATGAATAAAGCAAATATTGACAGAGACAAAACAAAGAATCATCATAAAGGGGAGAGTCAGAGGATTCATCCTAAGAGGGTAGAAATCTTTAGATGGTTATTAAGATAGGGGATAAATAAAATGGACAGTGTTAAGGTTAAAACACAGGTTTTAATACAGCACTACCAAAAGCAGGGTGGGACAAACAAGCAGATCCTCTGCTAGTCTGCCAACATTACAGCGACCCAAACAAATCCATCCAATTTACCACATTTTGAAAAAAATTTAAAAGTCTATAACATGATATGAAAGTTGGAATGTTTAAGCAGTTATGACGTAAAAGAGTTGTATCAACTTTACCTGAACATTTAATGGGAATGGATATTACGTCTGGCTGGGGAACACCTTTCCCTACCTAGTATTACAAAAAACAAAACCTATGGATAAAGTCCTAACAGAAGCTACATTAGGAATGTTAAGAGTTGATGGAATTAAGGTGACGGTTTGTAGCAGAACTGGTATGTTTGAACAGGCTTTATGTGAAGTGGTTGCATCTCTTTCTATCTGATTGTATTATGGAGATAGACATTATATCTGAGTAGGAAACATTTCCCCTACCATTTCCCCTTATATACCACAAGGCATGTAAATCTTGCCCTTCAAGCAATAATAATTGGCATGCTAAACAGGAACCAATAAGACTGCCAGAGTCCCTATGACTGAAGGACATAAAATGATCTTGAAACCTGAAATAGCCATAATGTCTAGGATGATGTCAGAGAAACACTCTAATGGGGATGGCAGTGTACAGAAGAGTAACATAATAAAATGAATACAGTTTATACAGGATCATGCTGCCTGGGAAATGCAAGGAGATTCTCAGGAGCAGGGAGTCTCTTTTGCCCTAGAACTGACACTGAAACTGTGTGAGAAGGTGCTGGATTCTATTGTCCCTTGGATAGTGCCATATTAACAGTTCTTGACTGATCAACAAAGAGCTGTTTGATTTGTGGACAGCAGTTCCAAGGTGAATGGATAACATCCTGTTTGGAAGATCACCACACTGAGTGAAGAAAAGGTAAAAATAGATCAGCTTGCTACACCGAATTGCACTTGTCCCTAGCAGTGATGGAAGAACTGAACATCGGTAAAAGCCTCTATGTTTGGGTATTTACCGACTCATAGGCAATGGCCAGTGGCTTGCCCCTGTGGTCAGACAGGAGGGCAATGGAAACTTGGCCTATACAAGGGATGTTCGCATTAGGCATGGCCCTATGGAAGTCACTACTGGAATATCAGGGATGCATTAGAGTAGGACATGTTGAAGGCCATCAGAAGAACTCTCTTCCATATTCAGAAGGTGACTGGAATCGATAAGAAGGTATCATTGTGTGCTCACTTAGGCTGGCCATCTGGGCCCATGAAATGAGTAGACACGGGGGTACTACAGCAATGCAGAGATGGGCTGAATCTAAACATGTTACTCTTGTATCCTCTAAAGCATAAAATGACAATAAAAACTGTTCTACTGGCCAATGAGAGAGACAGAGACTACAGATGACTATGTGGCAGATTCCCTAGTGGGAAGGCCCTAACCACACACAGCTGGCAAATCAGACTGATGCTAGTAGTATTGGAGGCTACAGGTGGGGGTCTTGCCAGGAATAGACGCTGCCTATGGACTGGGCTTTGCTTACCCATGGATAGATGCAAATGCTCAGAGTACTATAAAATAACCAGAACAGATGACATTGCACCAATTTGGACAGCTGATGGTCAATTTCTTCAGACCAAGGAATACACACTTTACAGTACCTAACATCTAACAACGGGCAGGGAGATATCCTCCTCAGAGTAATAGTTTGATAGAGAATTGGAATGAACAATTAAAAAACAGAGGGAAACAAAGGCAGGAAGTGCTGGCTTAAACACCTTCACACAAGTGTGTACTCATATTCAAGATATATGTATATCTTACAATTTGTGTAAAATTTTTACAAAATATCTACTATACGCTAAATGCTTAGTGAAATGTAGGTTATTATCATTAGTTATTTTTTCCTAGCCAAATCTGACATTAGCAACTATGTCTGTCCTTCCCCCCCAAACAGGACCAGAAATATAGCTTACTATTTTGTTCTCTTCTACACTTCTTCCTCTCCCAACTCCTATATAACTTTTTCAGTTCTATTTAAATTTAACAACATGTTTTACAGCTTTCTTTGTGCATCATTACATCCTGTATCCCACTATTTTATCCCGGTTCACTGCTCTTCTTACTAGAGTATATCATGAGTAATTCCTTCAGCAATAATCAACAGACAGGACAGTTTCTGAATCCCTGTATGCCTGAAATTGTCTTTATTTCTACCTTATTCTAAAATGTTAATCCATCTGGATAAGACGTTGGTACATTCAAAGTTATTTTCCCTTAGTCATTTTATCAGGGTACTGTCTTATGGAATCTGATGTTCCTGATAAAGAAATGTACTGTCCATCTGATTCTTAATTCCCTGTAGATATCTGTTGATATTTTAAATACATGTAAATAGGGAGAGAGAGAAAAAAAGAAGATAAACACAGACATATCCCTGATTAGCAATGAATGTAAACACCATATAAGAGCTAAGAGTCTGGACTTTGAGATCATAGACTTCCTGGGTTAAAACCTAGACACTGAAACTAACTGGAGGTATAACCTCACGCAAGTCACTTAAATATACATCTGTGTCTGCTTCCACACCTGTAAGGTCTGGATAATAATAGTATCTATCTCATAGCATTGTGCTGAGGTTTAAGATAGTCAAATGAATGAATTCAAACCCATAATGTAAAGTCCAAAAAAAAATTTTTTTTCAGAAAATCACATATAGGCTTCCATTTTATAAAGCTTATTTTTAAAAAATCTTAACTAAGCAACAAACAGCTGATGTACACATATATACATATACACATGTTTTTAAAACCATATGAAAGGGAAGAGAATGATAAATATAAATGTAATATTCAAAATTAGTTACTCTGAGGAGAAGAGGATTGGGAAGTAACATACAGGGAGCTTCAACAGTACTGGTATTATTCTAGATCACAAGATGGAGAGTGACTCACGAGTATTATTTTATTATTGAGAATGGGGACTGGATGAGAAACAGAAGATAGTTACCAAATGCATAATATCTGAATTCATCTTACTGCAGCACACCTGACCACCAGTCTTCATATGCACTGGAAAAAGTCTGAGAGCATATACAACAAAACTAAAACCCTTAAAAAATTATTGGGAAACACTAAGAAGCCAGATAATATTTAAAAACATGGGTTTCTAATAAACCAATCAAGATAATTATGGGATTTTTCTTGCCAGCATTGCCAGGCTAACTTACAACTAAGATACAGAACATATACATATGTTTTTATGGGATTATCAAAAACTAAGAGTGCCAAGGTCAACTAAGCCAAAGACTCTCACATATGTGCCTATCTGTAACAATATTCAATTGGATCTGAATTTGGTAGAAAGAAGAATGAAGCAAAGAGATTTAAGAAACCAGATGTCAGGGCAAAAATCAGGTTATTGGAAATGAAAACAAAAGATATGTTGATATCAGAATAAATAATTATAGCATTCAAGATTTTTAAAACAACAGCTCTGGTGATTCCAAAGTTTGATGTCTGGCGAGCCAGTTGCTAAAGTGGTATGAAAATGTAAGTTGTTCGAACAGGAATGAACTGAGAGACTTAATCTGCAGGAAACCTCTACCTGTGAGGTGAATTTATCCATGATCTCTTAGAAGACAGACAGGCCACAAAGGAAAATGGTGACAAAAGTCCTTGAGGAATATTCTATAGGTTAATAGATAATGGAACAAGGTTGATATCACAGGTATAGCACAAATTTCAAAATAGAAAGGGATTACTGGAAAAAGGTAACTTTAAAAAAGTGATCTAGAAGCAAAATATCTGAAGAACACCAGATTCTCAGCTCATCTTGAGGCACACTGAACTTGGAAGAAGAAAAAGCACTTAGATTCCAGGTAAGGAGGTAAAAGAACTGGAGGGAAAGGGCGAGAATACAAAGAAACTTTTTTATGGAAAAAGATCCCATGATGGAAAAACGGGACAAAGAAAGAATAGGTTATGTTTTCTCACATTGCTAAGCTTCTGCACATGCTTGAAATGCCCTTTTTAATCCCCTTGATCTGGGTAACAAGATTCCACTCAGGACTTATTTCTTAAAGGAAAACATTTTCTGACCCATCCCCCAATTCATGCCATTTCCTAAGCACGTATACCTTGTGCCTATCTTTTTTTTTTTAATTTTTTAAAAAAATTTTTTTATTTATTTGACAGAGAGAGACACAGCGAGAGAGGGAACACAAGCAGGGGGAGTGGGAGAGGGAAAAGCAGGCTTCCCACCAAGCAGGGAGCCCGACGCGGGGCTCGATCCCAGGACCCAGAGATCATGACCCGAGCCGAAGGCAGACACTTAATGACTGAGCCACCCAGGCGCCCCCCTTGTGCCTATCCTTATGAAAGCATTTATCTATGTGTAATTGCTATTTTTCTATTTCTGTCTATAACTAGATTAATGTGACCTAAGCCAAGTATTTTTTTTTTTAAAGATTTTCTTTCTTTATTTGAGAGACAGAGAGAGAGAGAAAACAGCAGGGGGAGCAGCAGAGGGAGGGAGAAGCAGGCTCTTGGCTGAGCAGGGAGCCCGATGCGGGACTGGATCCCAAGACCCTGGGATCATGACCTGAGCAGAAGGCAGACACTTAACCGACTGAACCACCCAGGCACCCCAAAACCCAAGTATTTAATTGCTATTTCCCATCATAGTGCCCGGCAAATAAGTATGCAATAACTGTTGACCACATGCAGAATCACTGCACTACACCAAGTTGACAGGAGAGAAAACTTGCTCACAGAGATTTGTATGTTGAGCAATGCCCATGGAAGAATGACGTGCAGAACTGCAAGAAGTAAGAACATGGCTTAGAATTAACCTCAAGGTTAACCTCAAGATAAACACAGACATATCCCTGATTAGCAATGAATGTAAACACCATATAAGAGCTAAGAGTCTGGACTTTGAGATCATAGACTTCCTGGGAAGTGTTACCAGAATAGCCTTTCGGTCAAACTGTACACAACTCATTTTAATTACTAAATGTATTTTAATTCTCAAATCTGAACTCACATTTTAAAAAGTTGAACTTAACAAAAACCAATAATAAAAAATAATAAAATAAAAGTATCAAAAGCATTAATTAAATGTTATTTTATTATTAAGGTATCAACTAAAATTGCTAAAAGAGTAAACTTAATTTCTATGCCCACTTTTTATATAGCTTTGTCATCCCTGAGTCAGTGAAGGAATACAAACAATGGATTAAATAACTTTTATTAATCAAGAAAACATTTTAAAATATTATTCTTACAAAGAAATTATTAAAGAATAAATGCAGGACTAAACTTTCCCTCAGTTTTATTTGGTTTTTATCAGAATAAGCATTTGCAATGTTTCTCTAATACTACAGTAAGGTAAGAGACATGCTGTTTTTAGTTACATGACTTTATCAAGTCTACACTGAAAAATATCTGATAAGCATGAAACTGGAGGTGTGTCTACATAAAAGAAGTAAAAGTAAGCCAAATGGCACTCTGAAAAAGGTATCATAATGTATCCCATTGGTTTCATTATAATAATAAGATCAGCTGGAGTTGGCACTAAGCAGGGAAATATAAAACCTGTTAGATACCAGAAAACCAAAAAAAAAATAAAATAAAATTAAATTAAAAAAAGATACCAGAAAACCCTTTTGTCGGTACTTACCACTGTTAGTATGACATACAAGCATCAGATAGTAGAAACTGATAGACATGTTGCCAGAAATTACAACAATGAATGCAACTTTGAATAACATCTTCATAGTACTCAGCCTCAAAAGGAGAACATTAAAATGTAAAAACGGGCGCCTGGGTGGCTCAGTTGGTTAAGCGACTGCCTTCGGCTCAGGTCATGATCCCAGGGTCCTGGGATCGAGCCCTACATCAGGCTCCCTGCTCAGGCAGAAGCCTGCTTCTCCCTCTCCCACTCCCCCTGCTTGTGTTCCCTCTCATGCTGTCTCTCTCTCTCTCTGTCAATTAAATAAATAAAATCTTTTTTAAAAAAAAATAAAATAAAATGTAAAAACTTTTTTTTGACAACAGTTTTAGTAATATTTGATTGGGATAAGGTTGGTAAAAATACAAAGAATAACTTTCAGTTTCTCATAAAATGGATATTAGGCAAAAGAATATGATTAACTTTGAGTGATATCATGTCTGTAACTCATAAATCACTCACATTAAAATAACTATACTCAAGTGCAACAGTTTTTGATATATTAGCTTACTGGTCTAGAAAGCAAAATAATTACCATTTGGGAAATAATAATAATAAGGACATACCAATGTGCAATGGAATCAAAGTAGCAGCATTTTAAACTTATTATAAACCATCTACTCCAATTACTCCCTTCATGGAGACCCGAGGCCTTTATAGAGTCAAATGGGCAATGCTCAATCTATTTTCAATACTTCAAAAAGTCTAACATACTATGTACACAGAATTAAAAGTGTATTAGCTAACCTAAACATCATCTTCCTTTGTTCTTCACTGAGTGTAGATAAAAGCAGTACTGTTAAACTATTTATCCCCCATAAATCAAAGTAGTATTTATTTGTTAAAAGTAATTTAGTAGAAATTGGGAAAAAGAGAGGATAAGAAAAGGGATCCTTCATGATTAAAATAAAAAATTGGCAATAAAGAAACCCTACAACCAAGGTCAACAACTAAGGTAAAGGACAGGCAGAATATACAGGTTTCCTTATTTGCAGTCCAGTGGTCTTGCTTCCACAGCACTTTGACTAGTAACATAAATAACAGTATTAACAAATATTGAAGTATTTACAGTGATTAATATAGAGTGATGAGATTACTGTTAATTTTTAATTTCTTCTTTCACATAAATTTTCAAAATGATCTTCAGTGAGCATATATGCTATTATAATCAGAAAACACACACACACACACTTAAGAGTAACCTTTTCTAAAACCAAATCTGCTAAGTATACAAATCATACAAATCAAAAGCATGATTTTCCAATGTGCCCCTATCATTCCATTCTCATAACCTCTGGGTATGTTTCCTCATTTATAAAATAAGGACAATTGTTTCATTATTTTGTTTCATTATTACTATAACGACTCAAAAGAGCAACTGTAAAGGTAAGTCTGCCACAGATCACTTCCAAAACAAAGCTGATCTTCACTAGAATATAAATTCCATCATAGTCAAGATTATACAGATATATAACTTTTAAGAGGCCCAACTCTTCTGACTACCATTTCAGGTATCAGAATTCATTCAACACTTAACCCTAATATTGCTAAAATTCAATAAAATGTGGCAAGCTAATTACCATGGTTTGAAAATGAAAGTAAAATAAATAATAAAACCATACCAAATTTCTATTTTATGAAACTTCATATTTATATAATATCAAGATTCATCTATTCAAAAATGTTTCTCCAAGTAGCAAGTTATTTTTTAGATTTTATAGCAATAATCATACTTTGTAAAATAACTATGAGGATATACTTAACATTCAAGATGGTGTTATACAGCCAAAAGCACTAGATTAGAAAAGAAGTGAGTATAAGATGTAGATGACAATTCTAACACCAACTCAAATCGAAAATATGATCTTGGGCAATCACTTAACTTATCTAAGATTGAATCCCTGCTCTTCCAAATCCCAACAGCCTCAAGTAACAAAGGCTCAGCCTCAAGCCTAGGAGATATTAAGGACTCAGGTCCCACTGGCAGGTAAGACTGAGAATTAGTCTTTCTGCTCTGTGCTCTAATTCAGATATTCTGGGGACTAAATTTTTTACCCCTAATGCTCACTGGGTTTAGCTGGTTCTCAAAATGGGATTCTGCATTGGTGTCCTGAGCTAACTTTAGTTTCCCTGCCAGGTCGTCAGGGGCAGAGAAAACCTAGAGCTGAGGTCCTACCAAGGTCACAAAAGTCACCTACCAAGCTCACAAAAGTCCTTGTCTCTGCATGTATGCATTCATTTGTAGCCCCTGACTGAACTTCTGTTTCAATGTATAATAATTCATTTTTGTAACTATTACGTTATCAGCTATTCAAATATGTTTAAACATTATCATTTGCCCACACAATCCACCATGTCAGACATTTTGGGTACACAGCTAATCTAAAACCAACTCAAATGCACCATAAGTCCAGATACAAGGATTTGAACTTTCAGCCATCTGCCAAAAGTCAAAATTACTACCTTATACCTTTCAGTTGAATTCCCTATTACACAAGGTCCCTTCCTATAACAACTCATCAATGAGATATCTGATGGTCAAGACTTATAAGTAATGCTAATTTTATATATACGTTAATATGTATATATTATATATGTCTTTTTTCATATATAATGGTAAAGGGAGGATTTTCTCTAAAATCATGGGCTTAAAAAAATTACTAACAAAAAGATGGGCAAGCTGTAGCTGAAAACAACCATTAAAACTAATTATGCATGTCAAAATAAGTATCAGTAAGTACTGCAAATTGGATTCCAAATTGGAATATGTAAGAAATAATTTCTTTGAAAACTGTACAACCCTTTTGTAAAACACAATTTAATATGTATGAAGAGCCTTAAAAGATATTTCATTACTCTAACCTAAAAGTCTGACTTTTTTAAACTGAACTTCAAAAAAATAATCCTAATGATGGAAACATATTTATGCACAAAAGTATTCTCTGCAGCATGTCTGTCGTGGTTAACAATTGGAAACAACCTAAATATCCAAAAATAGAAAAGTTACAAAAATGCATTATATACACAAATAGGATATTATACATCCATTCTAATTAGTTGACAAACCTGTATAAGAAGAAGTAAATTTTTGTAATATGTTAGCTAAAAATCTTAAATTTATATACACAAACACACATGTGACTATAATTATACAAATAAACCAGTTCTCTCTATAGGTGAAAATCTAAAAGAAAAACAACTTAGTATAAGTTGTTTAGTAGTTACAGTGTTTCAGTGGTGGAACAATGAGTCATCTTGTTTTCTTCTTATCCTAATTGCCTTATAATATGGTTATATTAATTTTAATATAAAAATTCTAATGACATAATCCAAATACACAAATCTTTTATATACATATATCATATAATATATAAATATTATACATAAATATATCAGATTCCAAGACCATAAAATAACCAAGTTCATTCAGCTAAAAAAAAAAAAAATTCTAAAATTAAACACTTTCTCCCCAATTCTATATTGGACATAGTGTTGCTTCTACGTAACATAAATTCTTTTCATCAAAAGCATGCCTATTTGCATCACACAAACATCTTTCACATCTTATACAAAATACTATAGGGAAAGGAAAGATAGGGAAATATAAACAGGATCTCAAATAATTTCATAATCTAGTTGGGTTATACCCAACATAAGCAAAAAAACAAATTTAAGAAAACTTCAACAATCAAGATATAAAGTAATTATAAAATTGCTATAAGGCAATTTGATATGTATTAGTTTGCTAAGGTTGTGTTAACAGCATACTACAAACTAGGTGGCTTAACCAACAAATTTATTGTCTCACAGTTTGAAAGTCTGAAATCAAGTTGTCAAGAGGGTTGTTTCCCTGGGAGGACTGCTGAGATAGGGGATCTGTTCCAGGCCTCCCTCCCTGGCATATAGATGATCATCTTCATATCATCTTTCCTGTGTCTCTTCACATCAGCTTCCCTCTATGTACATCTGTGTTCAGAATTCCTCTTTTATAGGAATAACAGTCATACAGGATTAGGGCCTTCCCTAATGATTACATCTTAACTGATTTATCTTTGTAAAGACCCTATCTCCAAGGTCACATTCTATGTTACTGGAGGTTAAGACTCCAACGTACCTTTTTGTTATTGTTGGGGAGAGGGCGGTAAATTCAACCCATAACACCATGGTTGCAACATTCCAAATACATACCAACATGGGTGAGATATTTATTTTGCCAAGTGCCTACCAAAGACAAAAAAAAACTCAGAAGGAACTTATACCAAGTTATAAATACGGACTTTCGATTACACTATTATGGATGATTATTGCTTCTAACTACCCTGAATTTTTCACTAAGGGAACATATTTTTAAACTCAGAAAAAATGTTTAATTAAAAAATATTGTCAGTTCACTGGTCTCTAACCCCAATCTATTCCTAATTATTAATATCTTCTAGCAGAGGCTCTTCTTTGGGACCGAAGTCTCAAAGGCATAAGTGCCCCTCTGCTGCTATGACTCTCTAAGGAGAATAAAAATCATGTGAAAGTTTTTTCTCTTTTTTGAAAAGATGTATTTATTTGAGGGAGCAGGAGGGGCAGAGAGGCAGAGGGAGGGAATCTTTCAAGCAAACTCCCTGTTGAGTGGGGAGCCAGACACAGGGCTCAATCCCACAACCCATGAGATCATGACCTGACCCAAAACTAAGAGTCAGATGCTTAACCAACTGAGCCACCCAGGGCCCCAAAATTATGCGGAAGTTTTAAAGACTTCAGATAAAATGAGATATTTTATCTCAAATTCCAAATAAAAAGTATAAATATATATATAAGTATATATATAAATATAAATAAAAAAGATTTACTTAAAAAGTAAATCTTAAAAATAACAACAAAAAATAAAAAGTAAATCTCAATCTTAAAATGTAAGCCCCTTATGCCAGGCACTGTAAGAAAACAAAAGAGAGAGAGACAAAGCACAACATTCATTCATGCAGGTATGAATCATACTCTCAGGTACACCTAAAAAGAAAAAAAGTGATTGAGCCAATAATTCTATGTGACCCATTGAAAATAAGTACATTAAGGGACACCTGGGTGGCTCAGTCGGTTAAGTGTCTGCCTTCGGCTCAGGTCACAATCCCAGGGTCCTGGGATCAAGTCCCGCATCAGGCTCCCTGCTCCGTGGGGAGCCTGCTTCTCCCTCTGCCTCTGCCTCTCTCTCTATCTCTCATGAATAAATAAATAAAATCTAAAAAAAAAAAAAAAGTACATTAAATAAAACTAGGCAATCACATAATCACAACTGGAAATAAGTAGGAGGTCTTGTCCAAGTTAGTTGTCTTTATTCAATGAAATATTTTTAGAACTAATATTTTCTTATTTTCTTTTTAAAGGGTCTTCAAGGATGAACTGTCTTCAAGGAACTTCAAGAAATATTCTTAGAATATTTCTAAGTCTGTTTCACTCTTAACCCTCAAAATGTTTTTCTTTCATCTGAAATAAATTTTTCCTATTAAAAGCTATCCTTTTCTCATCTTTTCATTAAAGCAGGTAAAAAATCATTTTAATTTAATATAGGTACCCCTTCAGAGTATTTCATATAAGCTATCAAACTTCATCTAACCTATTTTTAATAGCTTTAACTGTGTAAACCTTTACTGGTTTCTACATCTCTCTTTAGAAGAACCATAATCAAAATGGTGCTCAAACCCCTAAGGAAAAACCTAATTTTTTAAAAATCTAACTAATGTAGAATGTTGAAAGAATTACAGTACTTCTTACACATAACTATCTTTGTAACAGACTGAGTGAAAAGTCAGACATAATGTTATTTATTGTAGTTCAATTTAGTGTATGCACCGGGCATCATCTATGTAATAAGTACCACAGCTTAGTAGGCATTACTCATTATGCTGTAACCAGGGATCACACTCAAACAATGAGACAATAAATCTCTAAAAGCAACTGGTTATTTATTTCTGGAGATTTACCTCCACACTTTAATAGGAAGTGGTAGGAATAAATTCTTCACACTAATTTTTGGCAGATTTGTTTCTCACTGAAAATGAACTAAATGGGATTCTGAATAATCAATTCATCTCTGGATTTATTCATTCATTTATTCATTCAAATATTTACTCAGCACATACCATATGCAAAGGCCTATATTAGGTACTCAAAATACAGTAGTTAAGATGAAAACTCCTGGTGCCATACACTTATATTCTAGCACAATGAGATAATTAATGCATTTTACTTTATTTGGAGAGGCCATGAAATATCTGAAAAATTAATTTGGGAGAGGAGAAAGTTATTTTCTCCTCTCAGGTAGAGATAATAGGGTTTACCAAAGCCCTAGGACAATCAGAACCTCTAATAAAAGATAACAAAAGAACACCAGTGTGGCTGGAGTGCAGACAGCAAGGGGGAAGAGGAAGGAATAATGAATGTAAGAGTGAGATGAGACAGTAAGCTATGCTGGTATCAGATCATGTAGGGGCTTACAGGTAATATTAAGAATTTTCAGCTTTACCTTAAGAGCAATTGGTAACCATTGAAGGGTGCTATGCCTTCCTCTAAAACCTGTTAACCAAATCAAAAATTTAACACTTGCTGATTTGTTCATCTTAGCTCCTTTTCTCCCGATTAAGGGACTCCAGGTTTCAAAATTATTTGAGTCTAACCCCTTCTCCAGATGGAAGGTTAAGATTTTCTTGGTTCTTAGTGCCAATGGTTTGAGGGATCCAGCAACTACTAACATGGAGAGTTAATCTAGACATTAATATGAGCCTGGAACTATTAGCAAAAGTAAAATGAATAGGCCTCTAATGCACATCTATTAAAATTCCTTTACAAATAGAGCAAAGATCACTGGCACAAATGCATTAAAATAAACTAGCTGATAGGGGGCTTAACACTGTTCATTGATCAATTCTTAAACAAAAATTAATTTCTAGCGGGGCACCTGAGTGGCTCAGTCATTAAGCGTCTGCCTTCAGCTCAGGTCATGGTCCCAGGGTCCTGGGATGGAGCCCCGCATCAGGCTCCCTGCTCGGCAGGAAGCCTGCTTCTCCCTCTCCCACTCCTCCTGCTTGTGTTCCCTCTCGCTGTGTCTCTCTCTGTCAAATAAATAAATAAAAAATCTTTAAAAACAAAATTAATTCCTACCAGGAGCTTACCACTGTGATCAAGGTCCATTTGTTGCCTCAGCTGTTTGAAATGCTGATGAATTTCAGGACCAGGGTAAAACCTAAGGTTTTTTTTATGTTCTAGCTCTCAACTCCTCCCAGTTAAAGGGATAATGTTAAATATTTGTAGAACACAGAAAACTGGCCAGGTCACATTTGAATTTAATAAATCAGCAGAGCAGTCACACAATGATTTAAGTGGGGGAAATCTTAAAGTCAGGCATAATAGGAGGAGGAAAGGCAAGAGAAGTTAAGCATGATTTTAAAGTTTCCAGCTGAACCTAGCTCTGTTTTACATCATCTCTTTTGTCCCTGTATTGAAACGTAAAAGCATAGTACATCCATCCTCACTCCCTGTTTGCCTAAAATCACCTATTAATCCTTCAAACTCCAAGTAGGATATAATATTCCTCCAGAATGCATTCCTTAAACTCTCTGCCAGTGTGTCCATATTGCCTAGCCCATTGAGAATCAATCACTTTCTCTGCTACCGTCTTTCCAAGCAGTTATTTCTATTATCGTATTTCTCACACTTGTTTTTATTTATTTCTTCTATGGACACGTGAAAACCCTGAGAGGAGGGGTCCATGTTGTCAAGCACACATAAGAGACTCCATAATTGTTGAGTGAACTAATGGCATATTAATTAAACTTTTTTTGTTTTTTTTTTTAATTTAGGATAGAGGCAGAATCTGCTAATAGTGATATGGTTCTTAACACAGCACAGATCAGAACTATAAACTCTGGACAAATTATTTAAAAACAGCTTTCTGAAGGTGCTGAAGAGCAACCAAAGGAAAACATGTTAAAGAACAGAAATGGAATTGACAAGTATAAAAAAGTAATGGTATTATGTAAAATTCCTTGTTTCTTATGACTTTTTATTTAGGGAAAGCCCCAATCTACATCATGAACCAGAAGTTAAGGACACTCCCAACAGTTTGAATATGACAGAAGCAATTCTTGAAACAAAAGCACTAGAGAGAAGCAGCCCCAAATAAACTCTGGACAAAAGTCTGGCTGAACTACAAACTACTCACATTCATGAGATTTCAACACTGCCAACCACTGCGTTCTGCAGTTTGAGTATATCCAAGTAAACAGACACCTTAAAATTTTTCCAACAAAATTCAGAAGAACGTAACAAAATGCAGAATTTCTACACAGCATTATTCACAGTGTTCAGGATACAATCCAAAATTACTTAACATACAAATAACCAAGAAAATGTGGTCCATTCATGACATAAAACACAATCAATAGAAATCAACAGAGATGACCCAGATGCCTGAATTAGCAGATAAAGATTTTATTTTTTTTCTTTTTTTTGTTAGTCACCACACAGTACATTAGTTTTTGATGTAGTGTTCCATGATTCATTGTTTGCAGATAAAGATTTTAAATCAACTATTATAACTGTGTTCATGGAAGTTTAAAAAAAAATCTCATAATGAATGAAAAGATTGGAAATCACAGCAAAGAAATACAAACTACAAACAGCCAAATACAAAATCTAGAACAGAAAGCTATGATATTTAAAGTAAAATGTTCACAAGATAGGCTAAACAGTAGATTAGACAAAAAAAGTCAGTGAAATTAAAGATAAATCAATTTATCTAACCTGAAAAAAAAGGAGAGGGAAAAAACTGGGAGAAAACAAATAGAACCTCAGGGGCCTGTAGGACAAAATCAAAGATCTAATATAATTGTAAATGCAGTCCCAATAAAAAAAAAAGAGGAATAGAATAGAAAAGTAAAAATATTTACAGAAATCAATAACAAGGGGCTCCTGGGTGGCTCAGTCAGTTAAGAGTCCGACTCTTGATTTCAGCTCAGGTCATGATCTCAGGCTCCTGGGATAGGCCCCCATTGTGATCCATGCTCAACAGGGAATCTGCTTCTCTCCCTCTCTCTCTGCCCTTCCCCCCACTCGCGCACACACTCTCTCTCTCTCTCAAATAAATAAATCTTTAAAAAAAAATAAAAGAAACCAGTAACAGTAAAAACTTTAGAAATGCCTCCAAAAACAATACACTAATGCCTCTGATCAAAATCCTATCAAATGTTGTGAGATGAGCTAACGCAATTCTTTTTTTTTTTTTTAAAGATTTTATTTATTTGACAAGAGAGACACAACGAGAGAGGGAACACAAGCAGGGGGAGTGGAAGGAGGAGAAGCAGGCTTCCTGCGGAGCAAGGAGCCCGATGTGGGGCTCGATCCCAGGACCCTAGGATCATGACCTGAGCCAAAGGCAGATGCTTAACGACTGAGCCACCCAGGTGCCCAAGCTAATGCAATTCTTAAAGAGAATTAGTGTTAGAAAAGAAAAAGCTCTCATTGACTTAAGGTTTCATTTTATGAATTTAAAGAAAAACAAAACAAGTAGAAGAGTGGAAATACAGCACAGAATTCAATGAAATAAAAAACAAACCAATAAAAAAATTAACAAAGCCAAATTTGTTTCTTTGCAATGATTTATAAAATTGAGAAACCACTAACTCAAATGAATAAGAGAAGGAAAAAGAAGAGAAAAAAATGCAAATTGTCAATGTCTGGAATGGATTATCACTACAAATCCTACAGACATTAAAAGCATACTACAGAAATGTTTATGAAGGGGTGCCTGGGTGGTTCAGTCAGTTAAGCGGCTGCCTTCGGCTCAGGTCATGAACCTAAGGTCCTGGGACCGAGCCCTGCACTGGGCTCCATGCTCAGCGGGAAGCCTGCTTCTCCCTCTCCCACTCCCCCTACTTGTGTTCCCTCTCTTGCTGTCTCTCTCTCTGCCAAATAAATAAATAAAATCTTTAAAAAAAAATAAAAATAAAAAAATAAATGTTTATGAATAAGAGCATGCCAATAAATTTGATTAGATAAAACAGATAAATCCTTTGCAAAACACAACTTTCCAAACTGACACAAGAAAACTGAAAATCCAAATAGCCCATATTTATCAAAAAGTTAAGTCCATTATCAAAAAAACCTTCCAGTAAAGAAAAGTACAGGCTTAGATATTTTCACTGGCAAATTCTATGAAACTCATTCATAGTATAGGAGGAAAGAACACTCCCCAACCCATTTTATGATAATTCTGGTAGCAAAACCCAACAAGGACATTACAAGAAAATAAAATTATGGACCAAAATCTCTCATGAACACAACCACAGAAATCCTTAAGTATTGTAAGCAAGCGAGATCCAGCAATATATAAGATGGAAAATATAGCAGAGTTATCCTAAGAATGCAAAGTTGTTTTAACACTCAAAAATCAATTTAGCATTGCCAATGGGAATGTAACATGGTACAATCATTCTGGAAAACAATTTGGCAGTTTCTTAAAAAGTTAAATACACATTTACCATATGACCCAGCATTCCACTCCTACATATCTACAAAAATATATGTCCACATAGACTTAGACACAAATATACAAAATAGTATTATTAATAAAAGCTAAAAAATGGCAACAATAATTCAAATCGTAAACTGGTAAATCGATAATCAGAATGCAGTATATCCCCACAATGGAATAGTATTTGGCAATATAAAGGAACATGAGTGAACTTCATATGCTAAATGGCAGAAGTCAAAAATATAAAAGATGACATGCTGTATGACTCCCTTTATATGAAATATCCAGAAAAGGCAATTATAGAAAGAATAAATTAGGGATTGCTGGAGGCTGGAGGTGTGAATAGGGAGTGATGTAAGTGTGTTTGAGCTTTCTTTGGGGGGTGATAGAAATGTTATAAAAGTACATTATGGTTGGGGAGCCTGGGTGGCTCAGTTGGTTAAGCGACTGCCTTCGGCTCAGGTCATGATCCTGGAGTCCAAGGATCGAGTCCCATATCGGGCTCCTTGCTCGGCAGGGGCTCTGCTTCTCCCTCTGACCCTCCCCCCTCTCATGTGCTCTCTCTCTCTCTCTCTCATTCTCTCTCTCAAATAAATAAATAAAAAATCTTTAAAAAAAAGTACATTATGGTTACATTGAGAATGACCATGGAAAATACTAAAAGTCATTGACTTTTATGCAAAAAATAGATTAATTTTATGGTAAGTAAATTATACCTTATGAAAGTTGCTTTAAAAAACATAATTATTGGGGCGCCTGGGTGGCTCAGTCATTAAGCGTCTGCCTTTGGCTCAGGTCATAATCCCGGCGTCCTGGGATGGAGCCCCACGTTGGGCTCCCTGGTCGGCGGGAGGCCTGCTTCTCCCTCTCCCTCTGCCTGCCGCTTCCCCTGCTTGTGCTCTCTCTCTCTCTCAATTGAATAAATAAAATTTTAAAAAAAATAAAAAATAATAAAAATAAAAATAAAAAACATAATTATTATCATACTAATACAACAAAGAAAAACCACATGAGCACATCAATCAACACGGAAAAATTAACAAAATCCACCCACTCATAATAAAAACTCTAGAAAATAGGAATAGAAGGAATTTCTTCAACCAGATAAATGCTTTTTACAAAAACCTATAGCTAATATATTACTGGTGAATGTACTTAATGATCAAATAATGAATGAATGCTTTCTTCCTAATATCCTGAAAAAGTAAAGGATGCCCACTCTCATCACATAGTGTAGAATGTACTAAAGATCCTAGCTTCTGTAATAAGGCAAGAAAAAAAAGATGATCAGAAAAAGTAAAACTGTCTATAGCTAATGACATGTAGAGATTTGACTGTTTACATAGAATATCTTAAGTAATCTACAAAACTATTTAAACAAATATGTGATTTTAGCAAAGTCAGAGACTACAAGATCAATATACAAAAATCAATTTATATGAGTATCAAACAATTAGAAATGAAATTTTAAATTTCTATTTATAATAGCATATGTTTTTTCAAAAATTTTCTCCATCTTTAAATCTTTTATTTATCTATAGCTGTCTTTTCGTGAACAAAGGTTTTTTAATCTTGATTAAATCTAATTCACCAATTCTTATGACTATTGCTGTCTGTGTCCTTAAGACACAGTCACTACAGATGATGCACATATTCTTTTGTGTTTTCTTCTAGAAGCTTTATAGTTTTAATTCTTTTGTTTAATCTATAATCTATATAAAATTAATTCTTGTCTGTGGTATGAGTTATGGATTCAGGTTTTATTTTTTTCCCCATATTGATAATCCATTTGTTTCACTGTTATTTGTGGAAGACTTTCCTTTCTCTGTGGGATTGCTGTAGCACCTTTGTAGAAAATTGAATGATGTGTAAGTGTGATTCTATCTTGTTCCAGTGATCTATTTGTCAGTCTATGCCAGTAGTATATAAAGAACTCCTAAAAAATTTTTAAGTTTAAAAATGGCAAAAGATTTGAATAATACTTCAAAAAATATTTATAAATAAAATAAAAATATTTATAAATCACCATGAAAAAGTGTTAACTATCATTAGCTACCACAGAAGTTCAAATAATAACCACAATGAAATATTATACACCCATGAGAATCACTAAAAGTACTGACCACATAAAATGCTGGTAAGAGGAGGCTCTCTCACACAGTGCTGGAAGTACAAAAGGTTTCATCCATTTGGAAAAAGTTCTAGCAGATTCTTGTTAATCCAAATATATACCATCTCTCTGACCCAGCAATTACATTCTTAACTATTTACCCAACAGAAATAAACTGCAAATCCCCAAATGGCTTATATAAGAATGTTCAAGGAAGCTTTATTCATAATGGTCCCAAACTGGAAAGAGCCCAGAGTTCCGACAACACAAGAATGGATAAACTACGGTATATTTACATGATAGTCTGCTACTCAGCAATAAAAAGTAACAAACTGTTGATAAACAATATGAACAAATGCAAAAGCACTATGTTAAGTGAAAAAAGCTTTAATGAGAAGAGTTAATTCATACTGTCAGATCCCATTTATATAAATTCTATGACAGTAATCTGTGGTGGGGAAAAAACTCCAAAGTGGATGCCTCTGGGGATATGGGGTAGAAATTAGCTGGTGGGGGTACGAGGGAACTTTCTGAGGTGACCATAATATTCTTTATCTTGATAGGGGTTCGGGTTACCCACGTATAAGCATTTGTCAAAACTCATTAAATATTATACTTAAGATTGATGTTCTCATCATATGTAATTTGGGGGGGGAGGGTATAGGGAGACCATAACCATAAATTTGAATTAATAGATATGTATGGCTACAACCTAATTTGAAATGTATATCAAAACAAACAAACAAAAAACCAAGATGGATTGATGGATGGATAGATATGTGATAAAACAAGTTTTAGAAAATGTAAACAGCAGAATCTAAGGGGTAGGATGACAGGCACAAGAAATCCTGAACCTGATGAACGTTGGTCTGGAAAGGAAAATGACTCCCAATTATCAAGATGGATTATATTTCTTTTAAAGTACCGGTTAATATTAGCACCTATTCTGCTTAAGACAATCAAGTATAATCTACATCCATTCATATTTACACTTAAATACATAAGGATAGGCATACAAACAAGTAGAGTAGGAGTAAAGAAGTCCCCTAAAAGTAAAATACCACAACTACAAAGCCTCAAAAATCTGAACATTTTCTCTAGAGAAAAAAACAGCATGAGATAGTTTGCAAAAGGCCACAGTGAATAAATGGATCAACTTTATGACTCAGATAACTCTTCATGTTGTGAACTAATATTCAGTGCCCTCCATACCAAAGACTCACCTTATATTTTCATTTCATCTTGCATGTCTCTCCTTTATGAAGCTTTCCCTGAGGCTCCACTCCCCAAAGATGTTATCCACCCCTCCTCAGATATTCCATTAATTCTTTGTATTTCTCTTATAAGACTTATGAAATTTATGTCTACTGGGAAAGAGAAAACTGTTAAAAGAATTGGGCATCAGGAGGCCAACTCTACCAGCACAACCTAAGATAAATTACTTAATCTTGTTTTCTTGTATGTAAATTGCAGATAACAGGACTTTATCTCACAGGGTTATTATAAAGATTATTATGCTTAGCCTCCTGCATAAAGTGCCGAATAAAAATTACTATTATTATTATTCTATTATTATCTCCATATGAGCCTAACTCAGTACCAACAATATTTAATACGTATTCAATTTAAAAAAAAAATATTTCAGTTGAAAGAGCAAATGAATAAGCTATTCATGTGTTACTGATTGATAGACTATTGCTGTGGCCCACATATATAAACATACTTAAGTAACTGCCCTTTCTGTTTAAGGATGATCCTAGTAAATCATCTGTGGTTACTGACAAAAACGAATGAGCTTCACGTTGGTTCTTCTGAACTTTGCTTTTATTTTATCCCAAAAATACTAGATTTTTTTCCATTACCCTCATTTTCACCATGATTTCTAAGGGCAATTCTCTTCACTTCCTACCCTAAGCTTGTGGCCATATCACCCAAACACCTGGATAATAGTCAACCCAAACCCTCCCCATGCCATCTCTGTTAAAATAGTTAGTTATGGCCCATTTCCGATATTCCTTGTTTAGAGGCCTTCCAAATGTTCATCTTTACGCACATTTGAAACTTCAGACATACTCAGACATAAAATTAACAAGATAAATTGATAAATTGTTATCAGCATGATCATTCTTTCAGTGTGAAATCTTCAGGCAAGAAAAGTATAGGATTTATACTCTGGCAAAAAGAAGAAATAAAAGGCAAAAAACTAAAAGTTTTTAAATGTTCATGCCATAATTTCCATTATACAGCAATAAGATCCAAATTTCTATTCTCTTGTTGCACAGCTCTCATACTGTGGAACTTACACAGTCTCCCTTAGTCAAAGGGGTAAAACTCAAAGCCAAGCCTCCAATTCCTTTTATTAAAAAAACAAAAAAGTGGGGCTCAAAATAAGATAGATGGGAAAGAACATCCTAATGACAAGAGATTAGACAATGGGACACCTGGGTAGCTCAAGCGGTTAAGTGCCTGCCTTCGGCTTGGGTCATGATCCCAGGGTGCTGGGATCAAGTCCCACGTTGGGCTCCTTGCTCAGCAGGGAAAGCCTGCTTCTCCCTCTGCCTGTCGCTCTCCCTGCTTGTGCTCTCTCTGGCAAATAAATAAAATCTTTAAAAAAAAAAAGAGAGAGATTAGATAAAATATCACTAATCAAGGAATATGATAAAAATCATAGTCACTCAACAGAGTAACACCTACCAGTTGTTATCTGGTAGATAATATTCAAGACTTCTTAATTATAGGAGGGAAAATGAATTAACGTCTGAGAACTGAAGTCTTCCTCTAAGGATACTAAAACACATTAGTAATCAGAATACATGTGTGAAAGAATTTCCTTGGTCCACTCCAAGCATCCTCAAACAAAAATTTCTCTATGGGTAGTACCACTGTACTACTGAAATATTCACTAAAATTACATCACTGATGTTGTAACATATCATTTTTTAAATTCTATGAGTTAGGGGTGCCTTGGATGGCTCAGTTAAGCATCCAACTCTTGGTTTCCGCTCAGGGTTGTGGGATCAAGACCAACATCGGGCTCCATGCTTAGTATGGAGTCTGCTTCAGATTCTTTCTTCTTCTCCCTCTGCCACCCCCCCCCCCCCCCCCCCGGCTTGTGTTTTCTTTCTCTCTCTCTCTCAAATAAATAAAATCTTTTTTAAAAATTCTATAAAATAGGATAACATCAACAAAAAAATTTTGAAGAAACAGAAGATATATTCAAATGTCATCTTGGAGAAGTCATTCCCATTTTCCTAGAGCAAGGATCTACAAACTACTGCCACCAGATCAATTCTAGCTTGCTGCTTTATTGTAAATAAGATTTTACTGAAACACAGCCATGCCTGTTCATGGACATACTGTTTAAGGTTGACTACACTATTATTAAAAATATATATTTGCTCTTTGCCCCCAGTTTCTGGAACATACCTTCAATACCCTTGGCATTTCACAGGTGTCTTTTGTTATCCATTATTAGTCCCTTTTGATTACATCTAAGGTTACGCTAACAAGGTGACTCATGGTCAGTCCCTAGATAGTTTAAAAAGAGGGGCTGGCCATAAAAGACTGAGCATGTGACTACAGGGCTAGAGACTGAGTTCAATTATGTAGTCAATAATTAAATCAATCATGCCTACATAATGAAGACTCCATAGAAACCCTTGAACAGTGAGATTCAGGAAGCTTCCAGGTTGATGAACACACTGATGTGCTGAAAAGGTACCCAGAAAGGGCATGGAAGCTCTGTGCACCCACTCCCCACCTCCAACACCTTGCCCTATATATCTCTTCCATTTGGCTATTCCTGAGTTGTATCTTTTTTAATAAAACTAGTTGTAAGTATGGTGCTTTCCTGAGTCTGTGAGTCATTCTAGCAAATTACTGATCTTGAGGGTAGGGCTGTACTCAGATAGGCAGAAATGTAGGTAGCCCCATTTGTAGCTAGGATCTGAAATGGAGACTTGTGGGACCAAGCCCTTAGTTTATATGGTTTGTACTAACTCTCAGTTGTTAATGTCAGAATTGAATTGAATCACAGGACACCTAGTTGAGGTGAGAGAATTAATGATGCTGCCTTTCTGTACAACTCCAAAGTTGAGTAGCTGCAAGAGACACAATATGGCCCACAAAGCCTAAAATGCCTGGATCTTTATAGAAAATGTTTGCCTACTCCTGTTCTAGAAAAATTAGTCTCTCACAGCCTCCTGTTTTAACATTTTGGGTACAGATCACAAACACATTACCTATTATATTTATATATTTATTTGTCTGTCTCTTCCAGGATATTACTACTTATGAACAAAAAATAGTTTTATTGTCATTATATCTTTAGGACCAACTTCTTGGCATACAGTTGACAGGAGCTTAATAAAAATACTGATCTCAAAAAAAAAAAAAGCTTCTTAAAGCATGTTTCTATCCCAGTGTATTTTATTTCCTACTTTAATATCAGTCCTATGCTCTGATTCTAAAAGAAAAAAAAAAAAAAAAACCACACCGAAAGATCATGGATTATTAGCATGCTAAAGCCTGAAAGGACCACAAACATTATCTAACTCAATCTTTATTTTCAGTCAGGGAAAATAAAGTCTAGAACACTTAAATGACTTGCCCAACTAATTAGTAACAAAACCAAGGTTAGAATCCAAGTCCAAAATCAATAATCTTTTCACTAACAAATCTTTTTAACAAGTGAAAAAAGAGTAACAACATAAGTAAAACTAAACTTTATTAAAAACGTACTACCCAAAAGTACTCTCCATTCATGCTAGAGTACCAGCCAATGAATGAAGAGACTAAATCAGAACATGAATCAACATACTGCTTCTTTCAAAAGAAAGCTTTGTTATGAAAAACAAACAAACAAACAAACAAACAAAAAACAATTATTTGAAATTAACAACGCTCCTACAAAGTTGATTTTGGAATTTATATTCTCCTTATCTCCTCTTAGACCAAGAAACATTTCACAAGTATTCAAACCTGTTTTGGGGGCCACATTTTCAATAGCAATGTATTAAATGAACATTTGTTATAGACGCAGAAACTGTTAATAATATAATAATATATTATTATATGTAATAATATAATGATCTGTCACATGTATAATTCATATACACAGTTCCCACTTGAAAGGAATAAGAGGGAAAATAACACCTATTTCATTTCACATATATGGATTTTCATATATATGTGTGTAGTACATATACGTGTAGATACAAATATAAAGAGAAAGAGAAACAGAAGCTCAGAGAGATATAATATTTGGCTCAAGGTCACAAAGCAAAGAAAAGGCAGAGCCAGGATTTGAATTCAGATTAGTCATACCACAAAGGCCAAGCTCTTTACAGAAAACCAGGATACAAAAAACAGATTTGACTCAAATAGCATTTACACATTAATTCATAAATCTAAATATAGTCAGATACATCAGCTCATAGATATAAAAGGCCTAAGAGGAGCAGGTACATGATGGTGCTACAAGAAACACCGACTATTTATATACACTTCCCCACTGAACAAGCCATCCTCTCTCACCGATCCAGTTGTTTCAGGAGAGAAACACAAGAAATACTGAAAGAGTAAGACAACACTAGTCTATCTAATCAGATCAACTTACGTGGAATGTATGTATTGCTTTGCTCTTGTCACTCTCTTGCCAAAATTTCTTCTTCCACATTGCCCAAAGGCCTTGGCTTCAAATTCACCCAGCTTCACTTGTCTCATGTGTAAAAAGGGTACAGAAGTGCCTATGTCATGGAGTTACTGAATTAACTGAGTCAAAGAATCCATAGTAGACACAGAAGCTTAAGCTAAGTTCTAAAGAATAGGTAGTAATTTGCTGGGAGAGAAAAACACTCCTAGAAAGAAGGTACTACTTTAAACATACTATGCTCATTCAAATTTCCACCCTATCTACTCAGCAAACTCCTGCTCACCCTTCAAAGCCAATCTCAAAAGAATCCTCCACCCTTAAAGTCTTTCCTGACTTCTGCAAATAGTTTGTCACTTTCTCTTCTATGATGATATATTCTAACGCACATTTTTATACTTGAAATCACAGGAGAAATGAAAGACAGAACCCCAGGATTTGAATTCTGATTAGTCAAACCACAAAGGCCTGATCACATTACTTAGTATTTTTTAATTTATACATCAGTCTCTCTTTTTAGAATCTGAAGTCCTTGAAGAAATGAATCATCTTTCCAATCCCATTCTATCCCGGATTTGACCATATTATCCCTAGATATGGGCAAATTTAGCTCTCAACCACCACCAAGAAATAAAAATGTTTAGATTAATCTCCTTCTCCTCTCCATCGGGTATTTAGAAATCTTTCAGGATTAAAAGCATCCCAGAATGTTGCTGAAATATATTCTAAAAGTATAATGAAAGACCACAACACATACCACCAACTCTCAAAAACTACACAATTACCCAAACTGACAGTGCTAGCCTTTAGGCAAGTCAGCCCTAGAACACTGCTATGATGGATTCTCTACTCTGGACACTGCCGTGAATCACCAAGAAGCTACTCAAAACAGTTCTTTGCCAATCCACTATTTCTAGCACCTGTTGGTCCCAATTTTGTTCCACAGTATTAATTTGATCCAGAGAGTATCAAGTGTTTGCCAACTAATCACCTGGTAAACTAGACAATGATCTTCCCCTGGCTCTTCCTTCACAAGGACATGGAAAAATAAATTTGTTGTTTAAGTATCCACTCTGTGGCATTTGTTACAGCAGCCCTAGCAAACTACTACACCAGCCAAACCCAAGAACCTCAAGTTGAATATAATAGAAGGAGTAATTGCTAGACTAGAAATTCAGAGACCTGAAATCTAGTCCTAAAGTATGGCAATTTAAAAACTGTGTAGCCCAAATATGGCGGAGGATTAGGAGACCTGGATTTCGTTTGGTCCCAGGAATTCTGCTGGATAGGGATCAAACATTTCTGAACACCTACGAACTCAACAGGAGATCGAAGAAAAGAACAGCAACAACTCCCTGAACAGAAAGGCAACCACTTTCTGGAAGGTAGGACATGCGGAGAAGTGAATCCGAGGCGATACTTGGGAGGATAGACAGTGGGGGAGGGGGCCCCCATCGGCCACTTCTGGCAAGTGATAGAGCCCGGGGCACAAAATCAAAACTTTTAGAAGTCTGCTCCGCTGAGGGACATCGCTCCAGTGGCTAAGCGGGGGGTGGAAACCTCGCTGGGACAGTGTGGTCTCAGGACCCTCAGGGTCACAGAAAGACCAGGGGTGCCTGACTATGGCAGAGCTCCCAGGTATCGGAGCAGGGAAGCCGGCTACACAAACGGAGCCGAGGAGTGGGCTCTCAGCTCGGGGTTGCCATAAACCGTGATCAGTGGCACAGTCGGGCCACTGCTCTTCCAGCAGGGACCCAACAAGCGGCAGATCCGGGGAGACTCCCATTCCTCCCCCACTAGGAGCGGCATGGGAGCGTACCACAGGGATGTGCTGGGTTTGGAGACTCCACACGGGGTCGGGTGCCAGAGATAGAAACGCTCAGTCACAGGCCGGGTGAGCACGGAGTGCGGCCAGAGACCGGGGAGACAGGAGCGACTGACTGCTTTTCTCTGGGGGCTCGCTGAGGAGTGGGGCCCCCAGTTCTTGGTTCCTCTGGGGCAGAGATTGGGAGGCCACCATTTTCACTCTCGTCCTCCAAAGCTGAACCGAAAGCTTGCAGGGAACAAAAGCTCCTGAGAGCAAACCCAAGCAGATTACTTAGCCCAGACAGGCAAGGGCGGGGCAATTCCGCCTCTGGCAAAGGCATTTGGGAACCAGGGCAACAGGCCCCTCCCCCAGAAGATCAGCAAGAACAGCCAGCCAAGACCAAGTTTACCGATCAATGAGAACGGCAGAACTCCAGCGCTAGAGGAATACTGCACATAGAATACATGGCTTATTTACCATGAATCTTTAGTCTTTCAAAGTTAATTTTTTTAACTTTTTCTTTTTTTGAATTTTTCTTTTTCCCTTTTTCAACCAACATCTTAATAATCCCTTTTTTAAAAAATCTTTTTTATTTTTCACTTTTAGAGTCATATCCTATCCCTTCATAGTAGTTACCCTTATTTTTGGTATATATGTATAAGTTGTTCTCTCTTTAAAATTTTGGGATAGTTTCTTTTAACAGATCAAAATATACTCTAAATCTCTAGTGTATGGCTTTGTTCTAGTCTCCTGCCTGACCACATTCCCTCTATTTTTTTAAATCCTCTTCTTTCTTTTTTGAACCAACTTATCTTATCAGTTCCTTTTATAAAATCTTTTATAATTTTCATCTTTAAGTCATTTTCCATCCCTTCATAGTATCAACCATTACTTTTGTACATATGTAAGTTTTTCTTTCTTTAAAATTTTGGGAGGCACTTTCTTCTAACAGACCAAAATACACCCAAAATCTAGGGTGTGGCACTGATCTATGCACCAGCCTGATCATATTTGATCATATTCTGTTTTGTTTTGTTCTGTTTTTGTTTGCTTTTATCTTTTTCTTTCTTTTTTTTTTTTTTTCTTCCTTTTCCTTTCTTTTCCACCGGTTTCAGGTCTTTTCTGATTTGTTTAGTGTGTATTTTCTGGGGACGTTGTTATCCTGTTAGCATTTTGTTCTCTCATTCATCTAATCTCTTCTGGACAAAATGACAAGACAGAAAAACTCACCTCAACAAAAAGAACAAGAGGCAGTACCGACTGCCAGGGACTTACTCAATACAGACATTAGTAAGATGTCGGACCTAGAGTTCAGAATCATGGTTTTAAACATACTAGCTGGGCTTGAAAAAAGCAGGGAAGATATTAAAGAAACCCTTTCTAGAGAAATAAAAGAACTAAAATCTAACCAAGTCTAAATCAAAAAGGCTATTAAGGAGGTGCAATCAAAAAAGGAGGCTCTAACTGCTAGGATAAATGAGGCAGAAGAGAGAATTAGTGATATAGAAGAACAAATGATGGAAAATAAAGAAGCTGAGAAAAAGAGAGAAAAACAACTACTGAATCACAAGGACAGAATTCGAGAGATAAGCGATACCATAAGACGAAACATTAAAATAATTGGAATCCCAGAAGAAAAAGAAAGAGAGAGAGGGGCAGGAGGTATATTGAGGCAAATTATAACAGGCAATGTCCCTAATTTGGGGAAGAAAACAGGCATCAAAATCCAGGAGGCACAGAGAACCCCTCTCAAAATCAATAAAAATAGGTCAACACCCCGACATCTAACAGTAAAACTTACAAGTCTCAGAGACAAAGAGAAAATCCTGAAAGCAGCTCGGGACAAGAGATCTGTAACCTACAATGGTAGAAACATTAGATTGGCTACAGACCTATCCACAGACACCTGGCAGGCCAGAAAGGACAGGCATGATATATTCAGAGCACTAAATGAGTAAAATATGCAGCCAAGAATACTATATCCAGCTAGGCTGTCATTGAAAATAGAAGGAGAGATAAAAAGCTTCCAGGACAAACAAAAACTAAAGGAATCTACAAACACAAAACCAACCCCACAACAAATATTGAAAGAGGTCCTCTAAGCAAAGAGAGAGCCTAAAAGTAACATAGACCAGAAAGGAACACAGACAATATACAGTAACAGTCACCTTACAGGCAATACAATGGCACTAAATTCCAGTCTTTCAATAGTTACCTGAATGTAAGAGGCTAAATGCCCCAATCAAAAGACACAAGCTTTCAGATTGGATAAAAAAACAAGACCCATAGAATATGCTGTCTGCAAAAGACTCATGTTAGACCCAAAGACACCCCCAGATTGAAAGTGAAGGGCTGGAAAACCATTTACCATGCTAATGGACACCAAAAGAAAGCTGGAGTGGCAATCCTTATATCACACAAATTAGCTTTTAAATCAAAGACTGCAATAAGAGATGAGGAAGGACACTATATCATACTTAAAGGGTCTATCCAAAAGAAGATCTAACAATTGTAAATATCTATGCCCCTAACATGGGAGCAGCCAATTATATAAGCCAATTAATAACAAAAGCAAAGAAACACATCGACAACAATACAATAATAGTGGGGGACTTTAACACCCCCCTCACTGAAATGGACAGATCATCTAAGCAAAAGATCAACAAGGAAATAAAGACTTTCAATGACACACTGGATCAAATGGACTTCACAGATATATTCTGAAAATTCCATCCCAAAACAACAGAATACACATTCTTCTCTAGTGCCCATGGAACATTCTCCAGCATAGATCACATCCTAGGTCACAAATCAGGTCTCAACCGGTACCAAAAGATTGGGATCATTCCCTGCCTATTTTCAGACCACAATACTTTGAAACTAGAACTCAATCACAAGAGAAAAGTCGGAAAGAACTCAAATACATGGAGGCTAAAGAGCATCCTACTGAAGAATGAATGGGTCAACCAGGAAATTAAAGAAGAATTAAAAAAATTCATGGCAAGAAATGAAAATGAAAACACAACTGTTCAAAATCTTTGGGATACAGCAAAGGCAGTCCTGAGAGGAAAGTATATAGCAATACAAGCCTTTCTCAAGAAACAAGAAAGGTCTCAAATACACAACCTAACCCTACACCTAAAGGAGCTGGAGAAAGAACAGCAAATAAAGCCTAAGCCCAGCAGGAGAAGAGAAATAATAAAGATCAGAGCAGAAATCAATGAAATATAGAAACCAAAAGAACATTAGAACAGATCAACAAAACTAGGAGCTGGTTCTTCAAAAGAATTAACAAGATTGATAAACCCCTGGCCAGACTTACCAAAAAGAAAAGAGAAAGGACCCAAATAAATAAAATCATGAATGAAAGAGTAGAGATCACGGGCGCCTGGATGGCTCAGTTGGTTAAGCGACTGCCTTCGGCTCAGGTCATGATCCTGGAGTCCCGGGATCGAGTCCCACATCGGGCTCCCTGCTCGGCGGGGAGTCTGCTTCTCCCTCTGACCCTGCTCCCTCTCATGCTCTCTGTCTCTCATTCTCTCTCTCTCAAATAAATAAATAAAATCTTAAAAAAAAAAAAAAAGAAAGAGTAGAGATCACACCAAAGAAATACAAACAATTATAAGAACATATATGAGCAACTATATGACAGCAAATTACATAATCTGGAAGAAATGGATTCATTCCTAGAGATGTATCAACTACCAAAACTGAACCAGGAAGAAATAGAAAACCTCAACAGACCTATAACCACTAAGGAAATTGAAGCAGTAATCAGAAATCTCCCAACAAACAAAAGCCCAGGGCCAGACGGCTTCCCAGGGGAATTCTACCAAACATTTCAAAAAGAATTAATACCTATTCTTCTGAAACTGTTCCAAAAAATAGAAAGGGAAGGAAAACTTCCAAACTCGTTTTATGAGGCCACCATTACCTTGATCCGAAAACCAGACAGAGACCTCATCAAAAAGAATTATAGGGGCACCTGGGTGGCTCAGTTGGTTAAGCGACTGCTTTCAGCTCAGGTCATGATCCTGGAGTCCCGGGATCAAGCCCCGCATCGGGCTCCCTGGTCAGCGGGAAGCTTGCTTCTCCCTCTCCCACTCCCCCTGCTTGTGTTCCCTCTCTCACTGTCTCTCTCTGTCAGATAAATAAAAAAGAAAAAGATTTTTTTTTTTTAAAAAAAATGGAGAATTACAGACCAATATCCCTGATGAACAGGGATGCAAAAATTCTCACCAAAATACCAGCCAATAGGATCCAACAGTACTTTAAAAGGATTATTCACCATGACCAAGTGGAATTTATCCCTGGGCTGCAAGGTTGGTTCAACATCCTCAAATCAATCAACCTGATACAATACATTAACAAAAGAAAGAACAAGAATCATATGATCCTCTCAATAGATGCAGAAAAAGCATTTGACAAAGTACAGCAACCTTTCTTAATCAAAACTCTTCAGAGTACAGGCATAGAGGGTACATACCTCAAAATCATAAGAGCCATCTATGAAAAACCCACAGCAAATATCATTCTCAATGGGGAAAAACAGAGCTTTCTTCCTAAGGTCAGGAACACGGCAGGGATGTCCACTATCACCACTGCTATTCAACATAGTATTAGAAATCCTAGCCACAGTAGTCAGACAACAAAAAGAAATCAAAGGCATCCAAATCGGCAAAGAAGAAGTCAAACTCTCACTCTCTGCAGATGATATGATACTTTATGTGGAAAACCCAAAAGACTCGACCCCAAAACTGCTAGAACTCATACAGAAATTCAGTAAAGTGGCAGGATATAAAATCAATGCACAGAAATCAGTGGCATTCCTAAACATCAACAACAAGACAGAAGAAAGAGAAATTAAGGAGTTGATCCCATTTAAAATTGCACCCAAAACCATAAGATACCTAGGAATAAATCTAACCAAAGAGGCAAAGAATCTGTACTCAGAAAACTATAAAATACTCATGAAAGAAATTGAGGAAGACACAAAGAAATGGAAAAACGTTCCATGCTCATGGATTGGAAGAACAAATATTGTGAAGATGTCAATGCTACCTAGAGCAATCTACACATTCAATGCAATCCCCATCAAAATACCATCCACTTTTTTCAAAGAAATGGAACAAATCATCCTAAAATTTGTATGGAATCAGAAAAGACCCCAAATAGCCAGAGGAATGTTGAGAAAGAAAAGCAAACCTGGCGGCATCACAATTCCAGACTTCCAGGTCTATTACAAAGTTGTCATCATCAAGACAGTATGGTACTGGCACAAAAACAGACACATAGATCAATGGATCAGAATAGAGAGTCCAGAAATGGACCCTCAGCTCTACGGTCAACTAATCTTCGACAAAGCAGGAAAGAATGTCCAATGGAAAAAAAACAGTCTCTTCAACAAATGGTGTTGGGAAAATTGGACAACCACATGCAGAAGAATGAAACCGGACCATTTCCTTACACCACACACAAAAATAGACTCCAAATGGTTGAAAGACCTCAATGTGAGACAGGAGTCCCTCAAAATCCAAAAACAGCAACCTCTTTGACCTCAGCCACAGCAACTTCTTCATAGAAACATCACCAAAGGCAAGGGAAGCAAGGGAAAAAATGAACTATTGGGACCTCATCAAGATACAAAGCTTTTGCACAGCAAAAGAGTCAAGAAAACAAAAAGACAACCCACAGAATGGGAGAAGATATTTGCAAATGACATATCAGATAAAGGGCTAGTATCCAAAATCTATAAAGAACTTATCAAACTCAACACCCAAAGAACAAAGAATCCAATCAAGAAATGGGCAGAACACAGGAACAGACATTTTTCCAAAGAGGACATTCAAATGGCCAACAGACATGTGAAAAAGTGCTCAACATTGCTTGGCATAAGGGAAATCCAAATCAAAACCTCAATGAGATACCACCTCACGCCAGTCAGAATGGCTAAAATTAACAAGTCAGGAAATGACAGATGTTGGCGGGGATGCAGAGAAAGGGGAACCCTCCTACACTGTTGGTGGGAATGCAAGCTGGTGCAGCCACTCTGGAAAACAGTATGGAGGTTCCTCAAAAAGTTGAAAATAGAGCTGCCCTATGACCCAGCAATTGCACTACTGGGTATTTACCCCAAAGATACAAATGTAGGGATCGGAAGGGGTACATGCACCCTGATGTTTATAGCAGCAATGTCCACAATAACCAAACTGTGGAAAGAGCCAAGATGTCCAGTGACAGATGAATGGATAAAGAAGATGTGGTATATATATACAATGGAATATTATGCACCCATCAAAGGAATGAGATCTTGCCATTTGCAATGACGTGTATGGAACTGAAGGGTGTTATGCTAAGCGAAATAAGTCAATCAGAGCAAGACATGTATGACATGACCTCACTGATATGAGGAATTCTTAATCTCAGGAAACAAACTGAGGATTGCTGGAATGGTGGGGGGTGGGAGGGATGGGTGGCTGGGTGATAGACATTGGGGAGGGTATGTGCTGTGGTGAGCGCTGTGAATTGTGCAAGACTGTTGAATCACAGATCTGTACCTCTGAAACAAATAATACATTATATGTTAAAAAAAAAAAAAAAGAAGAAGAAGATAGCAGGAGGGGAAGAACGATGGGGGGGAAATTGGAGGGGGAGATGAACCATGAGAAATGATGGACTCTGAAAAACAAACTGAGGGTTCTAGAGGGGAGGGGGGTGGGAGGATGGGTTAGCCTGGTGATGGTTATTAAAGAGGGCACGTTCTGCATGGAGCACTGGGTGATATACGTAAACAATGAATCATGGAACACTACATCAAAAACTAATGATGTAATGTATGGTGATTAACATAATAAAAAACAAAACAAAACTGTGTAGCCCAGATTAAGTCAGTAACTTCCCTGTGCCTAGGTTTCCATATCTGAAAACCAGATAATCTTTGAAATCTTATCATTCACTAATATTCCAGAATTCTATATTCAATTCAGAGTCCTGTTTAAAATATGGTACTCCTGATAATTAATACTAAAATTAGCAATCTAAATACAACAGGCGACCCTGATTGTGATAAATTAAGTAAATAGCAAACTGTATATCCTTGATTTCCAGGTAAAAGTAAAGTTACTTCTTGATTTCTGGTTTTGGTAATTAGGACAAACATGAATTTCCAGAAAGTATATTTTCACATGTATTTTTTAACAGTAATTCACAAAAAGCAGTCATTTATTTCATTAAGAAACAGTCTAGCAAATAATATAAGCAAATATCTAGCATTAGAAATAACAGTACTTTCATCCAACTCACACAAAACAAATTCTTACATTTTACTGTAACAGTTTCTTCAACTCTGAAGCAATGTTTACAATTTGCCTTCCAAAGTATTTGCTGACAATAAAATGCATTTTAATTTGTTGCCATATTGATTTCCATGAATGATTTAGGCAATTTTTACCAGAGCAGGGAGAACAAGTTTTTCCCCAATGATATGTGGTTTTTAAATTGTTGCTATTAAGTCAATGCATTAGTTAGAAGGAGGTTTACTGACACGTAATAGAAATACCCAAAATATGATTGGCTCAAACAATATAAGATTATAGATATGTGTCTGTATAAGTATATATTGTATATGCATACATAGACACAGATATTTATACACACATATATACATATAAAGGAAGAAAACATGCTAGCATATTAGTTTATTCTGTATTTCCAATGGTTCATTTATTTTTGAGATGTTCCCTTCTAAATTAGGGCTGCCCAATAAAAATATAAGCCACATATGTAATTTTAAATTTTATTAACCACATTAGAAGAAAATGTAAACAGGAGAAATTAAGTTACATTTTATTGAACCCAATATATCTAAAATATCATTTCAACATGTAACAAATATTTTTAAATTATTAATTTTGCATTTTTTATACCAAGTCTTAAAAATCAAGTGTGTGTTTTATGCTTTCAGAACATTTCATGTGGTCACTGACCACATGTGGCTGGTGGCTACCAAAAGACTACACAGCTCTAGACAGACCTAGCCATCTTTCAAACCTCAACTCAAGCATCACCGCTTGTATGAAGCCCTCCCTTGACTTCATCAGTATGTCACTCCCTTCAGTGTGGCCCACTATACCCTAATTTATTTCTATCATAGGAGTTTATACATTTAATTGCCTGTACTTATCAGCCTCTACAGTATTAAAAACTCCAGGGCAGGGACTTGTCTTGATCATTGTATCCTCAGTCCCTAGCATTACATATGATGGGTATTCAATAAATATTTGTTTGAACAAAATAGGTATGTAGTCAGATATGGAGGCTAGGCTAAAAATTAGTATATACAATCAGACCCAGTAGACCAATATTTAAATAGGGAAGGGAGGAAGGGCAAACAAAAGGACAAAAGAACTAGATAACCTTCAAATTAAATATAGTACTCTAACTTGAATAATTAAATCAATTAGAAAATAAGTCAACTATAGAATGATATAATTCAATAACAATATATATTAAACATTAATATCTGAGTATCACAATACAAAGCAGAGCGTTTATGAGATCTCTGGTTTTTCTTCAGGAATAAACTACATTAATAGAGTCCCTTTTTAACAAGTAGCAACATATATCACAAATGTGATACATCTAATTATTAAATTGTATTCTCATAAACTACCTCCCCATTAATATATCTTTATTCCTTTTACATACAAAGATACAAAATACATTATCATATTGATCCAAAACCCCAACCACTCTCTCTCTGGAACTGTAATCTATGTTGTAAATGTCTATATCCCGTATTTTCTAAGCAGGTAATCTTCAATTTATTTCAGAGTTTGGCAGCATAATTTTTCAATGTAATTGGGTTCAGCTGTCATTCTGAATGACAGTTTGTCATGCAGTAACTAAAATACATTAGTTTACCTTCAGAGTGCAATCACTAATCACATTGAACATTATTTCTAGAATTTAAAAAAAGCCCAATATAATTAATTTTAAAAAATCAGCAAATCTGACTAAAATATATTTGCTCAACATAATTCCTATAAAAGTATCTAAATGAGTATTTTCACAGAGAAAAATGCTTCTTAACAACTACTCAACCCAACCCTAAAATAAGTCAATCATCCTAAAAATGAATGCTTTTGATCCTAAGGCCCAGATGAGAAAATGTTAATGGTTCAAAACAATTCCATGACCATTCAGACAATCTTGCTGAACTGTGACCAATTAGTTGACTCAGTCCCTGTGTGGTACTAATGAGACCAAGGAAATGGGTTACATTTCCATTTGAAGCTAAACTTAGTATAGTCAAAGGTTAAAAGACTGCACCTAAATCCCACCCAATTAGGGCCCGCTGTCTACCCGCTGTCTGCCAGGTGGAGGACTTCAACAATAATAGCAATGAAATAAGCATATGAATATGAACAGATTAACAGCTAGGGAAAAAAAAAAATCACACCTTAGCATATTTTATTCATAGGAACAGATACTCCAAAGAAACCTACAATGTGAAAAGTCACACTTTGGTAAAGATGAATCATTAAATCTCAACTCTTAAAAACCAAGACAAGTAAATATGCTACCTTATAAATAGCTGCTGCATTATTACATATAATAATACTTGACCTAGCTTCTAACATTTTTTTCTGGAACATTCTTTCAATTCTGGAATGCTGGTAAATGAAAAACTATAATTTGATGTGCAGAAAGGAAAAACCAGTGTCCTATCAGTGGTGGGAGGGAACAGGATTTCCTTACAGAGGAAGAAAAGTTCAAAACAGTACTAATACCAGGCCAGTTAAAGGCAAAGGCTTAATTGTGATCCTAAGACTGACTGTATCAAGCCAGCTTGAATTTTCCTCTATATTTCAGAAATCCATTAACTCTACTTTGATAAATATTGTAATTTTTATAATTCTGATTTTATGAGACTGACAAAATTCAAAGTAACTTCCAACACCCTCATTTCCATTCCTTTTATCTCTTCCTCCACCTTCTCTCTTATTCATGAACTACAAATGCCCACAGAGATCTAGCTCCTTCCACTCAACAGGGTAGGCACTGAAAACCAAACTCACCTTCTCTCTCCACAGGGCCCAAATTTACACAGGTGTATTTAAACTACAACTTCACTCAATAAAACATAGGTGTCATATACCCGGTTATCAACCACCTTTTCAAATCTCAACCTAAACATATTTTTAATTAATATTCATTAATGTTCATCATCATTAGCCATCAGGGAAATTCAATCAAAACCACACTGAGATACCACCTTACACCAGTTAGAATGGCAAAAATTGACAGGGCAACAAACAACAAATGTTGGAGAGGTTGTGGAGAAAGGGAAACCCTCTTACATTGCTGATGGGAATGCAAGTTGGTACAGCCACTTTGGAAAACAGTGTGGAGATGCCTCAAAAAATTGAAAATAGAGCTACCCTATGACCCAGCAATTGCACTCCTGGGTATTTACCCCAAAGACACAGATGTAGTGAAAAGAAGGGCCATACACACCCAATGTTCATAGCAGCAATGTCCACAATAGCCAAACTGTGGAAAGAGCCGAGATGCCCTTCAACAGATGAATGGATAAAGAAGATGTGGTCCATATATACAATGGAATATTACTCAGCCATCAGAAAGGATGAATACCCAACTTTTACATCAACATGGATGGGACTGGAGGAGATTATGCTAAGTGAAAAAAGTCAAACAGAGAAAGTCAATTATCATATGGTTTCACTTTTTTGTGGAACATAAAGAATAGCATGGAGGACATTAGGGAGAAGGAAGGGAAAAAAAAAAAAGATATGCCCATTTGTTGAAAATAAGTGTCCTGGATGCATAACATTGTTTTTAAAAATTGATATGGTAAAGTAGTAGCTAAATTAATACAGCATATCAGAAATAGTTTTAAATGTTAATATCAAAGGATTCATTTGAAAAAACAAAAAATAAAAATAAAAAAAATAATAAAAAAAGGATTCATTTGGAGACATTCATTTCCCAACAACAGCACTTACATTCCTTCCTAGTTGGATATAGTAAAAAAACAACATTTTAAAATGTTACAGCTTCAAGAGAATAGTGCATTAAACTACATGGTGTCTTCCTGAAAATTATCTGTGGAGTTTCAGAGATTAGGACAGTAGAGGAACACAGCAATTTGGAAATAACATGAACAATAGGTTTTAGAAAATACCTGGGGACGCCTGGGTGGCTCAGTCGGTTAAGTGTCTGCCTTCAGCTCAGGTCATGATCCCAGAGTCCTGGGATCAAGTCCCGCATCGGGCCCCCTGCTCCGCGGGGAGCCTGCTTCTCCCTCTCCCTCTGCCTCTGCCTCTCTCTCTATCTCTCATGAATAAATAAATAAAAAATTAAAAAAAAAAGAAAATACCTGATAACACACCTATGTCTATTCTATTATCTTAGTCTCATGCATATTGGCTACAAGGTGGTAAAGGGAAAAGTCCATTTCTTCTAGCAAGACCTCAACTAAATGCAGATTTTGCAAACGTGTGTAGCTCTCCTTAGCTACTCATAAAGCCCAAGTTATCTTACCATAGAAATACCTGCCAAGCTAAGCATTAAGGAAAACAAAGCATGTTCAAATGCACATATATGAAATTCATATCCAAATAATTAATTTTTAGTAAGAACAAAACATCAATGTCTTTAAAAGGACAATAATTACCCATTTCAAAAAGCACTAGAAATAGAAGTCAATGCCATCAGTTAAATTTTATCTATTCAGCTTAAGTTTCTCTTCCAAGTTATGATACACTCAAAATTAAGTCTCCTTTATCCTTTGCCAGTATGAGTCACTCCTTTATTTTTTTTAAAGATTGTATTTTTTTAAGTAGTCTCCACCCTCAATGTGGGGCTCGAACTCACAACCCCGAAATCAAGAGTCACAGGTTCTACCGACTAAGCCAGCCAGGCACCCCATTCCTTTATTTTTATAGGTTATTCATCTGGTATTTATTTTTTTTTTTAAGATTTTATTTATTTATTTGAGAGAGAGAGAATGAGAGACAGAAAGCAGGAGAGGGAAGAGGGTCAGAGGGAGAAGCAGACCCCCAGCTGAGCAGGAAGCCCGATGTGGGACTCAATCCCGGGACTCCAGGATCATGACCTGAGCCGAAGGCAGTTGCTTAACCAACTGAGCCACCCAGGCGCCCTTCATCTGGTATTTATTGAATGCCTACTACGTGTACATAATTATTACACAATAGTATAACAAATACTGTATCTTTCAACAATCAAAAGAAAGAAAAAGTTGATAGGAAAAAGATTTACCCCCTCTATGTCAAAAAGCCAATTTATCAGAAGTCTGGGTGAGTGCAAATAAGATACCTATATACATAGAGCTCCTGAAATAATTCACTGAATTGGACTCTAGTAAATTTTACACCTCCCCTGAGCAAGTCCTCGAGGAGGAAAAAATGTGAACACTCATGGAATAAAAATAGGGGGATTTCTATAAGAAGAAATAAAGTTGATCTAACTGTAAAGTATAGTTAACATTAGAGGACAAAACCATGGAAACACTTCCTCATGACCTGTGTCCTTTTGCAAGCTATTCCCTCTTTGTAGAAAGCTTTTCCATTCTTGTCCTTTTTATCCTGGGAAACAGTTGCTTGTCCTTCAAGATCCAGTTCAAAAGTCACCTAACAATGTGACCTTCCTAGAATCCTCCAGGGAAAGTTAGTGGATCCACTGCCTCTATGGCATTCTATGTAAATCTTTGTAGTATTACTATTTACCATTGTAATTTATCTGCTTATTCCTCTATTTCCTGTGAACCTCCAGTTATTGAAGGGAGGGACTATGTAATTCTTTTTTATATGCCCAATGAGTATCTTTACTCTGGCAATAGAACGCTAGGGTTAGGATTACTCAGTTATTTCTTTAATCATCACTTTATGTATCCTGAGCCTGCCTGAGTGAAAAACAAAGAAACAAACAAAACCAAAAAAAAAAAAAAAAAAAAAAAAGGGCATGCTTCTATTTGATATGAGCTGGGGCAAACTGGAACTGTAAGCACCAAGATAAAATGAAAAAAGCACTGGACAAAGAGTCAGGGACTCTAGGTGTTAATTCCTAGTCTGTGAAAGACTGCAGGATCTTAACCTACCTGGTTCTCTTTCCTCGCCTAGGTGAGTGATAGAGTCAGGCTATTGCCCAGATCTGAAGACCCTATGACCCATTTCAAATTTTAAACTTTCTTTTAAACATAAACCATGCATATATACACCTAAATATCTTTATCTTCCCCCACCCCGAGAAAAATAAAAATTGAAATGTTAAAAAAGAGGCAAACATAGAAATTAAAAGAACCACAAAAGCCTGCGAAGACAAGATTTATACCCAAGTCAAAAGTGATCAAAACAAGCAAACTATATCAAAGGTGAAAAAAATCCTCATTCCAAAAACAAGTTGAATAAGCAGCACAAAATTCCAGATTCTACGATAGTACTCATGAAACCAAGGTGAATAACACAATGTTCTGATCTCAAGGGATTCAGAATCTCTAGAGTAGTCTGACAAGTAAACAAATATTTAAAATAAAATGTGCAAGTGCTGACGCTGAGGTATATACAAAATGATATGGGAGAGCACAAGATGGGAGGAAGAGGTTTTAAGGGGGAGCTCAAGGAAGGTATGGCCGAAGTAGGGGATGAGAACTAAATCTTGAAACACAAGTAGGTGTTCTTTAGACAAAGGTAGAAGAATATGATAATTTGAGAAATGCAATAGTTATTTAGCAAGTAACAGTCAATACGGTATAATAAAAGAAACATTTTTCCAGTGATGACTCATATCTCATAAGATTTTTTAAATAATTTAAATAATTTAAATTCAAGGACTTTGAAAGGGTAATCAAGTTATACAGAATTAGTACAAATCAAGTAAAATAATTTTATGACATTTTATAATAAAATACTGCTTGGATAATTGAAGCTGAAAACACTTCTCTTTTAAGATACCAGACTTAGTTTAACTTAGACGACTATTTTTATTTCACTGAAGATTTTACATTTAACATCAGGATGATAAAATGAGATAATGCACATCATATGCTTAACATACTGCTTGGCATGTAAGGATTCAATAAGTGTAAGCTGCTATCACTGTCGTCATCATCGTTAAAGGTTTCTGTATATTTTAAAGAGCAATGAACCTGGAAATGGAACATCCAGCTTTGAGTCTCATTTCTCCAACTAAACTGCTTTGCAAACTTGGACAAGCCACTTAACTTCAGCCATAGTTTACTTATTAAAGTAAACCCACATTTACTTCAAAGGGGTTGGGAGAGGATATTAAAAACATAAGGTATGAAACCAAACCCAATCGATAAATGCCAATCCCTCCCCACAAGTAAAAATTTTTAAGATAGTAGTAGAAATACATATATGCCATCTTTAAATCAGCTGCAGGTTACTTCTCTCAGAAAATGAAGGTATTTGCTAAAGACAAATATATCTAGACATTTACACTTCCATAAAATTTACTATTAATCAATGTTTGCTTTACTTCCTTAAACTGAGAGAGGAATCGCAATTACTGTAAATTATGTTACCTAGACCCTAGAATAATTCCTTCTATAACTCATTTGTTTTATACAAGTAAATATGATATATGTGGTGGTTCATATAATACTAATATATAACAAATCTAATTTTTCTACATAAGATAAATATATTAATGTATGCTATTTTTCTGGTTCAAAGTAATACCTAAAATACCAACATTTAGCCTAAGAAAAGGTAAACAATTCAAAATGAGTTACCATTTATAATACTGTATAACCAATTATTCCCCAAAACTCAAAAATAAATACTTCACAATATAGCTTTTGCTAAAATCACTTTTGTATACAAATCCATCAAACTGTCCTACATTCATTTTGATTTCCTGTAAACAGCTAGTCCTGAGTCCTCCAAGGGCTGCATTCCCTACCACAGCACCAACTCATTGAGACTGGCTGGACTCTCCCTTCCAACATCATCTCTTTATAGAGTGCTGGCCTTTGGGATGATTTCTAAGTAGCTTCACTTTGTTTAACAATGAAAAAGACTCTAGCTTTTGAATCTGGAGGCATGAATCCCAACTCTGCTACTTAATACCTAGACAGCCTTCTCTAACTACATATTTCCTGCAGCCTTAGTTTCCCCATCTGTAGAGAAGGAATGGTATCTGAACAAGATGTTATTCCGAGAACTAGGTAACACAGTACAATTTCACAAGTGTATTTTAAACAGTTAAGAGCTATTAACATATAGGCTAATATTATTTTCCAAAACAACGCATCACAAAATAGTTTTTAATCCTCTAACTTGCCCCTTAGGTTTGTTACTCAAGTAGTCTTCTAAATATTTAAGCTAATATTCCCAGAGGGAGGAATTATTTACTAGGATCACCATTCATGTCCTCTACATCTATATGTGAAATTCAGCCATGTGAGGGAAGGAAGAGATAGAAGTGATTCCAGGCAAAGGAACTCGTGTTACCTCATGTCTATTCCTGCCCCAATTTTCCATCTTCCTTACTCAAAATAGGTAATCAGGAAAAACTACCCCAGGGACTAATAAAGACCATGCGGGACGCTGGAGAACAGACCTCCTGTTTTTCACCAGGAGAGCCTGATCTGTGAGTACCTGAGATCCCTTCTCTGACAGGTTCACCAGGCTCAGTTTTATCTAGATCATTATCTTTTTTCTATGATCAGATGATCCTCAGGCTCAAGGTAAGAATAAAGGTAATAGTAGTAAGCCCTAAATAAACTGGGTACCAAACGCTTTACATATTATTATTTCATTTAATCTGCCCAACAACCTTGAGGTAAACATTCCCTTTTACACATAAGGAAACTGAGGCACGTAAAGTTTTAATGGCTGTGTGATATCCCATAATATGGATGTAAAATAATTCATTTAACTTTTTATTACTGAACATTTAGGTTGTTGCCAATTTTTTCTTATATCATAAAATTACATTTATCCCTCATACTTGTCCATAGGTAATTCTTCCTTAGCCTAAAGAACTAAGGATTAATGACAAGAACATCTTTAAATCTCTTAATACATATGGTTAAAATGTCATTCAGAACAGCTGTTAACATTTTACAGGCCCTCCAACATCATTTAAGATTACTTTATCCGTGTGCCTGGGTGGCATCTTGGGATCCAGCCTTGGGGTCAAGCAAGGAGTCTTCTCCCTCTCCCTCTCTTTCTGCCTCTCCCTCAGTTCATGCTTACTTGCACTCACTCTCTCTCTCAAATAAATAACTAAATAATCTAAAAAAAAAAAAAAGATTATTTTCACATGACTAGGAAACAATGGTAATTTTCTTTTAAATCACTTGTCTTTCATTGTTTGGCTATTATGTTGTTAGTGAAAATAAATTTCTATATTAATGAGCAATATATATTTCTTCTTTCTTGAAATATACCAAGTCCTTTGCCAAGTTAATATTTTTCTTATGACTTGTCCTATAATACTTAATACCTAAGGTTTTTTTTTTTTTAATTTAATTTAGAATATTGGTCAGAAGTCAGTGGGGTGCAACTCAAACTGGCTTAAGCAAAACAGGAAATGTATTAGCTTAATGCGTTGAAAAGTCTGGGGATATGACTGACCTGAATGGTTCCAAAGATGTCATCGGTAATCTCTCTCTTGGTTCTAGGTGCCTCTGTGATAGGTCCATTCTCAAGCATACTCTACTTCATGGTGACAGATTGCCAGTCAAATACAGACTTACATTCTAACATCTTATCAACTCCAATGGTCAGTATCTTTCTCTTTCTCTGACAGAAATAAAGAAGTTACCGAGCTGCTCAAATGTGCAGCTAGATTTTCAACAAAAGCTTTATTGATGACCCAGGTCCAGGTTCTGTTTCTGATTCAGGAAAGCAGAAAGGAATCCACGGAAACCCCAAACCAAGAATCAAGAAGGGATGACTCTCCAAAGGAGTGTCAAAAAATCTAGAACTGTTAGCAGCAGAAAAAATGGATGTTATGCAGCCAAAACCGACAAAAAATTGTAAAATTCCAGCCCTTGGCTGCCCATACACCATATGTATATATATGGTGTATATACATAATTTTTCATGTATATATTCACTTCTTTCTATATACATAATTCTTCAATACCCATGTTTAACAATGTTACTACCATAGCCACAATAGAAAACGTACTCATCACCTAGAGGGGGTGCAGAGTGAGCAGGGGGTGAGGAAGAGACAAAGAAAATGTCAAGTTACTGAATCAAGCTACAAGTCTAATAAAATCATTGTGCTATGAATTGGTCAGGTCCAAATGTGCATTCTTTTTGGTGATACCTCATTATCTGACAACATAGAGTTGTAACAACATATAGTTACACAACAAATTTAGCTATCTCCCTGATACTTAATATAGGATGGTAAAAGAACATAAATAATAATTCCCACTTAGAAGAGTGGTGAGATAAACCATGGTCACTAATTTGAAGCATACACCATCCACTACTGGTTGGAGTAGCAAGAATTTCTTATCCTGGCAATGCAGTTCCTTGTTCAGCCAATTCGGATGTATTCATTCCTACTATCTCAGAAGACTTCACTTGTCCGTTTACCCTCGTAGCCTTAGATTTTCCGGCCAGCAGCTACACTGCTTTAGCAGCCCACTTCCTCTTACTGAAGCTTAGAACTGCCTTAGAAGGAGCGGAACACAGGTCTTTGTTTACCAGACTTGGAAGTTATTCTAGAAGTAGTTTTCCTAAAAACTTAATACATTTTTGGTCAATTAACTTCAGTCAACTGGTTGAATTAGCATCAAAGCCAGAGATCTTGTCAAGATATAGCTTACCAATCCAGATTTCCGTCTTTTCAATTTCCTAACAATATTCAGTCACCCAGCAACAGACCCTCACAGTACTCATCCCCTTCACCCTCAACTTAATGATTTTCCTTGAAGCAATGTGAAACAACAACCTGGGTGAGGAGGTATAGGTTAATCTCTCACTTGTTCCCTGGTAGCATCGTCTTTTAAAGCTCTTTAGGAACTGGATTGTTACTCTGGTCAGGAAGCTGAGAGTATAATGCACGAGATGCTTGAGAGAAGCTTATAAAACAGAATTTTATGTGGTTCTAATTTAAACTTCTGCCTTTCCTCTTACCAACTTTAGCATGGAGTAAAAAAAATTAGGCTTTTCAATCTTCAAAGTTCTTGATATTCTGATTCTCTGCTATGTGTAGCTACAGGCAGAAGGGGCTGCTCTTACTTGGAAAGACAGTATTATCTTCCCTCTCCGCTTTCAAGCACGCCAGCTTGCACCAAAGCTAGCTGCCCTCTTATAGAACATTATCAAAGGCCACAAAAAAGTGGCCAAAACATTACAGCATCCCTAAAGTTACCACCTCAGTAATTCCATGGGCAAAGATACACAGGTGACAATTTAAAACAGCTGTTCTGTACTTCTTAGAAGGAATTGCGAGGGGGAAGCAAAGTCCTCATTGCCTTATACTCCATTTCAACATTTAGGGTCTGTTCCTTACAACATCCCGTTTCCATTTACTAAAGTCTATGCTAAAAAGGATTCTTTCCATTTACAAGTGACAAAGCCCCAATTTAAAATGACTTTAAGCTAACGACAATAATAAACTTTAAAAGAGAGAATTTAATGGTTAGAAGATAATCTCCATAGGCACAGGGAACTCCAGAGGCTCAAGCAGAATCAAGAATATATTTCTCTCTCTCGGGGCACCTGGGTTGCTGTCAGTTAAACGTCCAACTCTTGATTTCAGCTCAGGTCGTGATCTCGGGGACCTGGGACTGAGCCCAGCCTGGAGCACAGCATTGGGCTCCACGCTCAGAGTCTGTTCCAGGTTCTCCCTCCCCCTCTGCCCTTCCGCCCACTCATGCACATGCTCGCACGCTCACGTGCACCTGCTCTCTAATAAATAAATCGTAAAAAAAAAAAAAAGAATCTATTTCTCTCTCTCTCTTCATACTTAGTCAAATTCTAATACAGGCTCCCACCACTATAGAATGAATCTACCAATTCAGCATCACCAACAGAAAGAGTTTCAGCACAAGTCCTACGACTGACCCTGTGACTCTCTTTGAGTTAAATGTTCAACCCTGAACCAATCACAGTGATTCTGGCCATGCCTGGGTTATATGCCCAGCCCACCTAAACCAGCTGAACTAAGAATGGCAGATAAGTGGTTCCTCAAAGGCAACTGCAGTACCCTTATCAAAAAGGGAAATGTATGCTAGACAGACAAAAACAAGAGATGTTCACTATTCCTGGTAATATGATATATTGTAACAATACTTTTTAATTTCTTTTTTTAAAGATTTTATTTACTTATTTGTCAGAGAGAGAGAGAGCGCACAAGCAGGGGGGCAGCAGTTAGAGGGAGAACCAGGTTCCCTGCTCAGCAGGGACACTGGGATCATGACCTGAGCCAAAGGCAGATGCTTAACCGACTGAGCCACCCAGGTGTCCCAATACTTTTTAATTTCTATTCAAAGCATTTTATGTATTCTTTGCTACTAATAACATAATCTTTGTCATGTGCTTATATATTTGACATACACACAGGTTTATTGAAAAGAAAAGTTCTTATCAGATTCTAACTTCTTCCAATATGCCAGTTTACAATAACACTTACCTATGTAGTAAGGTCTACATAATGCATACATATTCAACACACATTTCTAGTTATAGAACTAGGCAATACATTAAATGAGTCTCATTCATTTCGTGATCTTGGGTCTGGACCTTACTGTTGATTGTAATTTGAGAAACTGGTCTTCTACTGCCTAATAGTAGGGTCCTGCCTACTCAAAATGCATTTAACTTACCCAAGAGCCAAAAATATAAAAAATAAATATATATCTTTAACTTATGATGTTACATTCTGATAAATCCATTGTAAGTTGAAAACATCAAAAGTCAAAAATGCATTTAATACACCTAACATTCTGAACATCACTGCTTGGCATAGCCCACCTTAAACATGCTCAGAACACTACATTAGCCTACAATTGGGTAAATCCTCTAACACAAAGCCTGTTTTATAATAAAGTGTTGAATATCTCCTGTAATTTATTGAATACTATATTGAAAGTACAGAAAAACAGAATGGTTATACGAGTACAGAATGGCTGAGTGTATCAGTTGTTCACCCTCATGATCCAGTGGCTAACTGGGAGGTGTGACTTGCTGCCTACCATCACGAGAGAGTATGATACTGCATATCACTAACCCTGGAAAAGATGAAAATTCTAAGTATGGTTTTTAATGCGTGTGTTTTAGACCATTTGACTTTACTTTGTAAAGTCAAAATATCATAAGTTGAACCATCGGTTAAATCAGGGACCATCTGTATGCATAGAACAGCCTCCTGCCCTCATGGAGTTCACAGCATAGAAGGGGAAACACATATAAATAACAAAACTAGAAAAATAAATAAATAAATAAATAACAATACTAGAGAGTGATAGGTGTGTCTTTGTATAAGGAGATACAGGTTTCCCCCACTATCCAAAAGTAGAGTGTTCTATGAAACCTTTCAAAAGCCGAAACAGCATAAAGCGAAGAGTACCTCTCACTTTCCAAAAGTTGGCAATACGCTACTTCACTTTAACAAAAGACCCATTACTAGTACAGTAACGGCTTTTTTGTAAAAGCAAAAATCCTCTTCAGAATTCTTTTGGTTAACAAAACCAGATACTAATATAGGTCTTTCATAAAAGTGAAATGGCAAAACACCAACTTTTGGAAAGCAGGGGACACCTGTACGCTGACAATGCATAAAATATGAAAAGTACAGGCAAGAAACTAGAAGCCTATGAAACTGATGCAAAATAATACTTAAACAGTCAAAAATGTGGATGATTGAATTTTATGATACAGTAGTACATCAGGGATCCAAAATGGGGGGTGAGTCTGCTAGGACCAATGAATTTCTCTACGCTGTGTTTGGAGAAAGCATAGCAAAGACAGAACCCTGAAATACATTTATTCAACAGCATGGTATTTGCCAAAAACTGACTAGCAATATACAAAATACTTATTTAAAATTAATATGCCTTGATCATAAACTGGCTATAGAGTATTTGCTCTTTACTGTCTTTTTTTATTCAAGTATAATTAACATACAGTGTTACATTAGTTTCAGATGTTCAATATAATGATTCAATAATTCTGTACATTTCTCAGGGCTCATCAAGACTGCTTTAGTATCATTCCATGACTAAATTAATCTTTCTCTGGAAAATCTAGAACTCTTGATAGTGTAACTTCCAATGTTTACAAATGCATTTTTAATTTAACTTTCAATACCCAATAGCAAAAATAAAATATAATTCAAGTTAATATGAAAAGACTTACATGTCAATATAAACTAAAATGCAGGAAATTCTCTCTTAATATAAGTAAATGCGGTTTTGTTAATACTAAGGACTTCCATGATTCTAAGATGCAATTACATATTTTTAAAATAAATTTAGTTCAAATGCAGAATATACCTTTTGTGAAATTCTAAGTATCTTTAAAGTGAAAACGATTCTGATTATCAAACTACAAATGAAAAAACTCTAAGAAAAGTTACTGTCATGTTCAATTATAAGAGAATCACTTAAAAATTTCCTTTTAACAAAAATACTATGATTCATATGCAAGAGAGGAAAGGAACTTAGCCCACAAAATCCCAGGAAAGTATCTTGTATTGCTTTCAATACAATATGCCATTCACACGTAAAAAAAAAAAAATGAAATTATCAGAGGAAATAATTTGTGAAAAAAAAATTTTAATTAAATGCTACCTAAGACAACTATTCAAACCTGAATTCTTTCACTAAGTAAATATCAATCCTCTATTTTATCTTTTCTAATACTATGTTTATATTAAAATCTTTGATAAAAAGAAACTTTCATATTATAAACTAAGAACACATGATATTTACCTAGCATTTACTTCAAGGAAAGAAAAACCCTATAATAAACATATGTTAAGGGTGTTTACAAAGGAAGCACTCAATTAAGCAGTATGCCTATTTTTTAACTGAAACAGGCAACCAAATTCCTTATCTATAGCTAGACTCTCTTATACTGCCACATTAAATAATTCTTCCTAAAGTCAAAGTCTGTTGATGATCAGCTTCTTTCACAGCTACACTGCAAAATTTTTGATGATATACTCTCATTGTAACATTATTTACAAATTAATTTATTCATCTTCCTCATGCTATAAATATAAAGATAGGGTGCTATATTTTAATGTTTCAAGTTATCAGTATCATTATGCAAAAAATATCCATCTACAACAGAAATTATTCATTTTATTTCTCTTTACATTGGTGATTCTTTGACAAATTCACAACCAACCTGAATAATGGAAACAGCTCTACCTTGGCAAACAAAAGCAGAAAAATTACAGCCATGGCCGTGTAGAAGCTCTATATTTCACTGCATGCTTAAACTTTACTCAGCAAAACTTTTAATTCTTTGGGCAAGGCAGGAGAGAAATAGCACCTAAACATCAAATATTAGTATTCTCATATTATCCAGAGATAAAAGAATGTACAGGAAAAATAGAAAAATATTTTGGCAAAGGTGATTGATTTAGATTGTTTAAGTAGAAACTGTTCTCTTTGAAGTTTCATTAGTTCCCCTCCTTTCTTTTCTGTCATAAGTGGCACTGTGATAGAGATTTCACTATTTCTACCTACTTTTTTAATTTAATGTTTTAAGATTGAAAATTGAAAAACTCATTTTAGAGATAATATCAGAGGCTTCCAACTTCTAACTAGTTACTGAGTTCCCTAAATGGGTTTTACCAATTTACTTATAAAGTAAATAGAACTAAGTTTTGGTAATTATTTTTTAAATGCCTATGATTTCCAAATACTTTCAGAATCAGCTTAAATTTTCACATGACATTTTCATCATGAGTATATTAGAAAGATAAAGCCCTAAACCTACATTTCAAGAAATATTACCCTTCAAGTGATCAATTTGTATTCCAAAATCAATATAATTAACTTAATAGTAAATAGCTCCCTTTGTCATACATTCTTTTCCCCGAAAGTTTCCATTTAAAGACCTATTGCATCCTTTAAATACATACAAAGAAATTTTAAACCTAACCTTTTTTATTTAAAATCAATGCAGTTACAAGGTCTTACGTGGATTTGGGATATAACATTTCAGTATTACCTTATTTCTGATTACTCCAATTAAGCTTAACAGTAAAGTTAATCTCTAATATAATGTTTGCATACTGAGACTTCACGCCAGATTTTCACTGCACTGTAAGAGAGTTAAATTTCTTTTCTATCTCAAAAGAAGTATTTCACTTCCTTTCATAACCTACTGTATATCTATAGAACCCCATCTGTTAAGAACTGATCTGGCATACATCACTACTGCTGCAGAGTCCAAACTGGTTACACATTCAAATCAGTTTCCAGCTTGTGAGAGCTCTACTGTCTCTTATCATGTTAAAATTATTAAGTAAGCATACAAATACTTACTAAAATAACCTAATATCACATCATCTAAGGTAAAAATGGTATTGGTTAGGTGAAAACTGGAAAAAAAAAAACTTTATATGTGTTCTTTCAAATTTACAGAAATACAGTACCTGCTAACATATTAATATATTTTCAGATTTCACCTTGCTTATTTTTTAAAAAGGCAAGTACTGACCTCCTATTTGCAGCTGGTTAAAATTAAAACTACCAAAAAACAATATTTCTGTTACTGTTTTGAAAAGAATTTGGTTATATCGAGAGGACATTCCCCCCAAAACAATGACTTTTGTGGTGATTCATCTGAAGGGTAGACAGAGTAGAAAGAGGTGTATTCTATTTAAACAGTAAAAATATAACAAAGCAAATACATATTCTCCTATCTTTGACTTGACTTACTAGCAAAAAAGAAAAAAAAAGCAGCTTTAACTTTTCTGTGAATTTAAGAGGTTCATAAAATATAGACATTAATCCATGTCTCAGGATACCACTGCTGTAGCTGCAGCTTGCTTTCAGTTTTCCAATTGATCAAATAAAAATAATTGCTTGGCTGAAAAATCAGACTACATGGGTGTTATAAAATCCCCTTGTAAGCATATTTTTATATTTCTGTGACTCCACACCAAATACAACAGTCAACTGATCGCTCTTGATTTAAGCCTTGTCTTCCAAAACCCTACCTTAACAGTATGTCAAGGATTAGATATTGCAGAGGAAACTGTTTTAAAAGCTTTGCTGCAGCAAAAACTGCATTTGCAAAACATTAAAAATGAACTACTCTTAATTATCCGCAATTTATGATTCTGCTCTTTATTTCTGCTCATCCCTTCCCCTGACATCTTGAACGCTTCTTAGCCTCTCTGTAGATAGCGCAAAACATTAAGTCATACACAGTTCTGCAGTAACTCTTTCTTATCATGAAAGAAACCAAAACCTATGGCTGCATTTAACACCTTTCCTTTAGTCTTTATCCACATGCCACGCTCTCGGAAGGCAACCATAGAAACCAACCTGTATGATTTGGTGCCCTCACATTTTAACACCTTGCGTGCACCAAAAAAAAAAAAAAAAAAGACTAAGAGGTCAGCATATGCAGGGCAATATTTCAAAGAAAGAAGGCTGCCTAAAAAGAGATGGGGCGGGGAGGGGGGGTGGGAGATACAGCCACAACACTCTCCATCACAGCCTCTGAATATATTTAAAGGCAGATGCAAAACTGCATCATTTTCCTCGTTCGAAAACATCACACCCCAGCTGCTCAAGTTAGACCTAATGCGCTTCTCACATTTCAGCAGCACGGGGGAATTTAGGCTCCAGGGGCAAGGCTTTCATCCTCAGAGAGCGACACCACAGACAATTAAGAGTGTGGCAGAAAGAACCCCAGAGAAAAGGAGGCCTTCTCTCCCCCTAACTAAACTCTCAAGTCGACGCAAAACCTGCACGGCAAGGAATGATTTCTACTCATAGTCAGGGGAAGTGATAATAAGCGGTGTTAAGTTGGGCACTGCACTCAGGTGGCAGGAGAGGACCAGAGGAGAGCGGGGTGGTGGCGTGGCTACGGCTGCGCGCAGGCAGGTCACCCGCTGGGCAATACCCGCCCGACGATCGGTGCTCCCAGGGACGCGCTGCGTGTGCGACCCCGGGGGTGGAGGTGTGTGGGAGCGAGAGGCTGGGGAGGGAGGCTACGGGGACCGGGAAGCAGAAGGAGAGCACGCCTTTTCCCTTACCAGGTTGAGCACCGTCTCCACGATGTCCCTGTTGCTGACCTCTCCGACCTGTATGAGTCCAATCAACACTGCGAATTTCATCCGGATGTTGCGGATCGGCACGGAAGGGTTAATCATCCCCGCGGGCAGCACCACCGAGCCGGAGCCGGACGCCCCCCTCAGCTCTCCCATCCCGCTGCCCCCGCTGCCGCTACCGCCGCTGCCCCCGCCGCCGCCTCCGCCTCCGCCTCCGGCCCCGACGGCGATGAGCCCCACGGGCTGAGGCTCGAGCCCGGGGCCTGGGCCCGGCTTCTCGCTCGCCATTTGTCCCCCTCCTGGGGAGAAGGGAAGCGCAGAGGCACTGCCTCCGCCGGTACCGTTATACCTGCCTCGGCCCCCGCCCCCCGGCCGTCGCCTCGGAGCCCCAGCATCCACCAGCGCCGCGGCGCCGGGCCCGCTCCCGCCTGCGCGTCAGTCCGGCCCGCTCCGGCGCCGTCCCCGGCGGAGGCGGTGGGTTATTCCCAGGCTTATTCCTGGAGGTGGCTGCGCCGCCAACGGCTGCCCGGCGAGCGGCAGTGCCCGCCCAGCAGCTGTACCGCTGCCGCCGCCGCTACCGCTGCCTCCTCTCTCTCCCCCTCCCAGTCCGTCCGGCCCGGCCCGCCCCCCGCGGAGATGCGGCCGCCGCTCCGAAAAGCCCTGGGGGGCGAGCAGCTGGCCACGACGCTGGCCGGTGCTGAAGCTCAGGCTGTGGCCGACGCTACTGCCGCTGCCGCTGCCGCTGCTACGGGAACCACTGTTGTTGTGAAGCCCCGACGCCGCCGCTCACTCCGCCATGTTGCCGCCCCCTGCCTGCGGTAGCGGCCACTGCGCTTGCGCAGAGCCCCGGGGGCGGAGCCCTCGGTGCACCCCCTCTTTTGCCCTGCCCTCCTTCTCTTTCCACCCACCCACCCCGACACCCCTCGTCCCTCCCCCAACCACCCTGAACGGATAGACAGGTGAGCAGGTGCACGGGGACCAATGCCAGACCCTGGGGCAAGCTGGGGGAGGCGGGGCGGGTAGTGGCTTCCTTGTACTTTTTCCCTTGAGGGTGGATTCTCCCTGTGGGGAAGGACACAGTGAGTGTGTGTCTTGCCTTTGCTGCCTCCTTCCTTCAGTATCCTTTTGCTAAGAGGAGGTTTATCATCTTCGTCTTCATCATTGCATCCAGCAGCTGCCACTGCCAGTGCCACGTGCCTTGTAAGGTAGGGGAGTGGCAGACGACCTCTTTCTGCCCCTCTTCGCCCTTCCTCGCAGTACTGCCCGCCTAGCCCCCCCAACCCCCAATTACCCAAATAAAAAGTGGCTGGCAAAGCAGAAACAAACGCACCATGGGGAAAGATCTTGCGTTGTCGGGGAAGGATACGGATGGAGTGTAATGGGGCTTTTTCTACAGCCATGAAAGAGGCTGACACCTGCACACACAGGCACGACTTAAAATAGAACTTGTCAAACAGTGATCAGCTCTGGATGGAGCTCTGAACAACAAACAGCTCTTGAACTCACCTACCAACCTAAAAAGCCTGCACTGAGTGACACTATAGATAGGGCAGTTTGGTGGGAGCTACAAATCCCACATTTCAAAAATCCCTTGCGATTTTCAGGTATGATGTCAACTAATGATGCCTCCCTTTTCCTTAGTCACTTACAGTTCAGAGGTTTTTGAAATTATCTAAAAATATAGGTAATCTTCATGGCCAGTCTTAATGTGTGAAAAAAGTAGATTACTGTATCTGCATAAATATAAAACAAAAATATTACTGCTTAAGTAAATTAAAATTGATACAGTAATCTTGCTGCTAGTCCTGAATTAAAACTAAACAGGCATGACTGCTGTTTTCTCCTTTGAAATGAAGGATGTCATTTTCTTTAATATTTCATGAAATATGCCCTTTTCAATAAAGATATATTACAAGCCACCAGAAATACTCGGTATCTGGAGGCATATTCAAGTCATTCTAATTGTCATCTCAAATAAAGAGAGTCAATATACAAATCTATCATAACCCAATTTGTTATTACTCATATTTAACTGGACCAACTAGTCAAGTTAACTCTCAGAATATTGGAAAATTCTAAGGTACTGTAGGTTATGTATAACAAAGCTCCTCAAATCCAGCACTTACAATTAGTTTTTAGTTGTTTCAAACTTGCGCTGAAAAATGACTGATTATTAGACAAAAAAAAAAAATCCTTTTGAAAGAAGTGGTAATTGGTATGTCCATTTATATTAAGTAGCAATTGAATTATAAAATGCTTAAATGATCAAAACTGTTTGAAAAACTTGCAAAACCAGTAACTTTTAATAGTGCGACTTAGATATGCTATAATTTAAAAATCCTGTGACATATATAACTGCCTATAATATTTTATTTATAGTGTTATCTACTTTTGTGAGCACTATTTTCATTTGTAAATCTAAAATGATATATCTTCATTATGAAAATCCAGACTGAAATATCATCACACTAGCTTTTTTTCACCCGCTGTGTGTAAAAAAATATGGCAGCAGGTTCTGTCTCTTGCTATTTTTAGATTTCTTGCATGAGTGCTTTGAGAGACAGTGACAACCTGAACTTTCTATTTCCTTTCCAAATGAATAGCTTAATGTCATTTTAATATTTTCACTTTAATTTTCTCTGTTTTGTTTCTTAAGCAGTGTGTGTGTGCACTTTGTTTTTTTTTCTCATTTGTTCATTTTGTATTTGTTCATTTTCCTTTAGTGGAGATAGGTAGTGGGTAAAAAGTATATCACTTTTTCAAAGTAGGAAAACTCTACTTCTGTTGCATACTTTATTCTACATAAGCGCTCTCCAGTACACTGTCAGCTCCTTTAAAGCAGTGTGGTACTGTGGAAAGTGCATAGGCTTTGGAATCATCCTCACAACTTACTGCCTGCGCAGCCTACTCAATTTATTGAGCTAGTCTCCTCATTCACTAACAGGAATGAGAATACCCATCCCATAGGGAAGTGAGAATTCAATGAATTACTTGAAATCAGCAGCCAGCACATAATAAATGTGTCCTTGTACCCTTAGTATACAGACACAATATATGTTGAATGACCTATAAACACATGTAAAACCAATTATAACCACATACAAGTCTCTATAATTGTACAGTTATATGTTTTCAATATTATCCCCCAGAGCATAAAGTTTAGAAAAGACAGCAGGTTTGTTTCCTTTTAGCCTACAAAGCCTATTTCCCTGTAAATGTACAAATGGCTTAGTGTTTGCATTAACAATATTTTGAAATAAAAGACAGTTACGTAATAATAGAAGCTACCTAAAATGTTCATTTTTTAAATCTTCAGATTAAAACCATTGTATGTGGTGAATATTAATTTTGCATACATTTTTACTTGAATAGATGCATACCCCTACTTTCAAAGGACAGTTTTTCAAAGGTAAGAAGCCCATGAATCTGACTTTTAAGAAGCAATATTTTTTTAATTTTAATTTTGGTACTGTTAACATACAGTGTTAGATTAGTTTCAGGTGTACAATATAGTGATTTGATATTGCAAAAGACATATCAAGAAGCAATATTGCACAGTGGTTGAGAACACATGCTCCAGGTTTAGTAGAACTTCTTGCATGAATTGGATTCCAGTTCCTGAGCCACTTACCTGTGTAATCTTGGGCAAATGACTTATCTTCGAAGCCATAGTTTATCCAACCCAAACTAGAGATTCATAGGATTAAAGAACAAAAGGTACTAATACATTTAAGGTACGAATGTAGTAGCAAGGGTCAATAAATAATGTTTTCATTCATTGGCGTTGGGAAAACACAATGCTGTGGTTATTTTTGTGTCTTCAGCACCTAACATGGCTGGCTTGTAATTTACACTGAATAAAGGTGTTTAAAAAATGAATGAATGAAAACAGCAATTCGCCAGGCTAAATATCCCCATTCTCTTGACCTGTTCTTTAAAGAATGGGTTTCTAGCTGCCCTCTAAACTTTATCTGAAAAAGTGTTCAGGTAGGTAGGTTTGGGCCAGTACAAAACAAAAGGTAACTCTTACCCAAACCTCAATCTTTAGAAATATAACTCCTGTTAATGTAACCCCAAATCGATTCAGTTTTGTTTGGCTCTAGGTTTTATAGCAAAGTGACACCAGTGATTAATGTAATGCACCAATGATTCCTGTTTGGCATATGGTAGGTTCCCAAATAATTTCAGTTCCATTACCCTCTCATGTTAAAATTCTTATCAACTGAAACACCAAGGTTTTTGTTTCATTGTTATTGATCTCATTTTGTTTGTAGACATGTTGCTGCTAAGCAGCAACACAAACCTCACATATAGATTTTGAGACAGAAAGTGCAAAATTGTACATACATTTTTAAACTTAAATTAATTCAATTTTTATCTTATTCAATTTTTCTATTTAATTTTCCATTTAAATTTATTTTGCTGGGAATTTCTTAATCCTATTTTATCATGCAGAAAAAATTGTCTTATTATTGTATTGTCTTCAGACTTCAGCACAGTCCTTCTATATCTTCATCCAAATATTTGATGGAACAGGATAAAAACAGCTCTATAGTCACTAGAAACATTCTGATTGAAATCAATTTACATTTTTCAAACTATAAACCTCAATCCATTAGTGAGCCATGAAATAGATTTAGTAGGCTGCAAACAGCAGTTTAATGAAACAGAATGGAAAATATCAAGGGGCATCTATTATTTTAATTACATACACATATGTACACATACATATGTACATGTGTGCTTACTAGGTAATCATGTAAAATGTATCTTTTACTGTAAGTCATAACCAAAAAGTTTGAAAATCACTCATTTGTTTATAAGCACCTATTTGGTATAATCCTTCAACTATTAAATAGCTACCATCCTCTGCTAACAACCAGCTCATGTTTCTCTAAGTTGTGCAGAAGAATATCATAAGGGAACTTGACAACTGGCTAGTTGAAATCCAGATTCACTGTCTCTGTGTCTGGGCAAAATTAAAGTAAAAACTATAAAGAGATGTGAATTATTACCAATTTTTCGAATAACTACAACATAAACAAGAAAATGTGTTTAATTTGATGACACTACTTACTGCTTCCTTTTCTAATGAGTGAACCATTCTGTAATCTCACCTACAGGTAATATTAAGCTACCTGCTGTGGTTTTTCAAGAATTTATCTCCTCTTTCTCCCCTTTGGCACTTTAATTCTCTAGTACTTCTCCAAGACTTCTCAAAGACCACTGAGAGTTGTTCATCATGATCTAGTTTTCGCACTCTTTCAGGACCATTGTATATAATTTGCCCTGCCTTGGGAACTTGAAATCATTTAGACTAGCTAAGCGCCTTTTTACAATTTCTTCACCAAATTTTAATTTCACTTTCCTCAAACTACTTAGTTCTACCTTTTTCACCTGGCTACTTTTTCTCCTGAGCAGAAAACACAGACACAAAATAGAAATTCAATATTTGTTAACAAATTTGACCCAGATTTGGAACGGCTAAAATGTTGATGCTTACCAGCCAACAAATATTTGAGGGCCAACTGGGTACAAAAAAGTAGACTAGTCAAAATGAATTATTTTCCGTGTAATCCACAAGTCAAAACATTAAAAGTATCAAATGAGTGGTACAGAAATGATAGGTACTCTTGAATTTAGAAAGAGCTAGACATCATGCAAACACCATACTGCATACATATACCCTCAAATATCTACATAAACATATGTACAAATGCACACACTTACACGTTCACCATCAGATTAGTCATACCTCTGCCCCTTCTTCCTCAGCAATATGCCCAGCATGCGTCTCGTTCTTTTCATCCTCAGATCCTGCTCACTTCCTACCTTCTCTCCTTGTCTCCACACTCACTCTATCAGTCCATCCTGTACACGGTAATTTTCCTAAAGCTCCACTTTGGTGGACAGAATGGTGTGGTCAGAAATTTTAATTTATTAATCACAAAAATTTCTATGTGCATACATGTCATCTGCTCAAAAAATCACCCGTAATTCTCTCTACCTAATAAATGAAGCCCAGAGTCCTTATCTTACTTAGTACCAAGGGCTCTCCGGACTTAAGCTTGCTTTCTAGTTTACCTCATTCTGTTCTGGACAGGAACCCTACAACAATAGCTCTCAACACTTTTAAGTATGTACAACTCTTTTTATCGTGAAAAAAAAAATTGTAGACTCCTGGACTCCTACCCGAGAGGTTTATTATTTTAATATCCATTGAGAAAAATATAGTATTAAAAAGCTATTTTCAATTCAATAATGCTATTTAAATAATTTTTGCTTTTTAAAAATCATAATAATTATATATATTTGAATAGAAACACACACACACACACACACACACACATACTGTCTGTGGGTTGAATTGTGTCCCCCCTAAAAAATATGTTCAAGTCCTGCCCCAGATACCTGGGAATGTGACCTTGTTTGGAAGTAAGGTCTTTGTAGATCTTATCAAATTCAGATGAGGTTATACTGGAATTAGGTAGGCCCTTAATCAAATATGACTGGTATTCTTATAAAAATAAGGGAAAGTGATACACAGCCAAACAGGCACACAGAAGGATAATGATGTGAAGACAGACACAGGAGAGAAGGCCATGTAAAGACAGAGGCAGAGATTGAAGTTACACTGCTCTGAGCCTAGGCAACTGCCAGAAGCTAGGAAGACGCAAGGAAGGGCTTTTTTTTTTTTTTTAATTGAAGTATACTTGATATATTGTGTTATATCTGTTTCAGGTGTACAACATAGCGATTTGACAATTTTATGTATTACTCTGCTACCATAATAAGTGTAGTCACCCTCTGTCACCAGACAACATAATTATAATATTATTAACTATAATCTCTATGCTCTACTTTTCATCTCTGTGACTTACTTATTTTATAACTCTAACTTTGAACCTCTTAATCCCCTTCACCTATTTCACCTGTTTCCCCATCTACCTCCCCTCTGGCAACCACAAGTTCGTTCTGTGTATTGAAATCTGTTGGTTTTGTTTGTTTGTTCCTTTGTTTTGTTTTTTAGATTCCACATATAAGTAAAATCAAACGATATTTGTCTTTCTCTGATATGGAAAACAGTATGGGGATTCCTCAAAAAATTAAAAATGAAAATACCATATGATTTAGTAATTATACTACTGGGTATTTACTCAAAGAAAACAAAAACACTAATTCAAAAAGATATATGCACCCCTCAGCTTATTGCAGAATTATTTACAAAGCCAAGATATGGAAGCAATCCAAGCGTCCATCAATAGATGAATGAATAAAGAAAGTTTGATACCTATCTATCGGTCTGTCTGTCTATCTAATGGAATATTACTCAACCATAAAAAAGAATGAAATCTTGCCATTTGTGACAACATGGATGGACCTAAAGGGTATTGTGCTGAGTGAAGTAAGTCAGACAAAGAAAGGAAATATTCTTTTCTAGAGCCTTCAGAAAAAGCATGGCTGTGTTGATACCTTGATTTTGGACTTCTAGATTCCAGAACTGTGAGAGAATAAATTTCTGTCATTTTTAAGCCATCTAGTCTATGGTAACAAAAGTTACCAGCAGCCCAATGAAACTAATATACATACATGCAACATAAATGTGTTTGGTATTTGTCCATAAACAATACTTGATGTATATAAGTATTCATGGATCACTTTCAGTAACTCTGAGGTCCCCAGGTTGGGAAACAATGCTTTAGCCGAACTGAACCACTCTGTTCCCAATTAATACATTGTGCTTTCCTATTTTAGTGCCTTACTCATGTTCTTCCTTCTATCTATAGCCCTGTCCTCCTCTCCCCTCCTCTTGAAATTCCTTCCAGCTTAAATGCCACCTTCATGAATACATTCAAAATACCACCTAGGTGAAAGTGATCTGAAATTGGTACCCATTTCCAGTATTAAAAAAAAAAAAAAACAGATTCTTGGGCACCTGGTTGGCTCAGTTGGTAGGGCGACTGCCTTCAGCTCGGGTCAGGGTCCTGGAGTCCCAGGATCGAGTCCTGCATCGGGCTCCCTGCTCAGTGGGGAGTCTGCTTCTCCCTCTGACCTTCCCCCCTCTCATGCTCTCTCTCTCATTCTCTCTCAAAAAAAAGCCAGATTCTGGCTTTTTTGTTGTTGTTTTCAAGTAGCATAGGTTGGCATATTCTCACTTAAATAAATCAATAGTTTCTGTCTTCTCTGTCTCATTTTCCAAAGATAAGATATTCACGTGACACTATAGCCACCTATACTCCCTTCGCTGAAAAAAAAAATGTAAAAGAATACATGTAATTATTTTCATACTAATAAACACTGAAAGTATGTTAAAAGTGGAGTTTATGGTTGATTGTTGTCAACCATTATCGCTGTCATAGACTCTGCATCTCCTATCTGCCATGCACATCTACATATATTATTTCTGTTCCTTGCTACAGTCCTGCAAGTAGGATCTTATCGTTCCCATTTTTCAAATGAGGAAACTAATATGAAGAGAGTTGTGCAAGGTCATACTTTAAGTGACAAAATTGAGATTTGATTCCCCCAGGTATAGCTGGCCAAGGCCTCAGGTGTATTGGCTATTCCACACAGCTTACATTGGGACCTGGACTGAGGCCATTAGTTCCTTTCTACCACATTTACCAGATAAAAGATAATGAGATTGGGGAAGTTTATTTTACAAGAACAAAGTCATCACGTTTTTGCGTGTTTTGGTGAAAGCTACCCACCAAGAGATGATCTCTAGAGTCAGTCTGGTTTTATATCGTATGTTTGTGAAGGTTAAAAAAAACTCCATTAGCCTTTCTGTTTCCTGGGAATCACTTTAATGCTAGACAAAAATTACTTAGGATAAATAAATTGTTTTTAATTATATTCATTAAGATTAACCTAAACTTAACTTCATAGTCCCATTAATATATCACTCCTTATTATGCTTTTCTGGCAAAGGATTTATTATGTGTCTCACTATTAATCTCCTAGTCGGTATTGAAAGTATTAGCATTTGTCTATATAATTATAGCAAAAAGCATATACTCTGGGTAGAAGCAGGAAAAGAATGTTACGAGGAAATGTCCAAGAGTCCTTTGGAATAGTTGTCTCATTAATAGAATCCCTTCAAAGTAAGAAAGAGCATTTTTAGCAAACTTTAGTTCACCCAGGAGATGGTATATGCAATCAATTTCAGCCTCGTACTAGTGCATGAAATTTTGGATTACAGCCTTTCTGTATTGGTGCCAGCAGCTATGGATTAACCAATGGAAGAACGGCTTGAAACAACTACCTCATTGATCAATTAGCAGGTAGTACATTGAGACAATCTGAGATTTATGTTTTGATTTCCTGGAGCTATTGTTTATCTCTTTTCACTTCTTCCTGAGTTTAATCTTACAGAATTTGAGATATACATTGTATATAGCCTCTTTGTTGTTAATGTGAAAATAATTCTTAAAGCACATAATCATAAGTTTAAAGGATATCTTAAATGATCCAGAAGCTTAATCACATTTAGCATTTGAGTATCTGTTAAATATGCATGAATGTGTATATTAAACTTTATTTCTGTTTGGCTAATCTACGCTTGTGTAGATGAAATGTCATAAATTGGCCACAGTTTTAGCACTAGTGTCTTTGTTTATATTGAAACAGACTCAGCCTGATTTATTTTGCAGTAGCAAGAAGACAGAAGAGCAGGTTTCAGGGCTAGTCACATTCAGCAAGCACATTAAGGTCATGGCCACGTGATTTGCCCTCATAATTCATATCATGGTGTTTTCTTTCATAAGCACAACAGAAAGGTCACATGGTTCCTTGAAAAATACAGCATTTCTCCCAAACATTGTTTATTGTTTCACCATTCCCACCCTAATCCCAAATAATCCTTTGCAGTATGGGATAGTGGCTAAAGGAATGGTTTTGAAATCAGATAGATTGGGTTCAAATCCAAACAAATTGCCTTTGAACCTATTTCTGCACCTGTAAAATCAGTTGCATATGTATTGCCTGGAAGATTTAAAGAGAAAACATATAAAAGCATTTAAAGCAATGTCTGTAATAATTACTAAACAGTGATAGAAGTTGTGCTTCTCTATTAACACAAAAGGACAGCAGAATTTTGTGAGTGTTCAGATTATATAATTAAGTACACTAATAATCCACTTGTATCTCTTTATTCATTGACCTGACTTCCCTTTCTTCAAAGAGCAAATAGGACAGCATTATCTTCTTTAGTTTTCTAAAAAAAATAAATATATATATGCATACACACATACACAGAAAGATATATATAATATATATACTATATTTGTTTACTTTATAAGGCTCTTAAGAATTTCGTGTCTCAAACTTGAGGCTTTTATCTCTGCTAAGAACATAAAGCCGAATTAGCTATATATTTTTTCTTTGTTTTTCACTAGTTATAACAAGAGGAGACATATTACAAAATAGGAATTTTTCTCTGAGACCTCATAAAAGTAAAAAAGCCAAAAGAAGGGCGCCTGCATGGCTCAGTTGGTTAAGCAACTGCCTTCGGCTCAGGTCATGATCCCGGAGTCCTGAGATTGAGTCCCACATTGGGCTCCTGGCTCAGTGGGGAGCCTGCTTCTCCCTCTGACCCTCTCTCCTCTCATGCTGTTTCTCTGTCTCTCTCTCTTTTTCTCAAATAAATAAATAAATAAAATCTTTTTTTAAAAAAAAGCCAAAAGAATAAGCAAATAATAGTAACAAAATAATCCTTTATAATTTACTAACCCACAGAAAACAGTTGACCAAAAAGTTGGCCAAAAGTTGACCAAAATGCACCTGAGGTTTTAAACTAGACTTTTGTTCTGTTGTTTCAATATCTGACTTTCTCTACCTTTCATTTTCATTGAAATTTTGTGTTACTGATTTTTTTGTAAATAAAGTTTAGTACTTTAAGTTCCTGCCAAGAAAGAGATTCTTCCTTACTTTTATTTTTTAAAGGGACAGTGGTACTTCATGGGGTTAATTTTTCCAAATTATTTCTCAGGTGTGTGTGTTTAATTTTAACATTGGCAGGAACCCACACCAACACTGGCATCATTCATATGCCATAAACTTCTTAGCTATTGCTAAGGTTATCCATATAGCTTCCAGGTATTAAAATGTGAATTGACAGTGGATATTTCTGTAGCTCTACTTTCTTTTTCCTATCCATTAGTTCCTTGGAATTGTCCTAATTCAGAATATTTATAAAATTCAAAATGTCTTTTATTGTCTCAATACCTCTACTAATGCCTAAACTGAAAATGTGTTATATTGAATCAATGTAAAACATGTATTAGCTTTTCACAAGTAAACAATACTATTAATTATTTTGAAAGCTTACTAGAGAGAAATCGTTTCAGTACTCTGGAATTATAAAATGTAATCTATTTGACGTTTAAATAAGGGAAATGCCAAAGGAAATATAATCACCTGTAAAACAGAACAGAGTAAGAGCAGAGATGTTGTGGAAGTTAGAACACCGCAAATATAAACGTGAAATAGTGAATATAATTGAAACATCAATCCTTTGAGCTTTTTGGCCATCTACTACTCAACAAGCATTAACAGAAAATGAAATTTTATATAGACTAATAATTGAGTAAGAACTTAATTCTCCAATATTATTACATAAACAAGTAGCAACTCTGTAATTTCATTACAAATTCACTTAAAAGCATACTAAAGAGTCTCAAATAATGAAACCATGAAATAAGACAACTTCAAGGAGACATTATATATTTCTAGCAGTACATATTTCTCATTAAATAAATGAAAGTTATTCTATATTTAAAAGATTGTATATCTATTAAATAATGTAATACAAATGGCCTGTTTGATAAAGATAGAAAACTTAAAAAAGAAATTCTACTTAAAAGAACCAAAACTTTAGGAGAAATACATTGAATTCATGTATTTAATAAATAGTCTTCAGTCAATAGAAACATAATATGATTAATTATTTTTTTAAAGCCTAAAAGAAAAGGAACATCTTCTTCCTTTCTACACATATCTATTGTGTTCTCCAAGCCATGGATAGTTCCAAGGCACCAGAAATATAGTAATGAATAAGACAAAGTCCCTGTCCTCATGGTGCTTACATTCTAATAAAGGACACAGACAATAAATTAGCAAAATTTAGGTTAATAATATGCTGTCAGGAGATGATACTTTTATACAGTAATTATTTTCATATTAAAAATATATGGTGGCTCAGTTGTTAAGCGTCTGCCTTCAGCTCAGGTCATCGTCCCAGGGTCCTGGGATCGAGCCCCGCATTGGGCTCCCTGCTCGACGGGAAGCCTGCTTCTCCCTCTCCCACTCCTCCTGCTTGTGTTCCCTCTCTCGCTGTCTCTTTCTCTGTCAAATAAATAAGTAAAGTCTTTAAAAATATATATATGGTGGTGTAGTCATTTGTTATGTGTTTTTTGTCTTTTGTTTTTGACAGATAGAGAGGGAGCACAAGCAGGCAGAGGTGAAGGTAGAGGGAGAGGGAGAAGCTGGCTTCCCACTGAGCAGGGAGCCCTTTGCTGGGCTGGATCCCAGGACCCTGGGATCACGACCTGAGTCGAAGGCATACACTTAACCAACGGAGCCATCCAGGCGCCCTGTTATGTGTTTTTTCCTCATTGGATTGGCAGCTACTTGAAGGCAGGGACTACATCTTTCTTAAAAATCTTCAGCAATGCACTGTGATCATTGACTGATACATGGTAAGTATTCAATAAATGTTTGGATGAAGGAAAGGAGGGAAGAAATTAAAAGGCAGAAATTTAGTAATTCAATAAATTCAACAACCTGATACAATAATTGCTTATCTCAACAGTTAAAGAAAGAAGATCAAAGACTTTGAATCAGAATAAAATCATTCCTCTACATGACTGTTAAATTCCTTAAGACATGAATTTTGAGGAAGGTTAAATTCCTTCAAACTAGCATTCACATTATTGAATATTCACTATTTAGTATTAAGCAAACTATTTGGCCTCCTCAAGTCTCAGTTTTCTTACCAATAAAATGGGAATGAACAACGATACTGTTGTAAGAACAAATGAGATAAATGGTGATCATGCTTTGAAAAGTAGAGTATTACAGAGAAAACAATAGCATTCATTCTGGCAGCAATCTGGAATGAGTACTACTCTTTCCGTTCTGGTAATACAGTCAGTAGTGAGTCATGACTGTGGAGTCAGAGCAGGAAACAGATTTTAATATAGTATGTGACAAATTCTGGGGATAGTTAAAAGGAGGACAGAGAAACTCAATGCCCAGAGCTAGTAGTCAGGAATCAAATGGTTAGGAATCAAAACTGGTGGGACAAACTACAGTTGGGGCAACTTGAAAAGGAAAGTCAAAGCAACCACAAATCCTCGAGAACACATCAAGAAGGCAATCCAAAACTGGGCAAACAGTCAAGAGTCTGAAACCAGGAAACCAAATTTGATATCCACAAAATGCCTTAAAGCCACCCTTATGCCTTGGTTTCAATGTATTTATACATTTCCTCTGGAGGAAAGCATCAGTCCCTCAGGAACAGATATTCAGGAGTACATGGTTGAAGTAGGGAATATTGGTGGAGCCAAATGGCCAGTTTCTCTCCAGAAATTTTACCAATAAATATCTTTAGCCTGTTAGAAGGCTCTTTCCTATAATCCATTTTCTAATTGGACAGCAAGGTAAAGCTTTGTCAAATTTCTAAATAAATTTCCTTTGGGATTTGCATCATGTTTTTGTTATACTACAAAATAATTTGAAAGGAAAAAAGCCCTGTAAATTAGTGATTTATGCACTCATTACTAGATGCTCAATATGTACGGTTTCATTGCAAACTGAAATTGCTGACTCTGCTCATTTTCCATGTCCCAAGTTTACTAACTTACTGGAGAAATGTAGTTGATAGATAAATTGTACTGTAACACTGTGCTTGTGAATGTTAGGCAAAACCCTTGTCCCCCTTGTGGATAAGGACAAATTACTGACATCAGATATCTCTCTCTCTGCATTCAATAGTGACCAGCCACTGTCACTAGCTAGATGTTTGTCGTGATCACCAGTGACTTCAGTCCAGGCCCACTGAGGGTTGGTTCTCACCAGGATGGAGAAATGGCATGCCAGGAAGGGGTCAGGCTTCAGCATCACGTTTTTTCTGCAAGTATTGTACACCTGTTCTCACCAAAATTTTATGCCCCTCAGTTTGTGGGAGATTTTCTAGGCTGTTGGGTTAATGGACCATTGGTTTATATACGCATGTGTTTACTGAATTCTGGCCATTCCGTCATGTACTCCTGGTAACTGGGTTTTTGATTACTAGTTTCCCAGGTCCAGTATCACACTTAGATGCCTGTTAACTATAAATTGATATAATAACCATGATATATCGACACAGATGTGGATCCACCCATTACAAATATGTTGGGCATTGGTCTCAAAAATTTTTTATATTTGTTGTTGGCATATAAACAAATAAATGGCCATGTGCAAAATTGTGCAAAACCCAGATTACTTCGTTTTTAATGATGAATATGTATTAATTCAAATATATTTATATATTAATGGCTTTTTGCCAAATTGACCAACTTTTTGGAAACAATTATACCTTAAAAATTGCATGAATTTGCAGTCATTCTTGGGGTTGGCATTAACACCTCTTGGTAATTTCTGTAGATTACTAATATATTTTAACTTTCTAGAGCTTTTGGTGTTTTTTTCACCCTCATTTAGAAATACACATAATATTAAATAATATATTACTGTTTGTCAACAGTTCACTAATTGCTTTATTCTTCAGAGCATGCAGGGAAAATATACCAGCAAAAACTCATGAAAATTTATAATACACAGGAATCTTATGGCTATGTTTGTAAAGATAATATTTCTTTAAGATTTTGTATTTTCTTTTTTTTCCTTTTTCAATGATATTTAGTTTGATGGGAGAATTTTAATTCATGATTTTTATGTTTTTCTTTCTTATATTTTGCTAATATCAAGAAATGGTGATCCATTGTGCAATATTTTAAATTAATAGTATAAGACAAGAAATGTTTAATTAAGGTCATTAATTTTCCATATTTTATTGGTGTCTGTAACTAAGAGGAAATAAAACTATCTTTTTATTGCATCAACATCACACATAACAAAAATAATAACAAAAACAACAAAAAATTTTTATGGAATCTTTCCCTGTGCCTATTCTCTTAACTATCATGTCATACTCACTCATATAAACCTTGCAATTAATTTGAATTTAGACACTTAGCCTTTACTCATCTGTATCATGGCTTTCAGTGTTATCCAGGAAGATTACTATCCCTGGTGCTGAAACTGCTCTGTGTAGTCCTTGTGGTTGAACAATGTAACAGTTCCTCTCAGTCATACCCTTTAATTGAGATTATGAAGGATAAATGTTAATACCTTAACAGAATATTAAATCTCATACATTAGTATCTTGATTAATGATTATGAGATTAATATTTAATATTCCACTTGTTTTTACTATATTGGAAATTTTTTCTGAAAGATAATTAACAGTTCGAGAAATTGATAAATGTTCCAGATATCAAAGCATATTACTACTCACCAAAAAGCTGACCTTGACTGTGTTAACTAGCATTTGACTTAATGTGCCAGAATTAAAGGATTTGTTTTATAAGTAAATACTTGCAATCAAATTCCCTAAGTGTGTAATAGCCCTCTTGATTATAGGTAGTTAACACTTGTTCAATGCTTAGAATTATGGTAAAAATGGGCTTCCCCTAAGAGAATTGTTTTGTTGATTCTGAGTAAGGGTCAGGAGATAGCTGTGCCCTTATGTATTTCCATAAATAGAAGTATATAAAGTGTTAGTGTAATTCCTCCTTAGATAGGTAAACCCAGAGTAAGTATGAGTCATTGACACAGCAAGAACTGAACATTATAGATCTAGTGAGACCCTATTTTGGTCCGACAGTGTCATCTGTGTTTATATGCCCACATGGGGATTTTGAGAGCCAAGAGACTCTATTCTCGGATGTGTAGCAGTTTACTCCCGCTTGATATGGACACACAATTTTGCATTCTTGACTAATAAAATCGTAAATATAATCTAATCTCTGTGTGTATTCTCTTCTTGTGAATTTATACCTTACCTAAAAAGTATTGTGTTGGGGGAGGTATAAAATATAAGTTGAATGTGAATGACATTAAACCAGTTATTAGTTTTATCCAATAAAATGTTAGCTTAGGTGTGTTTTTTTTTTTTTCTATGACTAAATTACTTGCTAACAGGAATTTTCTTTTTTAACTTTAAACCTCAAGCACAATTTTCCAGGCCACTTTTTCAAATAGAGTAGACCTGTATTTTACAACTGAATAGATTAATTTCTTTAACTGTTTTAAAAAAGACATGAGGTGCTTTGCTATAAAAGTACCTTTTTCAAAGCCTGCTTCTTCTCCTATATTCCCTGTCTCTGTGATTGATACCATCAATCCCACCAGCCTACTTCTGTTCTCTGTTAGTCAGGTCCTGCTGATACTACTTCCTAAGTATTTTTTAGGCCTATTCTTCCACTTCATCACCACTGAGTAAGTCCAAGTCCAGATCCTTATGGTATCTTCCTTAGATTATTGCATTAGAGAGTCGACCTCCTTGACTCAGGTCTGATTTCTCCTGATCTGTTTTTCACATTGACATCACAAAGATATTTTTAAATGAACTAGAACTAGTTTTATATAAAACAAATACACACATAAACACAAACTTTAAATCCTCAATGATGTTCCCAATTATATATAATAGGAGGCACTTCATGATCTGGCCTTGACATTCCAACTCAAGCTTGTCTCCTATCACTATTTCCCTTGCACATTATATTCCAGCTATTTCAGAATATGTAATATTCGTGGAGCTCTCCCTGGGGTTCAGCCACTGTGTAAGGTACTTTATATATATTATGTCGTTTAATCTCAACAACTTTATTAGGTAGGTCCTATTATTATCCATATTTTATAGTTATGAAAAGAGAGGTTAAATACTTGCCAAAGTTCTACATCTAAGAAGTGTAGCAGCTGAGGTTTGACTCTACACAGCCTGCCTCTAGAGTCTACAATGAGTTTTCTGTGCTAAAGTACTTGCAATTCCCTAAACCTGACATTTATAATAAATCTCTATGTCTTTCACATGCTCCTCCCATTGTTTAGAAAGCCTTTCACAACCGTTTCTACCTGTAGGGTTCATGCTTATCCCACAGGACTTTACTCAGCTCTCCCATTTTCATGAAAGTGTCTCTGTCTCCTTCAGCAGACTTAGCATCTTGGCACCTGTGGCCCCTTCAAAGCCCAGGAAGGTCACTGGGTGTAGTGGAGAGAATGCAACTGTGATGGGAGACACCCCGGTTTGGATTTATGGCTCTGTTGCATATTGGTCTTGTGACTTTGAGAGAGTCACTTAATGGCTCTGGATTTTAGTTTCTTTTGGAATTAATAATATTGTTTTCAGGAAGTTGCTGTAAGGATTAAACAAGTTAATTTTATGAGTCACATCAACCACAATAACCAGGACATAACAAAAATCCATTCATTCCCTCACCTCCCCCCTTCCACTGCAGCCCTTGGAACCTAAATGGTAATCGTTCTCCTCACCTGCCTGCAAGCAGCTTCTTCCATCTGTGGCTCTGCAGTGCCTGGTAGGCACTAGTGAAATGTGTGAAATGATTGAATGAACAACTAAATGTTCAGTACCTCATGGCATGAATGAATGAAACCTTTTTGCATTTTATGGCCTGCAAATTAGTATAATTAAGAAGTAACACTGGAGCCACCCCTGCCAGGAGCTCTTGCTGGAAGATGGCGGCCACGGAGTTGAAGCTGCTGGAGAAATCGCTGGGGCTGAGTAAAGGGAACAAATAACAGTGCTCAGGGCGAGCGCCAGATTCCAGTTCTTCAAACAAACAATGGAGGACACCTGGGTGGCTCAGTTGGTTAAGCGTCTGCCTTCGGCTCAGGTCATGATCCCAGGATCCTGGGATCGAGTCCCGCATCGGGCTCCCTGCTCAGTGGGGAGCCTGCTTCTCCCTCTGCCTGTCGCTCCCCCTGCATGTGTTCTCTCTGACAAATAAATAAATAAAATCTTAAAAAAAAAAAAATGGTCCAAGTCTAACAGGACCACCACAGCAGCTCATCTTGCCAAGTGTTTAAAAAAAAAAAAAAAGAGGTAACACTGGCAAAGAAAGGAAACCCCAGCTGTACATTGTGCTTTCCTCACCTAGTATCTAAAACTTTTTCCTCCTCATTAAAAAATTATAAATAAACGGTCTCTTTGAACATGACTTAGATTTTTATGTAAATAAAAAAAGTGGTCACAGACCAGTGTAACATTAAAAAAATTATGTGATTTAAAAAATCAGTTCATAATCTCATAGTCTTGGGATAAATATATATATATATATATATTTATAGATATATACATAATGTATATTTGTATATACATATAATGTATATAATGTATATATAATGTATATTTATATATAAAATATATTTATATATCACAATCTTCAAGTAAGTTGAAGCTGCTGCTTTTCTTTTTTTTCATTTTTTAAAATATTTGGTATTGCCTGATATACTGGTTATAGGTATTTATAATGAGGAGAAGAAATATGCCAGAGACAGCTCCCCAGAATTTTGAATTATGAGACATGAAAGTAGTGCAAGAAGGCAACCGAGGTGGAGTGTTTGAGAACACTGTGTGTTACTACTTCCCGTGTCAACTTCCACCCTCCCTTTTTCATACATGTTTATTATCCATTTCAAGCCCTATGTATTTGAAGGCTCTTGAACCCAAACCAACTAATATTAGAAGATGCCATTGATGAAAAAACACAGAAGGTCATTCTAAATGTGTGAACAAGTTAGAGATCTACAAAATTAGAGATCATCATAGCTAAGGTCCGGACTGACTTAATTGCTTTTCACAGAAATTAAACCATAGAGAATCATGTGACAGGTTGAAAGTGATCATGATTTCTAGAAATACCTCATTGTAAACTACCTATGTAAATACATTAAAATATGAATTATTTGGAAAAGGAATAGCAGGTCTTCTGAAAAGCCCAATATGTAAGTATATAATAAGAGCATGGGTTTAGGACCATATCCTTATGAGGCTCCCAGTCATGGTTTCTTCAGTAAGCTGCTTCTTTCTGTTTTCTGAAACTCTCCATTACATTCCCATTATAAACTTTGTACTAGGTTTAAAAAAAAAAAAAAGCCTGCTCTTTTTATTTTTTCTGTAGTCCCTGCTCTCCAGTGCTAGGAGGTTAAAAATAGTCAGAAAATCCCACCTTTAGTTCTACACCATTTGGGTGCAGGGCCAAAACAGGATGTGAGCTATTGAACTTGATAATCTGAGCGCCCTTCTACTGGTACAGTCCCATTGTCCTTCCTCAAACACATGTGGGGACAAAAATAGAAGATGAGACAACATGTACCTGAGTAACTTTTTAAGTATATAAAAGGTCATTAAGTTAACAATAGAATTGCACAGTATCTATTCACACAAAAATGTGCAATCTCAATTCTCAAAAGAGTTTGTTGTATTAGGTCAGCCCATATATAATTTGTTTATCATAAGGGTTGAACCTTATATAAGGGAAATGGTACAGCTTGAGGGGTTCGTTTTGGGCAGACAACTGAGAGACACTGTATTCAATAGAGGGATTTTGTGAAATAGCTTTTCTTGAAGGTGTTTAAATGAAAATTATCCATATCAGAGGGGCCTCCTTGGAGCTTCTCAATAGCCATGTGACCAAGTTGGGTGACTGGAATGTGTCAGTGAGGTGTGTCCTTTTCCTCCTTTCTATAGCTAGCACATAGATGTGGTGGTGAGCTCTTCTGCACCACAACAGTATACTCTAGTAACGGGATAGAAACAGAACAGGAGTCCGAGTACTGACAGCCACATGAAGCTTCACTGCCTTACCAGCTTGTTTTCTTATATAACAGGGAAATAGTCTTTTTTCTTATTTAAATCACTCTTCTTCTGAACCTCTGTCATAGCTGCCAAACCTATATCATAACTAATACAGAACTTGGGACTTGGAAGAGGGAAAGAACAGAACAGAATCTGAAATGTATGGCATTGGCTTCCAGTGCCCCAGCAGGTGACAGTGATAAAACAGGTGAGTCTAGCTAGGTTCTGAAAAATATGTGGTAAAACTATTGCCTGTGATGTCATAGAAGGCAGACCACATGCCACCTGAGCCTGTAACAGCTGGTCCTATGTGGATAGAACCATTCCAAACTTTTGACTTAAGCTGGCTGCTTCTTGCTGCCTTCAGCAAAGCCTTCAAAAGAGAGAGGAACTCTGGCTACAGCTGGTCAACCTGAAGCAGAGCAGGAAATGATTACAACCACTAAGAAGGCTCTTGCCCACGGTTTGCCATCAAAGTTGACTGAAAGTCTGGGAGGAGCCTCACAGCACCCTGCCAACACTTTTGTATACTGAAGCATCTATTATAGGTGGCCTTTAAGAGGCAATCTTAACAGAAGATAAAATTGTGGCCCCAAGCCATGGCAGCCAAACAGTGATACTCAACTCCAGAGTGAAAAATTAGATTAAGGTTGTTGTCTTCACAGTTAAGACGATTGTTTCATTTGGCCTCAAGCTCCTGCTTTTAAATTTCAAGATAGAGCAGGAGGGGGGCAGAGCCCGAAGCCCAGTAAATAAAAGTCAGGGAGTTCTCAGGCTTAAAAATCTTATCTAAGCTCTTTGGTTTGGTCAACTTGCTTACAAAACCGAGCAAAAGCAAATCTACTGGGAGTCTGCTACAGTTCTGAGAGAATTATATTGCCCAAGAAATGACAAACCTACCTTCAAAACTGATGTTGATAGTTTGGATCTGTACAGCAAACACTGGACCCCAAATTTGCACTATCGGGAAGCAGCTACAAAAGCTGTGCACTCCCATCCCCCTTCCCCAAGGATCTAATCCCTATGCCTATTCAGATACAGCCACAATGGATAATGAACTCTGAAAGTCCATTATAATAGTTTTGCTTTGAAAGTAAAACCAGGAACCACAGAGGACAACACATGAGTAAGTTCCTCCAAAGACTAAAACCAGAGATGGAACCAGGAACTCCACTACAGGTCCAGGGCAAGAAGTTAAAGGAGTTGATAATTCCAAGAATTTTCTAATTAATAAAAACCAGAGGTGGTTTTTTTTTTGTTTGTTTCTTTGTTTGTTTCCTGGTCTTTCCTTTCCAAAAGGGAGTTATTGCAAGTATCCTATTTATACTACATGGTTATTATATATGGTTGAATATGGACAACAGCTGATAATTTGTTCTTCATAATAAAGAGTCACCTCTGGACTTCATAAAGAGACTGCATATCACTGTGAAAGGCATACTTGTATCCTGTATTTAGGTAGAAAGTTGGGTTAGGATGTTTAAGTGGTTAAAGATGTGATGTGACAGTTAAGTGTCAATATCTGTTTTCCCCTTTTTTATAGTACTAGAACCCCCGTTTTTAGGTGGGTTCCTGGACATTCAGAATAAAGATTCTACTTCTTAAACTCTTCTCAATTACTATGCCATGAGACTACTAGCCAATTAAATGTGAGCAGAAGTGAGGTATTCAACCTCTAAGACCTGACTTAAAAGCATGCCCCCTCTTCCCTTCCCACTGGTTAGTGGTTATGGTAGCAAACCATCTCAAGCCGTGCAATGAGGGTTAACAACTTAGTCACGGAGAAACAAATAAGAAGCTTGGTCCTCTGATGATTTTATGGAACAAAACCTCCATACCATCTTGGATTCTTAAGTGAAAAAGAAACAAACTTCCATCTTTAGAACTTACTGTTAAACATTTAACATATTAGCCAAAGCTATTATCTTAACTAATATCACTGGCTTCATTAAGTATCTATTAAAAGTGAAAAAAGTCACTGGAAAAAAAATCTCACAAAACAGAGACCTATCATACTAAGTAAGCTTCCCATTACTTTTTTGGAGTAAGTATTATTCTGGACTAAGGGTAAAACTAGGAAATTGAGAACACATAATCATTTACTTCCCGGTTTACAAGTTCCTCCGGCAAAAAATGACTTTTTTTTTTCAAAGGGTTATCTATTCTTGTATATCTACCCTGACTGGTATTAAAAGTGAGAATGGGGGTGCCTGGTTGGCTCAGTCCGTTAAGCCTCTGCCTTCCACTCAGGTCATGATCCCAGGGTCCTGAAGGCAGAGGCTTAACGGGCTGAGTCACCCAGGCACCCCACTAAATGCTGTTTCTTAAGAGATGTATCTCTAAAGAGGTATTTTTTGGTTGTTAACTGAATAATGCAATCCATTTAAAACACATGGAATTATATAATATTATTTGAACAGAGAGATACAGTAGATTCTTAACCTCTTTAGTACTCTCAGTCTTCAGAAAGTTGCCTAATGGGGCACCTGGGTGGCTCAGTCAGTAAGCTTCTGCCTTCAACTCAGGTCATGATCTCGGGGTCCTAGGATGAAGCCCTGGTTGGAATCCTTGCTCAGCGGGGAGCCTGCTTGTCCCTCTCCCTCTGACACTCCCCCTGCTTGTGCTCTCTCTCTGTCAAATAAATAAATAAATAAATAAACAAATAAATAAATAAATAAAATATATTTTTTTTTAAGTGAGAATGGGAGTGGGAGAAGAGGCAGAATAGGACCACATGAAAAGATCATTGTCATTCCTGAGGATTCCATTGAGATCAGAGATTGTATATTTGTAGTAGCATTGGTTTCTGAGCTCCTGGATGTTCCCCAGCAGTATTCGGCAGCTTGGGTATAGGAAGAGAAACATTGACAATGTATTGAGGTAGGATTAGGACTCTTCCAGGCATTCCACATCACATGATAAGAAAGCTAAAGATATGAGCTTAAATGCAGTTGTATCACATATCATGCGATTTAGTCAAATAAGAAAGCTAAGACAGGAACAGTTGATAAATTTGGAAAATAGGAAAAAGATCACTCTCAGCTCAGAGTGCAAATTAAGTAGACATAAGGAATAAGATATTTTTAAGGATCAAAATAAGAATCGGAAAATAAGGATACTAAGGCTTATGAATTTTGATACAGAGCAGTTGGGGTGATAAAAATGTCTAGGATACAGGTGGTGGGAGGCTGAATTCAAGAAGTACAGGTTATCAAAGCTTAGGGAATCAAGGACATACGAGGTTAAGATGTTGAGTGAGTTAATCACAGGGGCATTGAAGGGAAGGCAAATAAGACAATGATGGGATTTGGGAAGAGAGGAAGTTCTGGAAATTAATGTGGTGGTGGTTGTAAGAAGAGGACACAGCTGGATGGAAGATTCTCCAAGAAGGAGTTTTTATACAAGTGTGAGGAACAATGACTTGAAATGATTTGGAATAGGCAATATTGAACTAAAAACAGGCAAGCCCATTTTTAAATTCTGTGATAACCTAGTTTTTGGAAAAATGACCAGCCTCCACTTGAGTACATTTCAAGGGAAGCAATGTGTCCATAGAGGAAATTGAATTTTAATTAAAACAACGAAATGGAGCGAATGTCCTGTAAAGAGGTTTTCAGAAGTCACAGTGGAAAGGTTTGGGAAAGAAGTTTGATTCAGGAGTAAGGCACAGAAAGGTGTGGGGTTAAGAAAATGCAGAGGATAAGTAGCTGGCAGTTCCGAAAAAAACAGAACAAAATGATTTTGTAGTTGCCTATTGTCTTCCCTGATGCTTCTTAGGGAGATGTAATTGAAGACATCCAAAGAGATAATTATAGAGCTTCTAAAGAAATCCTAGTCTCTATCCATAGGGTACAGAGTAAGTTCTTTTACAAGACCCCCACTTGCATGAATTAATTCTTTGGTTTAAGGGCAGAAGACTGAAAGACAAAAAATTGTCTTGGATATTATTGTAAAGAATAACATAATGTCACTTTGTAAATAAAGTAGAATCTTTTCTACAAAGAGTACTGACCCAATGTCAGTTTTGTGGCTAGTTTTAAAATTCAGACATACCTTTCCATGTCACTTAATTGTGCCTTTTCCCGTGAAAGTAAAGTGCTGCCTTCAGGGAGCACACCTCCCAGGAGATCACTAAAATCAATGAGAAATCCAGTGTCTATTTGTCAGTAAAGACATGTGAAGTTTGATGGGTCTTTTGGGACTAGACCACTAGTAAAGATTCTAAAACAAAATTAAGTGGAGGATAGATACCAAAAATCTCAAGAGATCCTTGAAGAATGAAATGTGGGAGATGGAGACAAATTTCAAGAACTGTAGCTGTTGTAGACCGGACCTTCCAGAAGAAGATGGGGATGGAATAGCATACACACACAGAAGACAGAAGAGAATGTTAGTCCTTATTGGCAAAAAGAATATGAGAAAATGTTGAAGAAGGACCTTTAAACATAAAAATGAATGCAATTGGAAAAGAAATATCTTTTTGGTACTTTTAAAAATCACTCTTTAATAGCTGGTGCCATGATTGTGAAACCCTCTGATGAGGACTAATTTCAAAATGATTATTCAAGAAGGTAAATCTTTCTTTAATAATGCAAATTAGGAGAAATATTGATCATTTTTAAAATATCAGAGTGAATGTTCGGATCGACTTATGAATAGGTATTCACGATCTGAGATGGGTGTTTCTAGGCCCCCATCATCCCAATGATCTCCACCTCCCCACCTGCTATGGCCCCAAGGCACATGTACTCATGGTATCTCCTCTCAGAATCCAGTATACCTTAGAGGCCTCTTTTTCTCATTCAGAGGTAATAAACTATAGCGCTCTTTTGTTGGAATCATTAAGGAAGAAATATTACTTACTTAAAGACAAACTTAAAGGTAATTCTTTTGTCACAGTAAATGGACTCACCCTAGCAACTCTAAAGTATTAAGAAATTTAACACAGTTTAAAAGTGGGTAACACAGTTTGAGTCCAGACTTAACTAGGCAATTTACAAACTGTGCAGTCAGGGTGTTACAGAGTCTTGGTCACATCTTTCTGCAGACAGCAATGATTGTACTGCATATGGTGCTTTCAGATGTTCTGTTTTCCTGTTATTGCAGAGGGGATTCTTGAACCGCAATCGTGGCATACCTGTTTTTTTATTCATACTCATGGGCAGCACTAAATAAGATAAAATCATGGGCACCTGGGTGGCTCAGTTGTAAAATGTCTGCCTTTGGCCCAGGTCATGATCCCAGGGTTCTGGGATCGAGCCCCGCATCGGGGGCTCCCTGCTCAGCGGGGAGCCTGCTTCTCCCTCTCCCACTCCCCTGCTTGTGTTCCGTCTCTTGCTGTGTCTCTCTCTGTCAAATAAATAAAATAAAAATAAAAAAATCTTTAAATAAGATAAAATCTTTAACAAAGAGATGCTAGAAAGAATCCAGTCTATCATCACTGAAGTTGTCATCAAAGCAACTAGGTTGTGAAAATAAAAGACAGCAGGATTTTTGAGTTTTGTTTTAGGATTCACTAAAGTGAGGCAACTGCAGGTAGAGGAAAAAAAACCCAACAAAGACATGGTCACTTACCACACGAGTCTGTATTTCTCAATGTGCGAATCCAAATTAGAGTAAATCCAAAGGTCTTTTGCAAATGTTTATTGCAACCTCTCCTGTGTCCCTTGGCGATGACCAGCTTCCTTTATTTAGTCAACAGATATTTATTGGGGGCCTACTGGTTCTAGGCACTAGTGTCTAGTGGAGCTCTGTGGGAACTAACAGTCTGTGGGAGCAGACAACAAGCAAATAAATATATCAGACAGTGATATGTGCGATGAAGAAAGTGAAACATGGTGACAAGCTAGAAGGTTATGGGTGAGTTGACATTCCTTTAGGTTGGAGGGTCTCTCTGAGGGGATCATATGGAAATAAGGAATACCAATAGGAAGAACTGTTGTAACAACACACCAGGCAGAGGGAATGGTTAGTGCCAAGATCTAAAATGGGAGTCAGTTCTGGCTTGTTCAAGGAACTAAAGGAAGGCCCATGACTAGAGTACTGACTAGTTTACAACCTACCAGTTGCCTTAAGTATCATACATATTACCAAATGTCCCAGAAAAGTCTCAACCATGTAAGAAAAAATTTTTTAATTTTATTTCAATAAGCAATATTTATGTTGTGCAAAGTATTGGGGATGTAAAGATGCATAAATCATGATCTAGGGTTTTATGTAACATGAAAGTAATTAGGAACAAAAAATCTGATAAATGCTTTGTCAGAAGTGCTATAAAGTGTTTTGGGAAAGATTACATCGAATTCTGCCTTATATGTGTTATTAAAAACAAGCATTTGAGTTGGGCCTTGAAGAATAAATAGGAGTTTACTGTTACAAGGAAATAAATGGTGTAGACTTCTTTACTGAGTACCTGACCCATATACCAACAGCCTCCCGGATATCTTCATCTGGATATCCCACCTTATCCAGATTTAATATGCTACAGATGTTCTGTAAAAAAAAAAAAGGACATTTTTTTCTTGTCCCAAACATGCTCCCCATCTTATCTTTTGCATTTTAGTGAACAGTGCACTCTGAAAAATGGTAATCAGCTTGACTCCCTCCTCTCCCCTGTTTCTGCATCTGCTTTGTAACCAAATATTGCCAATTCTACACCTAGATCGTCAACCTTTCTCTTCTTCACTATACCTATCCCTTGTAATTTTTCATATGGATTCATTTTTTTTTTCCAGAACGCACCTCACACCTCCAAGCCAAATTTCAGTTCAAGATACCCTATAACACTATTTATGACTGCCTTTGATCAAAAAGTACATAAAGGCTTAAGATGTAGGGCATGAAAATTCTTCCATTCATCTTCCAAGACCTGTTTTTGCCAATTCTCTTCTTGGGTTCTCTATCTCCTGGAAGGAAGAAAGAAAATGAAATCTCAAGAAACAAATTCATTTTTTAGATCATGGTTTTCTACCGAGCAGAATTACCACAGCATTAGCAAGCTCTACACTTTGAATTAAGAACTCATCCTTGTTCACCATCTTGTATATTCTGTCTCTTACATCTAGGATGTAGACTGGATGGGACCCGTGTCTCTGGGCTGCCTGATTCAGATTTCTTTCTTTTTCCATTTCTGATTCCTTCTACATTTGTCTCAGGCTGATAAATGAGACCAAGTTAATAAATTAAACTAAAACTTATCCTAGCTACATAGCCAATATCTTTCCTTCTTTCACTTTCTTCCTCAAGTCAGCCACTTGGAAAGTTAGGTCATTGTGTATGGGAGTGGAATAGGAGTAGAAAGCTCAGCATAGGCCACCTCATGTAAACTTTAGTCTCCAATCTGAACCTTTAATAAAAACTCTCCTTGATATATCAGGCGTTTGTCAGCCATTTATGAGGTGCTATTTTGGCCACCATTCTGCTATGGTTCTTTCTGTGTAGCATACTTTCTGTGACCTCATGGGGTAAGGGGGCAGGGAGGGAGCAGTTTGATGATGGATAAAGACAATTTGCACAATGCCTATGAAGCCTTGTGAGGGGGAAACAGCATGCTGAGCAGGGAGTGATTCATTGGGGATCTAGGTCTGAATTTCTGCCTTCCTGGACCACAGCAATAAATCTGTTGTATCAACAAGCTTCCTCATTAAAAAAATATGCAAGGCATGATGCTAGGCTGCTAAGGGAAATAATTTGGGTCCATTCTGCTGAAGTGCTTGGGCCTCTGTAATACACCTACAAATCAACACATCAAAAGAAACATGTGGACTTTTAGCATCTTAGATGAGAAAACTATTCTGTCAGAATATCCCCCAGGTTGTAGAACTTTTAGCATTCCTGTCCCTGCCCCCCCAAATGCTATTGCTACCCTGCAGTCATTGTGACAACACAAACCACTACTCATTTCCATTTCCAGATACCTTCTGTGGGGGGTAGTACCACCCCAGCATTGAGAACTAACAAAAGGAGGGAAGCAGTCATGAATCTACTTTAGATTTTTAGGCTATATTTGGAAACAGCATGTTAGATGAGAAATGGATATCAGGGTATGAAATCAAACAAATTATCAAATAAAGTAAGGCTGGAAACACAGAAGAAAGCAGAGCCAACCTAACCAATTTTAGGAAGATCAGAAGTCAATGAAGAGAGGTAAGGAAGATTTATAGGCCCCCCAAAAAGAGTAAGTTAAGATGAACTAATTACTAACACTAAAGGGAAGTGAAGCATCTTAAGTATCCCAGGGCTTTTCGTCTTCAACCTGACCCAGGTTCATAGGTGAACCCTCCTTGCTTTAGCACCCTAGTTTTCCCCTGGAGGGTCCCCAGGTATTTTTCAAATAGTCTGCATCCTGTATGAACATGTGTTTTAATCCTCCTGTAGAATTTCAAGACTTTCTTATGTTAACTACTCACAGCTTCTTTTTTTATTGAAGTATAATTGACATGCAATATCTTATTTGCTTCAGGTGTGCATCATAGTGATTCGGTATTTTTACACATTACGAAATGATCCCAAGTCTAATTACTATCTTCACCATACGAAGTTATTACGATATTATTGTATGTTCCCTGTGCCGTACATTACATCCCATGACTTATTTGTTTTATAGCTGAAAGTTTGTATCTCTTAATCCCCTTCATCTATGTCTGGTAATCAGCAATTTGTTTCCTGTATCTATTAGTCTATTTCTGTTTTGTTTATTTTGTTTTTTAGATTCCACACATAAGTGAAATCAGACAGCTTTTATCTTTCTCTGACTTCTTTCACTTAGCATAATACCCTCTAGGTCCATCCATATAGCCCAAAATGGCAAGATTTCATTTTTATGGCTAAGTAATATTCCATTATATATAGATGCCATATCTTCTTTATCCATTCATCTATCAATGGATACTTAGGTTTTTTCCATATTTTGGCTATTGTAAGTAATGCTGCAATGAACATAGGGGTGCGTATATCTTTTTGAATTGGTATTTTCATTTTCTTGATAAATATCCAGAAGTGGAATTGCTGGATCATATGGTAGTTCTATTTTTTAATTTTTTGAGGAACTGTCATATTATTTTCCATAGTGGTTACACTAATTTTCATTCCCACCAAATCATAAAATTCCTGAAGAAAACATAGGCCGTTAGTTCTTTAACATTGATCTTAGCAATAGTTTTTGGACCGGTTTTCTTAGGCAAGGGCCAAAAAAAGCTAAAACAAACAAATGGGATTACATCAAACTAAAAAACTGTTGCGTAGTGAAGGACACCATCAGCCAAACGTAAAGGCAAGCTATCGAATGGGAGAAGATACTTGCAAACCATACAGTTTCTTGAAGGTGGTTGTATTCTTGTGCTTCCATGTCCCCTCTTATTGTGCCCTTCCACCTACACTTGCCTTTCCCTCCCTCTCACTGTCTGTCCAACCCATCCTTCCTACCAAAGCCATTTCCAAACTCCCATGGTTCTTCGCTTTTTTTAAAATCACAGACCTTGACGTATTTTGCTTCATTTTATCGTTTTTATCTGAAGGTCTTGTTTTCCTGACATGGATTGGAGACGTCTTGAAAGTAAGCACTAATATCTTATTCATTGTATTTGCTACCATGCTTGTGATCATCTGCTACTTCAGAGGACCTCAGCTGGTGTGCTGAAAACCTTCAGAGGTATGCCACCAACTCTTCAACAATGTGTAAAAATTATTCTACTGTATAACTAAGGATGCATATGTTTACAGCAATGTCTGCTGTCATGAAGCAGAGTTGAGTGCTTGGGACCCTACAGTAAAGGGCAAGGTATCATTTGCTGCAAACAAGAAGAGGCCTGACATTATCAAAACTGCATCAAAGAAAGAAATGAATATGAATATGAATAACTGAAAGAAGAAATGATCCTTTAAAACAAAAATGGACTACAATTGCTTTTTCCATCTAGAACAGTTGGCAAAATTCATTTCTGGGGTAGATGGATATTTTATTTTTGAAAGTACTTTGATGGGTAAGAGTGAGAAAACAAAGGAAGCTAGATGACTCTGTCAAGTGAAGACTGATCTGCAATCTTCCAGGAGGCAGAAGTGAATTGTGAGGCAGGGGTGCAGAGTATGGGATGTAATAACCTGGAGAAGAGGAGACGTGGGGCTGCAGGAAACAGAGAGCTGGATCAACCTTGAGCATGGGGAAACAAGCAAGACTGGAACCTGGAGTGTGACCAGGAAAGAACCCCTATGAAAGTGTTTACATTTATTTTTCCCCCTGGTTTGTGGGAACAATCACAATTAGTACCTAATTTTGAGATTTTTCTCCCCTATGTTATTACACAAATTATATAAAACCTTCCAAAAAGTGCTGCACACAACAGCTTGCTTTTAGCGGGGTTTGGGGAATAAAAGAGCAGAGCTGATTCCCCACGTGGAACAAATTATATGAAAAAAAGAGGGTAATCATAGGGGCTGTTCTGGTTATGTGGCTGTTGGCTCTCTGCCCCGTTCCTATCTCTTTGAATCGCAGGGGATTGAAAGGCAGCAAACGATATTTCCCAGATTCTCTTGCCTGAGAGCTTATACAAAAGTCCTGCCCGTGGCCCACAGGAGGCATTGGGTGGGAGATTAGGTGAAGGATGGAAGGGGGAAGAAGCCATTTTTTCCTGCTTGTGGCAGCACGTCTGGACAGAAGCAGCAGGAAGCAGGCAAATTTAGGCTCCTGGGTTCCTGCCCAGGCAGTGCGTTCAGCAACATAGGGTGTATGGGCTCTGGCTTCAGCAGCAGAGCAGTGATGGGCATCTCCCGGGGTCTGTGCTCCTGCGGTGTCAGTGGGAATGCAGGCGCTGGGATTCCTGCACAATGTAACAGCAGCGGTGGCCACAGCAGCTCCCAGAAGTCTCAGCACCACAGGGGCATGGTACCTATGTAACACTAGTTCTCCTTTTGTTCTTCCACCCGTGGAGAAACACCTCTTGCCGGTTTTGTTCCATCAGCTCTGCTAACAGTTTTGTGACCAATTCCTTGTATGAAATTCCCTCCATCTGAGAAACTGTGGTGGTTAATTTTACGTGTCAACTTAACGAGTTCCAGTCACCCCAATATTTGCTCAAACATTATTCTGGGTGTGTCTTTGAGGGTGTTTTTGGATGAGATTAACATTGGATGGGTAGACTGAGTAAAGCAGAGTGCTCTCCCTTGTGGATGGGTCTTATCCAATCAGTTGAAGGCATGAATGGAAGAGATGAAAGTATACAGTCTCACCCTTGAGAGTGGGTGGGACTCTTCCTGATTGACTGTCTTGAGATGGGACATTGGGCTTTTCCTGCTTTGGGACTCCAACTGAAATGTTGGCTCTTCTTGGGTCTTGAGTCTGCTGGCTTTCAGATTAGAACTTACCATCAGCTGTCCTGGCTCCCAACTTGCTGACTACAGATCTTGGGACTTCTTGGCTTCCAAAATCATGAGTGCTAATTTATAATAAATAATAAATTTATGATATTTTTGTTTAATTATAAAATTATAATATAATTTTGGTACTGGGAGATGTAGTGCTGCTGTAAACAAATAGCTAAACATGTACAAGAGGCCTTGGATATGGGGAGTGGGTAGAGAGGCTAGAAGAGTTTTGAGGTGCATGCTAATAAAAAGCTGACATTGCCATGAACGTTGGTAGAAATATGAACATTGTCATTCTGAACGCTGTGATGACTATATACTTTATTCCAGTTTTTTTGAGATATAATTATCTCAATAGTTTTAGGTGTACTGAAGTTATTGTTTGTACACCTATTAGTTTAGTATTAGTTTTAAGCATACAGATAAGGATTTGATAATATACATATTGTGAAATGGTTGCCACAATAAGTTTAGTCAACATTCATGTCACATAGTTACAATTTTTTTCTTGTGATAAGAAGTTTTAAGACCTACTCTCTTAATATCTTTCAAAGATACAATACAGTATTGTTAACTATAGTCACCATGCTGTACATTACATCCCTAGGACTATTTTATCTTAAAATGGGAAGTTTGTACCTTTTGATCTTCTTCACACATTTTACGCGCCCCCCCCCCCCCCCGCCGCCACAAGCCCCAACTCTGGCACCAACCTGTTCTCCAGATCTATGAGTTCAGTTTTTTTAGATTCCACATATAAGTGAGGTCATACAGTATTTGACAAATAAGTCATCACATCCTCTGACTTATTTCACTTAGCATAGTGCCCTCAAGTTCCATCCATGTTGTCACAAATAGCAAGATTTCCTTCTAATTTATGGTGGAGTAATATTCCATTGTATACATATACCACATTTTCTTTATCCATTTGCCCATTGATGGACATTTAGCTGTTTCCATCGTCTTAGCTATTGTAAATAATGCTGTAATGAACATGGGAGTGCAAATATCTTTTTGAGATAGTGATTTCATTTCCTTCAGATATATACCCAGAAGTGGAATTGCTGGATTACATGGTAATTCTGTTTTGTTTGTTTGTTTGTTTTCTTTTGAGGACGCTCTATACTTTTTCTATAGCACCTGCCCCAATTTACATCCCCACCAAGAGTGCACAAGGGTTCCCTTTTCTCCATCCTCGCCAACACTTGTTCTTTTTTTCTTTTGATGACTACCATCCTGTCGGTATGAGGTGATAATGACTGTATACTTTCATAGATATTATGGGACATTATATTCTGGGATTACAGTATAATTACTGCTAACTTGTGCGGTATGTTTAATCTCTTCAAATGTGTTGCTTAAAATAGCTAGTTTTCAAAGTATCCCTTCAAGCATAAAAAGGTTGAGAGCCATAGCTTTACATAGTTGGGCATTTAATAAATATTTATTCAGTGATCTCTCAACTTTGTATTATCTAAGTGGTTGGAGATTACCAACAAAGTATATTTTCTGTTACGTAAAGAATGTTTCAATTGATGCCTTGGTACAATTGACATTTAGAGTGAACAATAATAATCTGTTATGTCACTGTGAAAATAAAAAGAAATATAAAATGTTATTGATTATAGCATATCATGGCATCAGAGTGAGTAGTTAAAATGTCTACCTTAAAAGTGGAACTAATGGTCAAAAGGAACATTTGAATTTAACTTAAAATAGTGCAGGTTTTTATTTTTATTGAAAGAGCTAAATTGAGCATTATAAACTAATAGAAATTATTTAAAGAAAATTGAAGTTTAAAGCAGAAGTACAAACACAATTATAGTTTTTAGAGTCTGTGAATGAATGGTTACAATACAGCAGAAGGCTTCTGGGAAACTGGAGGAAAAGAAATGTAAAAATGCTTTATATAAGCTATTAAAATGGCTGGCTACATAATCCTTCATATTTAGAAAATGTGATTTTATTTGTAGACCCTCTAATAGCAACGATAAATAACTTGCACTGTTTTTTTCTGTTGGCAATAATTTTTGGTGTATCACTTTTTCTCTTATACATTTTTATTGCAATATAATTCACATGCCATAAAATTGACACACCCAAAGTGGTACAATTCAATGGCTTTTAGTGTATTTACAAGGTTGTGCCCCCATCACCCACATTTTTATCAGCCCAAAAAGAAACTTGTACTCATTAAAAGTCACTTCCTAGGGGCGCCTGGGTGGCTCAGTCGTTAAGCATCTGCCTTCAGCTCAGGTCATGATCCCAGGGTCCTGGGATCGAGCCCCACATCGGGCTCCCTCCTCCATGGGAAGCCTGCTGTCCCTCTCCCACACCCCTTGCTTGTGTTCCCTCTCTCACTGTGTCTCCCTCTGTCAAAAAACAAATAAAAATCTTAAAAAAAAAAAAAGTCACTTCCTAGTCTTCTGCTCCTGGCAACCATTTATCTACTTTCTGTAATTGTGGATTTGCCTATTCTGGACATTTCATATAAATAGAATTATATATGACCTTTTGTATCTGACTTCTTTCACTTAGCATGTTATAACATATATCAAGATTTTATTTCTTTTTTTGGTCGTGTTGCTTTTTTATTACTGATATTACTCAAGTATCTCAGCAACTAGATTAAATATAAAGTTTATTGCTGTTTTCCTAGTTTAATCCTTCTTAGCGTAGTCCTCAGTTTTCCTTACTTATAGATGCTGGACACCCACTTAATGTTACTTAAAGATTGCTAAGAAATCTTAGCAATTTGTCTTCCCCACATTATCATGTTATACCCCCTCCTACTGCTATACTTTTTTTAAGTCTCATCAGTAAAAATTCATTTCATTATCTTAACAAGTGCTGTGTTTGAAAATACAAATATCTTTTAGATATATACTGAGTTGTAATTATCCATTGACTTGCTCAGTTTCATCATTGATAGTGAGCTAATAACACTGCTTAGAAATTAGAATTTTTAGTAGGGGAAGGAATGAGATAAGAATAATTTTGAAGGTGCTTTTTGGAAGCAAAGTTGGCCTGGTGTCTCTGAGCACCAGATGAAAAGAAATGATTTGTTTTTTAATTCACCCAACAATCATTTATTGAACCCCTAGTTCAACAGTGCCAGATGTTATTCTTGGAACCACAGACAGAAAGTTGTATCCTATCATTAAGAATCACAGTCTTGCACAGGAGACAGACATATAATCAAGTCTAATGCAGGGTATTGAGTGCTGGGATAAACGTATCTAGGAAGATCTATGAAAGCACAGGGAAAGCTAAATGAAATTGAAGTGGAAACATTAAGGAAGGCTTCCTGGAGGAAGTGACATGAGAAGGGTTTTTAAACCGAGTGCTTGTTAGCTAGATAAAGAATGGGGGAAAGGCATTACAAGCAAAGGAAGCAACATGGTAAGAAATTACAAGCCATTTTCACAAATGTCAAGTAGACCAGTATGGTCGAAGAGAAGGGAAGAAAAAGATTAGAAAGATGGTAGTAATAATACCTACAGAAAACTGAGTTGCCTATTATGTGCATAAGTACTTCATATGCCTCATCTCCCTCAATCCTCCCAGCAATCTTCTACCTCTGTGTTCATGGAGGAAACTGGAGCATAGGAAGGTTAAGTAACTTGTCTACATTCTCACCTCTAGCGAGTGAAGTATGATGATGCCAGAGTATTAACCTCTCTCCATTGGATCAGGATGGGCCTTGTGTGCTAAGCTGAGGGATTTGACCTTCATCTTGAAAGTCATGGGAGCCTGAAAGGTTTTAAGCAGGAAAGTGACCTACCATGAACAGATGAACAGTTTCAGAAAATCACTCTGGTGCTTGGGAAGGAAAAAGGGTTTGTGTAATCTAGAAGCTGAGAGAGCAATAATCAGGCAAAGAAATGATGAGGGCCTGAAATTAGCAATGCAATGGAGGAGAAGAAGAGGGCCCAACATATACATAGGAAGGAAAATCAGACTCTCAGGAGATGGGGACAGAAGGGACAAGGTCTAGAATGATTGAAGTGCTAAGTCATTGGGTGAATGACTATGCCTTCAAGTAGGAGAATACAGAGGGAATAAGGGATCTTAATTCAGGTTGAAGTGAGTAAGCAATGTTCAGGTAGAAATGTCAAATACAGAGCAGACTTTGTGGGTCCAGAGCCCAGCAGTGATGTGTGAGCTGAAAACAAGGAGTCAGAGGGTCATAAGTGTTCATCGAAGGAAAGCAGAGACTTAAACACGGCCACCCAGTGAGGACATATGTGGCTGGAAGAGCACAGAACAAAGAATCAGGCTTTGAACAGTGATGGCAGCATCACTGAGACATCATTGGAAGATCCTGCGTGCAAGAGACTGAAAAATGGTCAGAGAAGTAGGTGGACAACTAGGCAAGGGTGGTGTCACTCATGCTAAGGTGAGTTTTAAGGAGGGAGTGGGCAACACTGTCAAATGCCACTGGTCAAATAAGACCAGGATATAAACTGTCATTGAATTTGACAATTTGAAGATGAATGTGAGTTTATAGAGAGGAGTTTCAGGGACTGGAATCAGACTTGCAACAGAAGGCAGATGTGAGGAGGGGAAGTAAAGAAAGTGAGCACAGAACCACTGGGAAGCTTTGTAGGGAAGGAAAGCTGCAAGAGGGAATGCAAAGGAGAAAAAGAGGGCATTTGAGTGCCCATTCATTCTGACCACACAGCTATACATAGGGAACATATTCTAATCATCAATTTTAAGTTTGCAGCTAAAGGCAAATAAGTAAGAAACTAGCATACCATTTCTAGAGTTTTCTGAGCAACAGAATCTGCAGGGCCCTCTGTTGCCTTTGGAGGAAGAAGGGTCCTGATAAGACAGCAATGTGAATAAAGAGAAAGCAGGGATCACCTTCAGCTTCCTCTGGAGCCAAGTCCAGCTTGGGGAAATTTGGAGGTTTCCTCTCGGCTTGGAGTCAACCAGGGAAGGTAGCTGAGGTCTTGCCTGGCAACCCGGTTACGCTGCAACAAGAGGCTTCCCAGGGGGGACAAGGCCTCATACACTAAGCCTGTGGTGTAGACCACTCATTGGGTATTGCCCAACCAGGAAGCTGCCCCAAGGCCTTTCTTTCTCAGCTGCTGTAGACCATCTAAAGGACCACTCCAAAGAAGCAGGAGTGTTAAAACACTGGTGTCAGTGAGCAGATGACTTAAGGACTTAGCAGCCATATCTAGCTAAAGAAAGGTCCTAGTACTAAGGGCAGTCAGTCATGTAACCGAATCTCCTTTTCTCCCTGTCTGCTGCTGCGGCAGCCGGGTGTTTTAATCCCATCTTATTGATCCTGTTAGTGAGAAGATTCCTGCTTTAGAGTTATAGGGATGGTCAAACACAGGACACCCGACACTGGACAGCTAAAATGCCAGGAGTTCCTTAGTCACACGTACTCACAGCCCAGGGGAGGAAGATACAGCCTGTCGCACAAAGCTGCATGGGTTGCACTGGGACTAGAGGAAACAGGGGTGGTGGGAGGCAACGCTTATAGTGCCAAGAGGAGGTGACCCTGGGTCCTGTGGGAGGATGTGATTGGCTTTGAATACTTCTGGGGGTGGGCAGGGAACAGAAATCCGCTGCTCAGGATCAGCAGTGGCTGTGCCTGGTCCCCTTGATAAGGAGGGTTTTCGGCTAGGGGACCTTATACATGGAGCAGAGTAAGGAGGAGAATTTGGGGATTAGGTTATTTGAGGTTCTCCCAATTTTATCACATGTTAAAGGAGCATGTAATATTGGGTCTTAATTTTAGGTCTTACACCACAGGGGTGATAGGCCAGGAGCCCCTTACAGGTGTCCTGAGAGCTAGATGAATAAAGACTACCTCAGTCCATTTGGCTATTATAACAACATGCCACAGACTGGGTGGCTTACAAACAACAGACATTTATTTTTGACAGCATGCAACCTGGAAGCCTGAAGTCAAGGTAACTACATGGTCATGGTCGGGTCTGTGTCTGGTGAGGGCCCGCTTCCTGGGTCATAAATGGCCGACTTTTCACTATATTCTCATAAGGTGGGAGGTTCTAGGGAGCTCTGGTGGGGGGGTCTCTTTTATAACAGCACTAATCCCATTCATGAGGGCTCTACCCTCATGACCTAATTGCCTCCCAAAGACCCACCTTCTAATACCATCACACTGGGGGTAAGAATTTTAATATATGAATTTTGGGGGGACACAGACATGCAATCCATAGCGGAGGAGGAGGATTATAGGCAGAGAGAGAACACTGAACTGGACAGCGATCACTGATAATAATAGTTGCCTCTGACTGAATATTTACCTAAGAGATCTCAATTTTAAATCAGAAGCAACTAGAAAATTTACGGTTTGGGTTTAATTTTCTGATTGGACCAAATTTAGTTTTTCTGGTACTGAGCAGTAACAGGGTTTGTCAAAGAAAAGTATGTGTAGTCATAAAAATAAAATGGGTTTTATGTTCCCACAGGGCTGATTGGTGACATCCAGTTCATACTTGCCATGCCCATGGTTAAAAGCTGCAAAGGGTCTATAGAGAAGGTTAGGGTCCTTCCAGGAAAATGTTAAAAGTCTGTCAAGAAACCTCGTGGGAGATATTACCTTTGGTGAATTTAGCAAGGCCCCCAGTCTGGCCCTCACCCCTGTCAGTTTCTCTGAGCTAAAAAGCCTAGGAAAGATGATTCATGGCAATCTACTCACAAGAGACCTAAGCAATTTAGTGTGAGATATTCAATTCTAGTTGCTGGAATGCACGAATTCTCCATCTGGGGTGTTCCTAGGCTGGAATTAGGGTACTCAGAGAGATAAACTGATAATCAAGAGTATTGATTAGTGAGCACCAGGTAAGATTTCATTAGTCTGCGACAAGGCCTGATCAATCATCTCTACTCCACTTACAGAGATACTTATCCAGTGACTGGAAAGTTCATCTTGGCCACATTTGGTGCTTCTCCCTGGATCGTGATGAATAAACACTGCTCAGTTCTCCCTTAATACTACCTTTCTTCATGCTCCACACTGACCCAGACTGGGATCTATATATCTCTTATGGGCTCCCTTATGGGCTTCGGATCATGTACAGATCAGAAATGTATTTTAGTTATCTGTTTACTGGTATGTTTCTTTCATGACTATAATATCTTTAGGGCAGGAGTGCTGTCATCTTGCCAATCTCAACCTTCAAGTTATTCTCCCCCATTCATGAAAGTATTCTGGCCTCTGGCTCTAGGTCTTCCTCTCCACCTCTAATCCTGCTTTATTTTGGGGAATTTCGATTGTTCTGTGGCTAGTCAATGGATGGTCTTCACCTCTAATTTCACTCCCACATCATTTCAACCCACTTCCTTCATCACACCATGGATTTCTCCATCATCTGGAATTGCTCTTCCCAGGATTGAACCGAGTGAAAGTAGCAGGGCTGATGCTGAAGGGACTAAAGGTTAGGCTGAATTGGAAGGCAGGTTTACCAAAGGAGGCATTAGGCATGACAACTTGGGACACTGGTCCAGTGACCCTGTTAACATTGATGTTACATGGGAGAAACTCTTTGAGGACTTAGAGCATGAGTTTTGACTGACTAACTTTACATGGGGTGTTGGATGTCATAGAGGTGAATTTGTTCTTGGATGGCCTTTAAAAGAGATCTTCAATAGTGAGACACACACCAGACCCCTTAGTCCGATACATGAATCTGTTAGTGTACTAGGGCTACCATAATGAAATACCACACACTGGATGGCTTAAACAATAGAAATGTATTTTTCACAGTCCTGGCTGGAGATCCATATCAAGGTGCCGTCAGGGTTCGTTTCTGCTAAGGGCCATAAGTAAAGGATCTGTTCCAGGCCTCTCTCCTTGGCTTCAGATGAGCACTGTCTTTTCTGCCTCTTCATATGATTGTCTCTCTGCACACGCATTGTACCCCTGATGTTTCTTCTTCTGATGATGATATCAGTCATATTGGATTAGGGTCCCAGACCCCACCTTAATGATTCATTTAACTGAATCACTTCTTTAAAGACCTCAACTCCAAATATGGTTGCATTCTGCAGTATCAGGGATTGGAAATTCAACATATTAATTGGGGTGGGGGGGAGGGTCCACAACTAGCCTATAACAACGAATAAGACCACAACAGAGCCAACTCTCAATAATTATTTGTTGAATGACTATTCCCCCTACAAATTGTTTCTATTCTTTGTTACTTTGTTTAAACCATGAAGTGAACTTTGTCTAAACCATGAAGTGAAATAAGATTTTAAGTATAAAAAAGAGTAGAAGTCTGCTCAGTTGCAAAATAAACTCTTTGGAAGCAAACTTTTCAGTGGAAGTTCTGATAGGATAAATAAAATCACAAAAAAACCCATATTAATCAGAATTGAAGGCTTAATTTTTTTATAAATGTGGGTAGATATTGGTATTACTTATTAAGAATTGTATTTACATTGACTTAATAGGTAAGTACTACTAAAAGATAATTTTCAAAAATAGGGAAAATCATGACTTACACAAATGTAAAAGAAACATGGGTTTAATATCTGAATTAACTAATTGATCAATGAAAAAACTGATATTACAAGCAATTCAAAGAAGAATCTAAAAGAACAGATACATTTCTAGATGAGGACTATTGAAATGAATATACCAATGGAAACAGACTGTCTTTTTCCATAGTTGGGAGGCCGGGCCCTTCCATCAGTCAGAGTTTACTTGCATGTCTACAAACAAGAATTATTTTGCAGTGCTGTCAGCTGCCTACAGCTTACAGAATTGGAAATAAATCTCCCATAGAATCAGAATCAAGGATGGGGCGGAGCAAGATGGCAGAGGAGTAGGAGACCTGGATTTCATCTGGTCCCAGGAATTCAACTGGATAGGGATCAAACCATTCTGAACACATACGAACTCAACAGGAGATTGAAGAAAAGAATAGCAACAACTCTCTGAATAGAAAAGCGACCACTTTCTGGAAGGTCTTTTCTGATTTGTTTAGAGTATATGTCCTGGGGAAGTTGTTACCCTGTTAGCATTTTGTTCTCTCATTCATCTATTCTCCTCTGGACAAAATGACAAGACGGAAAACATCACCTCAACAAAAAGAACAAGAGGCAGTACCGAGTGCCAGGGACCTACTCAATACGGACATTAGTAAGATGTCGGAACTAGAGTTCAGAATGACGATTTTAAAGATACTAGCTGGGATTGAAAAAAGCATGGAAGTTATTAGAGAAACCCTTTCTGGAGAAATAAAAGAACTAAAATCTAACCAAGTTGAAATAAAAAAGGCTATTAATGAGGTGCAATAAAAAATGGGGGTGCTAACTGCTAGGATAAATGAGGCAGAAGAGAATTAGTGATATAGAAGAACAAATGATGGAAAATAAAGAAGCTGAGAAAAAAAGAGATAAACAACTACTGGATCACGAGGGCAGAATTCGAGAGATAAGAGATACCATAAGACAAAACAACATTAGAATAATTGGGATCCCAGAAGAAGAAGAACGAGAAAGAGGGGCAGAAGGTATATTGGAGCAAATTATAGCAGAGAACTTCCCTAATTTGGGGAAGGAAACAGGCATCAAAATCCAGGAGGTACAGAGAACCCCTCTCAAAATCAATAAAAATAGGTCAATACCCCGACACCTAATAGTAAAACTTATGAGTCTCAGAGACAAAGAGAAAATCCTGAAAGCAGCTCGGGAGTAGAGATATGTAACCTACAATGGTAGAAACATTAAATTGGTGACAGACCTATCCACAGAGACCCGGCAGGCCAGAAAGGACTGCCATGATATATTCAGAGCACTAAATGAGAAAAATATGCAGCCAAGAATACTCTATCCAGCTAGGCTGTCATTGAAAATAGAAGGAGAGATAAAAAGCTTCCAGGACAAACAAAAACTAAAGGAATCTGCAAACACAAAACCAGCCCTACAACAAATATTGAAAGAGGTCCTCTAAGCAAAGAGAGAGCCTAAAAGTAACATAGACCAGAAAGGAACACAGACAGTATACAGTAACAGTCACCTTACAGGCAATACAATGGCACTAAATTCCTATCTTTCAATAACCCTGAATGTGAATGAGCTAAATGCCCCAATCAAAAGACACAGGCTATCACAATGGGTACAAAAACAAGACCCATCGATATGCTGTCTGCAAGAGACTCATTTTAGACCCAAAGACACCCCCAGATTGAAAGTGAGGGGGTGGAAAACCATTTACCATGCTAATGGACACCAAAAGAAAGCTGGGGTGGCAATCCTTATATCAGACAAATTAGATTTTAAACCAAAGACTGTAATAAGAGATGAAGAAGGACACTATATCCTACTTAAAGGGTCTATCCAAAAGAAGATCTAACAATTGTAAATATCTATGCCCTGAACAGGGGAGCAGCCAATTATGTAAGCCAATTAATAACAAAAGCAAAGAAACACATCAAGAACAATACAATAATAGTGGGGGACTTTAACAACCCCCTCACTGAAATGGACAGATCATCTAAGCAAAAGATCAACAAGGAAATAAAGACTTTCAATGACACACTGGACCAAATGGACTTCACAGATATATTCAGAACATTCCATCCCAAAACAACAGAATACACATTCTTCTCTAGTGCCCATGGAACATTCTCCAGCATAGATCACATCCTAGGTCACAAATCAGGTCTCAACCGGTAGCAAAAGATTGGGATCTTTCGCTGTGTATTTTCAGACCACAATGCTTTGAAACTAGAACTCAATCACAAGAGGAAAGTCGGAAAGAACTCAAATACATGGAGGCTAAAGAGCATCCTACTAAAGAATGAATGGGTCAACCAGGAAATTAAAGAAGAATTAAAAAAATTCATGGTTGGGCACCTGGGTGGCTCAGCTGGTTAAGCGACTGCCTTCGGCTCAGGTCATGATCCTGGAGTCCCAGGATCGAGTCCCGCATCAGGCTCCCTGCTCGGCAGGGAGTCTGCTTCTCCCTCTGACCCTCCCCCCTCTCATGCTCTCTCTATCTCATTCTCTTTCAAATGAATAAATAAAATCTTAAAAAAAAAAATTCATGGAAACAACGGAAAATGAAAACACAACTGTTCAAAATTGTTGGGATGTAGCAAAGGCAGTCCTAGGAAAGTATATAGAAATACAAGCCTTTCTCAAGAAACAAGAAAGTTCTCAAATACACAACCTAACCCTACACCTAAAGGAGCTGGAGAAAGAACAGCAAATAAAGCCTAAACCCAGCAGGAGAAGAGAAATAATAAAGATCAGAGCAGAAATCAATGAAATATAGAAACCAAAAGAACAGTAGAACAGATCAATGAAACTAGGAGGTGGTTCTTTGAAAGAATTAACAAGATTGATAAACCCCTGGCCAGACTTATCAAAAAGAAAAGAAAAAGAACCCAAATAAATAAAATCATGAATGAAAGAGGAGAGGTCACAACCAACACCAAAGAAATACAAACAATTATAAGAACATATTATGAGCAACTATACGCCAGCAAATTAGATAACCTGGAAGAAATGGATTCATTCCTAGAGATGTAACAACTACCAAAACTGAACCAGGAAGAAATAGGAAACCTGAACAGACCTATAACCCTTAGGAAATTGAAGCAGTAATCAGAAATCTCCCAACAAACAAAAGCCCAGGGCCAGATGGCTTCCCAGGGGAATTCTACCAAACATTTCAAGAAGAATTAATACCTATTCTTCTGAAACTGTTCCAAAAAATAGAAACAGAAGCAAAACTTCCAAACTCGTTTTATGAGGCCACCATTACCTTGATCCCAAAACCAGACAAAGACCCCATTAAAAAGAAGAATTACAGACCAATATCCCTTATGAACAGAGATGCAAAAATTCTCACCAAAATACTAGCCAATAGGATCTAATAGTACATTAAAAGGATTATTCACCACGACCAAGTGGGATTTATCTCTGGGCTGCAAGGTTGGTTCAATATCTGCAAATCAATCAACGTGATACAATATATTAACAAAAGAAAGAACAAGAATCATATGATTCTCTCAGTAGATGCAGAAAAAGCATTTGACAAAGTACAGCATCCTTTCTTGATCAAAACTCTTCAGAGTGTAGGGATAGAGGGTACATACCTCAATATCATAAAAGCCATCTATGAAAAACCCACAGCAAATATCATTCTCAATGGGGAAAAACAGAGCTTTCTTCCTAAGGTCAGGAACATGGCAGGGATGTCCACTATCACCACTGTTATTTAATATAGTATTAGAAGTCCTAGCACAGCAATCAGACAACAAAAAGAAATAAAAGGCATCTGAATCAGCAAAGAAGAAGTCAAACTCTCACTCTTTGCAGATGATAGGATATTTTATGTGGAAAACCCAAAAGACTCCACCCCAAAACTGCTAGAACTCATACAGGCATTCAGTAAAGTGGCAGGATATAAAATCAATGCACAGAAATCAGTGGCATTCCTAAACATCAACAACAAGACAGAATTAAGGAGTCGATCCCATTTACAATTGCACCCAAAACCATAAGATACCTAGGAATAAATCTAACCAAAGAGGCAAAGAATCTGTACTCAGAAAACTATAAAATACTCATGAAAGAAATTGAGGAAGACACAAAGAAATGGAAAAACGTTCCATGATCATGGATTGGAAGAACAAATATTGTGAAGATGTCGATGCTACCTAGAGCAATCTACACATTCAATGCAATCCCCATCAAAATACCATCCACTTTTTTCAAAGAAATGGAACAAATCATCCTAAAATTTGTATGGAATCAGAAAGACCCCAAATATCCAGAGGAATGTTGAAAAAGAAAAGCAAAGCTGGCGGCATCACAATTCCGGACTTCCAGCTCTATTACAAAGCTGTGATCATCAAGACAGTATGGTACTGGCACAAGAACAGACACATAGATCAATGGAACAGAATAGAGAGCCCAGAAATGGACCCTCAACTCTATGGTCAACTCATCTTTGACAAAGCAGGAAAGAATGTCCAATGGAAAAAAGACAGTCTCTTCAACAAATGGTGCTGGGAAAACTGGACAGCCACATGCAGAAGAATGAAACTGGACCATTTCCTTACACCACACACAAAAATAGACTCCAAATGGTTGAAAGACCTAAATGTGAGACAGGAGTCCATCAATATCCTAAAGGAGAACACAGGCAGCAACCTCTTCGACCTCAGCCACAGCAACTTCTTCCTAGAAACATTGCCAAAGGCAAGGGAAACAAGGGCAAAAATGAACTATTGGGACTTCATCAAGATAAAAAGCTTTTGCACAGCAAAAGAAATAGTCAACAAAACCAAAAGACAACCGACAGAATGGGAGAAGATATTTGCAAATGACATATCAGATAAAGGGCTAGTATTCAAAATCTATAAAGAACTCATCAAACTCAACACCCAAAGAACAAAGAATCCAATCAAGAAATGGGCAGAACCCAGGAACAGACATTTTTCCAAAGAAGACATCCAAATGGCCAACAGACACATGAAAAAGTACTCAACATCGCTCAGCATCAGGGAAATCCAAATCAAAACCTCAATGAGATACCACCTCATGCCAGTCAGAATGGCTAAAATTAACAAGTCAGGAAATGACAGATTTTGGCGGGGATGGAGAAAGGGGAACCCTCCCACACTGTTGGTAGGAATGCAAGCTGGTGCAGCCGCTCTGGAAAACAGTGTGGAGGTTCCTCAAAAAGTTGAAAATAGAGCTACCATACGACCCAGCAATTGCACTACTGGGTATTTACCCCAAAGATACAAATGTAGGGATTGGAAGGGGTACGTGCACCCTGATGTTTATAGCAGCAATGTCCACAATAGCCAAACTACGGCAAGAGCCAAGATGTCCATCGACAGATAACTGGATAAAGAAAATGTGGTGTATATATACAATGGAATATTATGCAGCTATGAAAAGGAATGAGATCTCGCTATTTGCAACGACGTGGATAGAACTGGAGTGTGTTATGCTGAGCGAAATAAGTCAATCAGAGAAAGACATGTATCATATTACCTCAGTGATATGAGGAATTCTTAATCTCAGGAAACAAACTGAGTGTTGCTGTTGTGGTGGGGGGTGGGAGGGATGGGGTGGCTGGGTGATAGACATTGGGGAGGGTATGTGCTATGGTGATTGCTGTGAATTGTGCAAGACTGATGAATCACAGATCTGTACCTCTGAAACAAATAATACATGTTAAAAAAAAAAAAAGAAAGAAGAAGAGAGCAGGAGGGGAAGAATGAAGGGCGGGAAATCGGACGGGCAATGAACCTTGAGAGACGATGGACCCTGAAAAACAACCTGAGGGTTCTAGAGGGGAGGAGGGTGAGAGGATGGGTTAACCTGGTGATGAGTATTAAAGAAGGCACGTTCTGCATGGAGCACTGGGGGTTATACACAAACAATGAATCATGGAACACTACATCAAAAACTAATGATGTAATGTATGGTGATTAACATAAGAATAAAAAATTTTAAAAAAAAGAATCAGAATCAAGTAAGAGGAAGACCATGCTATAGACAATGCATAGTTTTCTATGGAAATGCAAATGTTTCCTTACAGTCTCAAAAACACTGTGATTTTGATACTCCACATTAAATGATATTGTAATAAGAAATTGTTAAAGTATATTCAGAGAGATTCTGATCAATGAGTATCAGTCCTTGACAGCATGTTGATGGGAAAGAGATTTGGGGGTTGGAAAGAGGACTTGTCATATCAAACTCCTTCATCATATAGGCCATTACCACCTACTCAGTTTTCTCAAGGAGTTTATGTTGGTACTGAGTTAGGAATTATTGGAAATGGAATTTGTGGACCTTCCTTTATTTTGAATAGAATTTTGGTAGAGGACTTATTAGAAGGAAAACCAAGTGAATTAACAGATAAGAACCAATCTGATAGGTTTGCTACTGTTTTTTTTTTTTTTATAAAGAAATTCCTTCTGGAGTTCAAAATAAATGGATGTGTGTTTAAAAATATATTTCTAAACACTCAAATGCCCTTACCTTGTGGAGGATAACATTTTTCAATTACTTTGTTGGTTTTGTTCTCCCAGTCAAGAATTAAAACACCAAAAAGTAATTGTCTTTAGGTTGCTTTCCAGTGTTGGATTTTATTGTTTCACTTTAAAATAAAAATATCTGGACTTTGTATTAAAGTGCATTCCAATTCTAAAGAACAACTCATTTTGGTAAATTAAAATCAGCTGAATATCAACACAGATTCAAATATTTAATGATCCGACACCTGATTGGTCTAGAGTAGTGAAATTCTGCTCTGATAGTTTTACATCCCAAGAACTTTGAATAAATTATATCTTAGGTGTTTGACTGATAGATCAAATTGATTACCCCCCCTGCCTTCAGCTTAGTGCTGAATGTGTTAGCTTGATTTGTGCATCATGAATTACAAGCAAAGACACCCGATTGTTGGCAGGGCTCTCGTGTTTATTGAAAGTCGGCTCTCCATTTTCCCAGATTCTGGAGAACTTGAGAGAAACACACCTAAACTGAAGAGTTAAAGAAGTAAGCACCGCTGAAAACATTTATTCTACCACCATCATAACCATCATGAGGAGAGTCTGCCTGAAGAATGGCAAATACATGTGTTATTGTTCAACACTGATAATGCAACACAGTACTTTTTCTGCTGACCCAGAACTAGCCTTGGAACCCTGAACACAATGCTCAGTGTAACCATAACTAATAAATCAGAGTTGGCATGCAATTTAGAAATTATTTGCTGTCTTTTCTTTTTTTTTAATTATTTGCTATCCTTACTCCACCTCTTGTTTTTGAATTTCAGTCTACCAGGAACACCATGAAATAGGCAATGACCAATGGGATCAAAGATTATTCTCCTGCATTTTGTTTGTTTTTTTGAATTACTAGTTGCCAACATTCAAGCATCAGGAAATTTCATACAAATACTTGGATTTCTGTCTTTTCTTTAAAAATCCAATTTGGCACCACTGGAGGTTATTGCCACATGGCAACAACTGGCTGGATCTGAGAATTGGCTTTTTCCTAAAGTATGGAAGCTCACAAATTTGTTGTGGGTCCCACTCATCCAATTGGGCTCATTTACATGCTGGGCTTTGCACGTACACCTCCACCTTGTTCTACTGTGACTCTACGGCCCCTGGACCTTCATGCTGTTTCATCTCACAGAATTTCCAGGCTCAGAAGTAAGGGGGCAGGATCTGTAGGCCCCTTTGTGGCGCTAAGGCAACTTCAGAGGTGAGGAAAGAGAGCAATAGAAACTCCTCTAGGTTAGCTTCTTCCCCTGTGGCTCAGGCCATCAAAGTAGGGCACGCATTTCTCAGCCAGAACTGAAGAGTCCAGAAGGCCAAGATCCCTTCAGGGTGCTGAGTGATTTCATTTTGGTGAGATTGGCATGGGGTCTGTGGCCTTGCAGCTGTCAATGAGATGTCGCTGCTAAGCAATTAAGATCACAGCGGGGGTGGGGAGAGGGGGGCTAAGAAAACCCAAATAGATCCAAAAAGTGTTTTATGATGGTCTACACATTTAGAAGTAGATCTAAAATCGTTGCTTTTAGAATACCTGGCCTAAGCTGCAGGAAAAGTGGAAGAAAGCTTTTAAGGCCCTTTGTGTGCTCGAGAGTTCTTAAGACAGTTCAGTGATCTCAGATACAATAAGGGTCAGGAAAGCTTAAGAAAATGTGAAATCTTATACTTTAGTCTTATATCATATTTTTTTTTTGATTTGAAGAAAATATTAATCATGGGAGATCTAAGTGCTGTAGATGCTGGGTTCTTATCTCTGGCCCCCTTGCTCTGTCTCAAGGCCTGGGCTTGGGTTCCCTTTGCCGGCAACTGTCTTTCCTACTTTAAGTCTTTGAGTGATGTCTCAGAGCCATTGCCACCTCACCTCACCATCTCCCTTCCTTCCTTAATTTTTTCCCCCTAGTGCTCTTAACAATCTAGTGTAAATATTTAACCTAATCATCTTTTTTAGGGGAAGTATTCCTTCCATTGCTGGATGAGGGGAGAAGTGTTTGTCTTGGTTGTTCATAGATGTATCCCAGACAGAACCACGTACAGAGAAATCATTCAACAAACATGTGTGAAGTGGGAGTGAAAAGTACGTGGATACAGTGATGCAGAGCACCAGGTCTCAAGGACTGTGGAAAGTTATATCCGGTTTCCCAGACCCCATGAATTTTGAAAAAAGCTAAGGGCAGGATGACAGAGTATAATATCCCTAATCTCTCAAATTTCATTATTTAAAAGCGATAAGATTTTATTGGGTGAGAGATGGAAACTCCAATACAGCTTCTAAGCTGTTTATTATGGAGATAGACACTTTTAAGTTATGCAAATATAAAGAAAAGACCTAATGAAAGAGAGATGGGGGTCAAAGGAGTTACACTGCTTTGGGAAGGAGCATGTGGAAGGGCACAGTGGTCTGGGGCAGACTTGTCACTTCCTCTGCTTGAAGGAGAAAGAGGCAAGGAGGTCTCTTTGTGAGAGATAAACCATTTTAAAACAAATTGAACCGTGGGAGTGGCCCATTTTAACCTCTAGAACAGGGTTTATATTTTATAGTTATTCCACCGGTTCTCTATAGTTTGAATGAAGAGGAAAGATAGTCGGTGAGAAAGGACATTTCAGGCTTCCTGCTTATATGGCCAGGTAGCTGGGGGTTGAAGCTGCACCATCGGCGAGGTTCAAGGTTGAGCTCTACCTGGTTCAGGAATGTTCCTTAACCTCAGTAACTGCAACTCCCAGCATCAAGGCAAGGGGTGACAGCTGTACTGTGCTCTAGCTGAGAAAAGTTGCCAGGTTGAAGAAGATTGGCTCTCATTTACTTGGAAATTTTACTTGCAGAGATCTATGAACATGAATTATCTTCTATTATAGGCATTACCATTTAGGTTCAAACCTGAAGCACCAGGCAAATCCTGTTGGAGGACTAAACTTTTCAAATGATGTGTTCATCTATTTTAACACACTGTGCAATGATCATCATAAGAGGTTAACAAGAAAAAAATCAAGCATGACTATAAAAAGAAATCACTGTATTTGGTGGTACATGACGTTCTAGAAAGACGGTACAGTGGAAGAAATAGCATCATAGCATCAGTAAAAAAAAAAAAAAAAGGTGTCAGCTAAAAAGAGAAAATAACAGAATTCAAGAATTTAAGTTCCCAAAACAATGAGGCATGTTCAAAACTCCATTCTCTGTGAACAAGTAAGTATTGCAACATCAAAGGGGAAAAGAGAGTCAACCTAGAGATGAAACTATGATGCCTAAAATAATTACTGAACACTGACCAGAACACTGACTCACTATTCTTGAGAAATAATGCAAGTGAAAACAAGGATTACAGAGAAGCAATTAGCTATGACAATGAAAGACAAGTTCTAAACCAGTGAATACTACAGTGAAACTAAACACTTCTGGAGACTGTGAAGAGCGGTAATAAAGCAACTAAGAAAAGCTGTCAAGAACAGTGTGTCCCACCATGGATAAAACAAGTAATTACAATGACACGGGAGAATATGACAGGCCTAGAAAATAGTTAAAGAACATTTAGTCTACAAATATTATAGGTAGCCGATGAGGTTTAAAAGTTCTGTAATGTAGGAAGTCTCATTTGAGGAAAAATTGAAATTTTTCTTGAATTGGAAGGAGTACCTGGATGACTTGAAAATATCATCAAAGACAGTAACGATGTTTTTGGAGATATTACTGAAATAGAGTAAAATAATTATTAAAAGAAGACTAACAAGAACTTAAAATGTGCTGCATATAACTGATATGAGCTTTTAACCTAAAAATATTTTTTTGCCATTTTTATGTGTGAGATGATGAATATTCAGAATCCATGTGAGAAATTGTCAAGAGGAGAAAGAGATTTTAGAAACTTAATTTTCCCAAAGAGTAATGGCATGCTCCTTTTTTTTTTTGCATGTGGGAAGACACAGAAACCCAAGGTGGGAGGAGAGGGAAAGTTTAGGGCGGAAGATTTTTCAAAATATTCATGATGTGCAGTGAGAGGACATTGTAAAGGAAATGAGCTGTGTTTGTGAATGGTGTGAGCCAGAAAAAAATAAAAGGCAAAGAATATCTGATTTTCACTCAAGAACAACGAAGCATTAAAAGAACACCCTTCAAGGGTTTCAGTGGCAGATCGCTTTCTTACTGTGGTGACCCTGGACAGGTGATCTACTTTATCTCAGTTTCAACCTCCTCATCTGTAAGATTCATCTTGGCACAGAGCAAACATTCCAAAAATGTAAGCCACTCATGCTATCATGCTAATCAACATGTCTCCCAGTCTGGGTAGGAATAAATAATCATAATAGTGACTGGTATTTGAATGTACAGTGCTAAACAGTGCTGCCAGACCATATGTAAGATATGATCCTGTATTTGTAAAATTGCATGTGTTCTGCATGTGGAAAAAAAATGAACAGCTTTTTTTTCTTTAAAGATTTTATTTATTTATTTGACAGAGAGATAGAGCCAGAGAATACAAATAGGAAGAATGGCAGAGGGAGAAGGAGAAGCAGGCTCCCTGATGTGGGGCTTGATCCCGTGACCCCAGTCGAAGGCAGACGCTTAAGCGACTGAGCCACCCAGGCGCCCCCAAGTGAACAGTTTGTTAACTATTCATATGCACATTAACAGTTTTAGGATATAATGAAATTAGCAAAATAAATTAAAGTTATTTTAAAAGTTTATGTATGTGTGTATCAATGATCTTCAGAAGAATACAGCAACATGAAAATGTAATTTAATTATATACAGGTTTTTAATTCATATACGGGTATATATATTCACATGTGTGTATGAATATATTCATATGTGTGTATGAATTCATATATGGGTATATATATTCATATGTGTGTATGAACTATATATATATACACACATAGAGAAAGAGATGTTTTCTGATTAGAAAAATAAGTAAGCAACAATGTTTTCACAACCTTTTTGGTTCTACTCAAGTAATATTTTTCCCTGGCACTTTCCTATTCCTTTATGGATGAGGTATAATTGTGAAAGTGATACTACAGGAAAGGAGGAAAAAAGGATGGGAATGCAAATATCACAGAGCACTAAAATAACTCAAGGACTATTTGGCTGTGGCTACGCTGGCTGGTAGTCAGAAAGTGTTTCCCTAAGACAAGTGTCCCTGAAATGCTCCAGGAAGAACTCTGAAGATGGCTTAAAATCATGCCCTTGAAATTTACCCTGATGATGAATTTGGTCTTTTCTAAGGCTTGTGAAGGAATTTTATAGGTGGTAGGAGATATAGAAACTTTTTGGTGTTTTTAGTTTTAGTGAATTCTGCATGGTGACTAATTTGGAGAGCAGGGGTTGAAACAACAAAATTGAATCCAATAGCTTCATATATTATAGTCAATTTCATAAACAGAACCTAATGAATGGAAGAGATAAGAGCCATTCTGAGGATTTCCTACTCACACTCTGACTGTATCTGCTCAAAGTTTGCAGATTTGAGTTCATCTAAGACTTGGTGAGTTTAATTCTTACAAAAGGTCTTCCATAGTTTCAGAATTTGGCTGAGAAAATCAATTACTTGTTTTGACTAACTCTTCATTGTAAAAAAAAAATATTAATCGTTCTTTGTGAATTTATTTCTGTTTCAGTTATACAGGACATAACAAAAGTACCATTTTTAAAAAATAAGGGAAGGGGCACCTGGGTAGCTCAGCTGGTTAAGAGTCCAACTCTTGGTTTCAGCTCGGGTCAAGAGCTCAGTGTTGTGATATGGAGCCCCGTGCCAGGCTCCATGCTCAGCATGGAGTCTGCTCGGGATTTTCTCTCCCTCTCCCTCTGTTCCTGCCCCCTACTTGCTCATGTGAGCTATGCTTTCTATCTCTCAAATAAATAAATAAATCTAAATAAAAGGAAAACAATAGGCCACATTACCATGGGAAAAGCAGAATATATGTTAATGATGATTTTGCATTATTAAAAAAATAAAATAGTGCACAAAATTTCTGAGCAAAACAAGGATTCACAATGAGCCTAAAAATATATCTGCTTTACTTTAAGACAACTTTGATTCTGTTTTGTATCTTTCCTTGAAATGAAGATGCTCCATAGATAGAAGAGATAGTTAGGCAATGAAAGTAAGGACAAATAAGACTTCTTGCAAATATCTGGGGATGGAAGAAGCTGAAAGGAAAAAGTAAGTTACTAAGGAACTACAAAGTATGATTATCCTGCTGAGGAAAATATTTATAGTTACAGATTACATTTTTGAATTTAAAAGAGCTAACCCAAACTTAGTGAAAATAGAGAAATATTGGTCCAAGGAGATTTAAAAGGCAATCTTGAGTCATAAAAGACAGAGGAGATTCATAAAGACATGTAGTAACAAGTCATAAGATGAAATTGTCTATGCTGTCAGCACATATGCTCAAGAAAGTCATTTGGGAACTTTATGGAATATGCAAATTATGCTGGAATTTGAAAGCTAAAAGAGTTAAAATGGGAATAATATATCTGAAAAAAAGGCACATGTGAACCGTTGTTCCATATGAGGAATAGTAAAGCTGTGAGTTTAGGTTTTTGCACCAGAAATAGCTTCAGATTTATTTGTGGAGCTTGCATTGGTAATGTTTTGGGCAGAACAGACTGATGTTTTGTCACAGAACAGGGAGCTTGTGTTGGAATCCAAAGGCCTCAGCTCTTTGTCATTAGCTGAACTACATGATACTGGCCTCTGTGAATTTTAGTTAAGCCAATAAAATGAGGGAGTAAGACTAGATAATTTCTAAGGTTCTTCTTGGGTGTGATTCTATGTGTCTTTAGTTTATTTGGTTAATAATATATAAACATGGACTGACACAAACATTCTGGACTTTGTTCATGAAACCAATAAAAAGACCCTCAAAAAGAAGTCTCATTGTCTTGCCTCCTGGAGTCAATAATGGTTCGAGAATATTCTTTTAAAAAAATCAAGGTCTAGGGTTGAGATTATAATCGCAGAGATAAATTATGGGTACTCTGCATGGCACAGTACTTAACATAACTGCCTAGATTGTTCAGTCGAAAACTTTTTCACCCCCAGCTGGTTAAACCTCTCTAAATCCTTAAGCACACCTAGTCTTTTCTGGTGGGACTCCAAGGTTCAATCCCCTGGTATTTAAAAATCAAAACTGTACACTTTGCAGCCACCTGATTATGAATTGAGTTCTTTGCATAGATCCTAAAACCATAACACTATGTTTGTTTTTATTGCTCAGATCTTTTAAGCTGGGTCAAGTTTCATAAAAAGCTTCTTTCATTTAGCCTTGACTCTTAAAGCTCCATCAAACTTTCCTGTTCTTGTTGGCTTACTGGAGTTCCTAAATTCATGTTGATTTACTTTTGCCTGTCTTAAAGCTACTCCCACTGATGTCGTCTTCCACACATGCACAAAGGAAGTCTGTTAACTTCCTTGTCTTTTCTGTTCTGTTTTAAACTATTTTTTGATTGGTACTTCTGGGTGAAAGTTCAGATGAGGTCACACTGCAGAAGGCAGTATGTAGTGGACCCTTCATCCAATATGACTGCTTTCCTCACAAGAAGGGAGAGAGATCCACAGGGAGAAGGCAGCTCTGTGAAGGAAGACAAAGGCAGAGACTGAACCAGCTGCAAGCCAATTTCTGGGGAGCAAGACAAATACCAGCTTATGAAGTTTTCTATGTTCTGATTTGGTCTATGTTCTGATTTGGTCTAATCTAAAATCTTCCTGATCTGGTGCTATTATCCTCCTCCGCTCCCAATGGCTTGATTTGGTCATCATGCAGGGATGAAGAAGGCAGTTCAAACGCAAATAGATAAAACAGCGATTAGGTTATTACAAAAGTTGGACTAGAAATTTGACTCTGATCTTAATGATAGCCGTAATTATGTGCTTATCAGTATACAGAAGGGAGAAACATATTAGATCTTTAGAGAGACAAATCTTTCTGGTATTAGGTCCTGAGGGAAATTTCTGGAGTATAACCTCACACTGAAAAAGTCTCCCTGAGTACAATACATTTTTTAGTCTATTATTCCCTTGATATAAGTTAAGGACACACAGCTCAAGGGGAACTCAGTGAAAGAATTTCTGGGGAGCAAGACAAATACCAGCTTATGAAGTTTTCTATGTTCTGATTTGGTCTAATCTACAGAAAAACAGGAAGTCTATTCTTCAGGCAGTCTTCTGTATCATTTCTCTCAAGTAGGGTTTTGATAGAAATTGGGCAGCAAACTCTTTGAGGTTACTCAGGTCTGTACTTGTGATCCGCAAATATTATGAAGAGGATTCAACACTTCTTAAAATACTCCCCTCTGTCACCCATCTACTTTCTCCCCTACTGCAGGGGTTGTCAGACTTACCTTTTTCAAAGTCTTCCTGAAAAACTTGTTCCCCAGCCTTAGACTATGTACCTCCTTTCTTTCTATCTTTTCTGTCTTTTCTGATTCTGCACCATCAAATTCCAAATAATGAACCAGGCAAAAGCAGAATCCTCCTTGGAAGACAAGGAAGGGAAAGAAGATGAGATAGAAAGACAAGATCCTCTTCAGCAAGTCTTCAGCGAAGAGCCATCTTTGTTATTTTTATTCAATCACATGTATATTATCTTTGTTAAGCTTTATAATAATTCAGTGTGATAGTTATTGTTTTTCTGCTTGCAAAAAGGAAACTAAGTTTCAGAGGCTGTGAGAGTCTTACAACTAGCAAAGGCTTCAGCTGGCATCGTGAATTCCGGTTTTGCAACAGCTTGGAGGACAAGTTTTCCGTGTGACTGGTTAAGGACAGATCCATGCCCTGTAAAGACGAGCCGGTGGTTATGTTGATATCCTTTCGTCAAAATGGCTTACGGTCTCACCAGTTTCAATGACTTGCCCACTTACACGTGGGCTTGAGAACTTTTCACATACGTATTACACACAGACAAATGTAATATAGAGCACAGCACTGTACATTGATCACAGGTATACTCTGTGGAGAAGTTACTGATCACAGTCTTACATTTTCCGATGAGGTATATATGCACAAAGAGTTATATCTTCAGGGGTCCCCAAGACCACCCTCACGTTCAGTGATTTGTAGAAAGGCTCACAAAACCTGCCTACTGTTTCCTCAGCCAGAGCAGTTCTGTTTTAAACTATTTTTTGATTGGTACTTCTGGGTGAAAGTTCAGATGAGGTCACACTGCAGAAGGCAATATGTAGTGGACCCTTCATCCAATATGACTGCTTTCCTCACAAGAAGGGAGAGAGATCCACAGGGAGAAGGCAGCTCTGTGAAGGAAGACAAAGGCAGAGACTGAAGCAGCTGCAAGCCAACAAATACCAGAAGCCAGAAGAGGCAAGGACAGATTCTCGTCTATGAGTTTCAGAAGGAGCACGGCCCTGCCTACACCTTGATTTTGTACTTCTAACCTTCTGGACTGTGAGACAATACATTTTTTGTTGTCTTAGGCCACCCAATTTGTGGTACCATGCTACCCTAGAAAACTTATTACACCAATCAGTCTCAGTTCATCCTATTGAGCAAAAACCAAGACCAAAAAGGTTAGGCAACTTTCTTTCTTTTTTATTATTATTTATTTATTTGAGAGAGAGAGAGAGAGAGCACAAGTGGGGGGAGTGTCAGAGGGAGAGGGACAAGCAGGCTCCCCTGCTAAGGAGGGAATCCCACCAGGGCTTGATCCCAGGACCCCAGGGTCATGACCTGAGTCGAAGCCACCCAGGTGCCCCATTAGGCAACTTTCTGAAGACTGAGAGTACTAAAGAGGTTAAGAATCTACTGTATCTCTGTTCAAAGAATATTTTATAATTCCAGGTGTTTTAAATGGATTGCATTACCCAGTTAATAACAACAAAATACCTGTTTAGAGATATATCTCTTAAGAAACAGCATTTAGTGGGGCACCTGGGTGGCTCAGTCGTTAAGCCTCTGCCTTCAGTTCAGGTCATGATCTCAGAGTCCTGGGATCGAGCCCTGCATTGTGCTCCCAGCCCAGCGGGGAGCCTGCTTCTCCCTCTCCCTCTGCCCCTCCCCCCTGCTCATGCGCTCTGTCTCTCAAATTAATAAATAAAATCTTTTAAAAAAAGAAACAGCCTTTATCAAATCAGCATGTTGTACACCTTAAATATAAACAATTTTTTTTTTTAAAGATTTTACTTATTTATTTGACAGAGAGAGAGACACAGTGAGAGAGGGAACACAAGCAGGGGGAGTAGGAGAGGGAGAAGCAGGCTTCCCGCGGAGCAGGGAGCCCGATGCGGGGCTCGATTCCAGGACCTGAAATCATGACCTGAGCCGAAGGTAGACGCTTAACGACTGAGCCACCCAGGCGCCCCAATATAAACAATTTTTATTTGTCAATTATACATCACTGAAACTGGGGGGAAAAAGAAAAAGGAAGAGCCTGGCGGATGAAGTTAGACCGCTGATAGCAGTGCAAATTTCGCAACTGGGATAAGGAGTGGGATTGCAGGGCGGATTTGGCTCGCCTGCGTTGAAAGAAACCAGGCAAGTACATTCTTAGTCCATTCAAGTGCTCATTCATTGCTATTTTCACTGTAGGAAAAAAGGAATGGGGGTGGGGGTGAAGGCGGTGAGCAATGTTTTTAGTCTTTGACTTAAATTTTCAGTGGAATAAGCAAAGCAGATACGGGAAAAAAAGTCATAGTCCTATACTGGATATTAACAGCCCTATTTGGGGAATTGATCTAATGTTAAATTCAATCTTTGAATCAATTAACTATTACTCAGTGGCTTAACAAAAGTAATGTATTGTTGCTTGTATCTGCAGGTCAGCTGGAGGTTGGGCTTGGCTGGAACGGCTTTGCTTCAAATGTCTTTCATGCTCCTTAGACCAGCAGGATAGCTTCGGAGAATATTTTTCTCCTATCAGTGGAAGAGCTGTAAGAGGGCGAGTGGGAAAGTGTGAGGTTTTTTAAGGCCTAGGCTGGGACTGGTACCCAGCTCCTTCCAGCCATGCCTCACTGGGCAGAGCGAGTCACATGGTGTATTAGTTTGCTAGGGTTGCTCTCACAAAGTACCACAGACTAGGCAGTACATGGAAATGTATTGTCCCACAGTTCTGGAGGCTAGAAGTCTAAAATCAAAGTGTTTACTAGGTTGATTTCTTCTGAAGACTGTGAGGGAAAGATTTGTTCCAGGCCTCTGTCCTTGGTTGGTAGATGTCCATCTTCATACTCTTCCTGTATGCATGTCTGTCTTCAAACTTCCCCTTTTTATAAGGATACCAATCACATTGGGTTAGAGCTCACCCAGTCATTTGAACTTGATTACCTCTGTAAAAACCCTATCTACAAATAAAGTCACATTTTGAGGTATTGGGAGTTAGGACTTCAACGTAAGAATTTTTTTTTGGGGGGGGAAACACGCCACAGTTTAACCCATAATATATATTCAAGCCCAAAGTAAAAGGATTATACACCCTCCCACAATGAAGACCTGGCAAGGGTATGAGTGCAGGAAGGGGTGAAGAATGGGGGTGTTAATAGTCTAAACTTGAAATCAAGCACAGGGGTTGACAAACTAGGACCCATGGGCCACACCTGGCCTACTGCCAGTTTTTTTTTATAAAGTTTTATTAGAACACAGACGTGTTCATTTTTTAATGTATTAATGGTATCTGCTTTTGTGCAATAACAAGAGAATTAAGTAGTTGTGACAAAAGGTTGTATGGCCTGAAAAGCCTAAAATAATTATTACCTGGCCTTTATAGAAAAAAATGTGCTGACTCCTGATCTTGCCAGAGCAGCAAGGCCTATAGATAAAAACTCGTATACTTTTCTTGAATCCAGGTAACTGTGACAATGGAGCAATGGGAAAAACACTGCTTTGGAAGTGGGAAGTTTTGTCTTATGGCATCAATTCTGCCATTAGCTGGTTCTGGGACCTTGAACCTTAATGTCCCTATTTCTATTTCTCATATAGGAAACCAGGGAATCGGTCATGTTGCCTGCCTAACTTTGGTTCTTCTTAATTATAACCAGATAGTAAATGTTTAGTCATTCCAAAATACCGCATTGTATTGTTCCCCCCCAAAAATTAAACATAGCATAGTTGTAGAAAAATATAGTTTTCCCCCATGGGCCTTAATCTCTTATTTTAATGAGGTAAAAGTTACCTTTTTTTTCCTGAACTGAAATCCTGCTTACCCTGGAATTAAATGAGATCTAAAATCCTTTCTTCTTTTTCTTTTTCTTTTTTTATTTTTTAATAAAATAATTTGTCAGAGAGAGAGAGAGAGAGAGAGAGAGCACAAGCAGGGGGAGCTGTAGAGGGAGAAGCAGGCTCCCTGCAGAGCTAGGGGCCCCATGCGGGACTCGATCCTTTTTTCTTTTTAATATTAGGGTTGTACAAAATCAAATATGAAAGGAGGGTAAATGTGTGAGATGCACTCTTAGAAATCAGCTTCAGTGTGACAGAATTTTATTAAACCAACTTCTTATCCATTGTGGGGCTACTGTGGGTGTCAGAGAGGCCATCTGGTCCTGCTATCCATAATCATTTGAAGGGCTTAACTCAGGATTTTGTGAAGGAACAGAAGAATGTATTAAATAAAGCTACAACTCCACCAGGAGTGGCAGATTGAAAAGATGTCCCCAATATCTTGTAGAGCTGCCCATCAAGGAGTCTCCTTTCCTACCCCTTGAATCTTACTTTGATGTGTGGAATGTAGATAAAAGGTGTGTAAGTTCTGGATCTTCAGCCTCAAAGGGCTTGCAGCTTTGGGTTTTGCGGTCTTGGAAGATCTCCAAAGACCACCATGTAAGGACACTGGTCTAGTATCCTGGAAGATGAGAAGCCACATGGAGGAGAACCAAGGTGGCCCAGGTGATAGTGCCAACTACCAGTCATGAGAGTGTGGCTAAGGAACAAGTTGCGATCCAAACCGGATCACTTTTTGAGTGCCCCTCATTTCCCTAGTCCCATACCAGCTGCCCCCAAATCTCTGCTTCAGGCTTTGTTTTCTATAAATGGTAGAAAGGTTTTTTTCTATTTCTTTTGGCATGAGCTCAAATTATAGTCTTTAATTACAGAATTTTTATCAATCAATTTCTAGGGGAATCTTTGCTCTCTTCCCAATACGCCATGTGAAATGCTGACTACCTGCTCTGGGTAGGATGTGGCTTGTTGCGGTTCCCTGCATCTCTAATGTGCACACACGGCTCTAGGTTCCCTCTGTGAGATCAGCACACTCTTCACTGCGGTGATGGGAAGGGCCTTTATACCCTTGGAGAGAAGAATAATTTCCTGCTTGTTGTCTGAGCGGAAAAAAAACCTCTCCTAGTGGGCTAAGAACGTCACATAGATTTCATCTTGTCTGCTAACTCTGATTTGTGGTGACTGCCTGGAGCAATATCAGGAAATATTGCAAGGCCGCATCTAGGCTTAGCTATAACTGATTGGCAATGTCTTTCCTGGAAAGGAAGAGGGCCCTGTATATACCGAGTATTTTCTCCCATGGACCATGGTACTTTCTACAATAACAATTAAACAGTTCTTTTCCTCTAGTAGTTGTAGCACTAGGGAATTTCTATTTAATCACTTTGTACCTAGTAGGCATACTTTATAAAGTTATATTAGCCGGCCTAGATAAAATGTAATGAAATTCACTAATAACTGACATCATTATAGATGGTAATCTCATCAAAAGTGCATAGGTTATTATTTTGGTCATTCTTATTTATGCAATTTCTTTTTTTTTTTAAGATTTTTTTATTTATTTGACAGAGAGAGACAGTGAGAGAGGGAACGCAAGCAGAGGGAGTGGGAGAGGGAGAAGCAGGCTTCCCGCGGAGCAGGGAGCCCGATGCGGGTCTCGATCCCAGGACCCTGGGATCATGACCTGAGCCGAACGCAGACGCTCAATGACTGAGCCACCCAGGCGCCCCTTATTTATGCAATTTCTTTAAGAATCATGTATAATAGTTACTTAGTTATTTAGTCCATGACAATATTTTTGCAATAAATAGTATTTTGAAACTGTAAAATAAAGCTACAGCAATAAAATTGCAAAAGGCTGCAAGAGTTGAATTGCAAGGTGATACACTGCAGGGTTTAGCAAACTATGGCCAGTGGCCAGCAAGCCAAATCCATCCTGCCACCTGTTTCTGTAAATAAAGTTTTATTGGAACACAGCCAGGCCTGTAGGTTTCATCTGGTCTCTGGCTGGTTAATGCAGTACAATAACAGGATCCAGCAGTTGTGATGGAGCCCAGCAGAGTTAAATAATTATGGTAGAGACCTTATGACCTGCAAAACCTGAGATATTTACTATCTGACCTACTATGGAAAAAGTTTGCCAACCCCCAATGGGTTGAAACTGTTGAGAATCTAAATTATTGAGCACTCTTAACTATTCAGGGAACAGTGGTGGACAAAGCTCTTTGAAAGGCTCTTTTCTATCTTAAAAAAAAAAAAAAGCTGTAGCAGAAGCAGTGGTTTTTAATTCTGTCTGCACATTATAATCATCTGGGTAGAGTAAAATTACTAATACTAGGGGTATTGCATGTTTTTGAAAGCTACTCAGCTGAATCTATTGTGCAACAATGTTGCAAAGCATTCATCAGGGTTCTTATTTTACACTTCAGCTCTTGTTTTTCTAGAGGTTAGGTGGTGTAACTGTCCAGTTTGACTTATAGTGACTCAAATGTGATAGAAAGTAAACCTGAAATAGCTCATCACAATGAAAAATAAAAATTTCAAGGAATGTTCGGTGTTAATTCCAGTTGGGTGAACCTCTGAAAGAGTTAGGCCGAAAGAATTCTTGCTGCTCTAAGATCCTGGTTTGTAAAGTATCATAATTTCCTCCACAAATATCCAGATTTAAAATGCATTGTCAGACTAACAAAAAAGTCACTTAAGTCTATTTTTTGGGGGGGGTGGGCTTATTTTCTTACCACTCTCAAACCACCTACTTCAGAAAATACAACTTAATGTAGCTATAGTCTGTCCTGCTGTCAGAATTTTTTTTCACATTGCAATACTTAGAAAGTATTTGGGAAATTGGGTGAAATACAAGAAGATTAATTTTGATTAGCTAAGATGACATTTTCTAATTCAACATGTGGCACATTAAAATGGCTATTCCAGAAACAGTGATCAGGAAGTTTTCTCATAGCTCTGGTTTTAAGTATTACAAGAGTGTATAATCTCTTCATCCTCTCTAGTGGACCACTGATTTTTTATGGTTTTAAATAATAATAATTTGAGTAAGTCACAAGCCAAAATTTTCCATAGGCATCTGAAAGGAAGACTTGGGTGAATTATTGGAATTACACATAGGCAGAAGTTATTTATAGATGGAAAAACTCACACTTCAGGATGCTTATCCCAAATATAGATCATGAGAACTTCCTAGGCCTGTTAGTGCACCAATACAAAAATTATACATTTATAATTTAAAATTTTACCAACCCAACAGCTAGTTCGAGCATATGCAGAGATGAAAATTTCCATCCATTTTGCCCAAATCACGCTTTCATCAGTCTACAAAATCTACTGTGGTCCCACCCACCCTTTTTGGTGCCAATTCTCCTTTGTTACTATCATCTCGAAGCCTGAAATTTCCTCTCCCAGAAAACTAGGACAAACATGGAAATCTCTCCAGGAGAGATACTCTTACAGAGCCTTAAAAACTTGCAATTCAGACAGAGAGGATATAAGGACGAGAAGACTCTATCATATTTTTAAAAATTATTCTTTTATTACCTCTTTATACTCTTCTGCTCTTACTTTCTATAGAATTGAATTGGCAGGGGCACTGCCATGAAAGCCAATCTGACCCTCATGCCCCTGAATTTCTGTTTTCCACTGAGACTCATTTTTCTTTAAAAATGACACATAATACTTTTCGTTTGCAGAATACTTCAAAGTCCTGGGTCCGCTTCCCTGAATTGTCACTACCTTGGAGCAGGACCCTAGACTGTACCAGAAGCAATATTCTCCACAGTGAGATAGATATGTATTTTCTGACATACTCTTACTTCCACTGTTAGAGAGAAAGTACTGAGCCAATATGTACAGTAATATACACAGGAAAGAAACAAATATTTATTTAGTATCTAATATACACAAAGCGCCGATAAGCACTCCACATATGTTATTTAATCATCATGCGAAGCCATCATGTAGGTATTATTCCCATTTTTACTGATGAGTAGATGAATTTCTAAAGGTCACACAGCTAGTAAACAATGTTTTTTATAGTCCTATATGGCTAACAAGTGATCAATTAACGTTATGTATAAATCAGTGGATTCTTAATTAATGAGCTTTTGCTCCTTCAATTTGGAAATCACTCCTAATTTTCACTTATATGTCTCAGAATGTATCATTGGCTTTTACGGATGGGCAATTTCCATCTCCACATGACGAATATGGGTGACTTTCCAAAAATATCTACCCACACAGAGTAGCTTCCCACTACTTCCTAAGAGTAAGTTAGGTCTCTTTATGATGTCAGTCCTCTGAAGCTCAGCCCTTTCTCTTTAGTTGAAGGGTGCAACTTTGAAAACGATGGCAGTTTGATGTCTTACAACTTATTGCAGTTCTCTGCAAGTTCAGACATTTTCCGAGGTGAACGGAGAGTACAAATGTAGCTAAGTGTTAATTAAAAAGAACATCTTGAGTGTAAACATTAAAAATTGATCACCTTCTGTGAGCAATTTAATTTATGAGCATTAACATATTCTAAGCTGATGTCTTGAATTTTACTAGAACATCTCTTGGTGCATAATGAAGGGGAAGACGGAAGAGCCCTTAATGTGAATACATTTAAATTTCTCGTTTCTCAGGCACCGTGGGTGTGCCAATTTGAAGGCCAAAGAGGCAGCTCCTCGAGGATGGCTCCACCCACAGCAGCTGCAAAGAGCATCCGCAGCCTTGGCAGCCCTGGCCCCCCACGGGAGGGTTGGCGCTGTCAGTCCTGCACCACTGTAATTGGTCCTGGCAAAGCGGGAGACCTGTGGAGTGGCTCTGGCAGCTTTTCTCTCCTCTTGGGTTACACTAAATCATTAATGAATGTATTTATTTATTGACTTTCCAGCTTGTTCAGGAAGGTGTAGCAGAGTGTGCATAGGAGAGAATGGAGAAAAGAATAAATTACATTTCATTGCCAAAGTCAGTCAACTATCTCCATGAGCTTAATTAAGGGAATAATCCACCCCCCCTTCCCCATAGTTCCAGGTCTGTTTTCAGTGTCTTCTTGATCCTCATATACCTTTTGAAAATGTCACTAAATAGAATTAATACTGTCTAAAATGTGAGGTCGTTGAAATTTCTTGTGGGTTTCTCTTTAGGTCCTTTGACCTGCTCCCCCCGCCCCCTCCCCGCCCCCCCCTCGTAGCCCCTTCCTACTCAGAGTCTAGTGGCCCAGAGCTTTCCTGATGCTCCCTAGTGGCTCAAAAGCTCCATGGGATCATTTTGAACTTTCTTTCTGCCTCTCCACTTTCCTACCAAAATGCACGGATTCACTGTTCCGTTCCTTTAGTGTTTCACGCTAATAGGAAATCTGATTTGTTAATCCATGACCAGGTGTTAGCAGTTGACAATGATAATGCAAGGAGGTACAAAAGTGCCTGCTCTCGACAGTATTAAGTGATTTCAATTTTGAGAGATGGGGAATCTTTAAAATCCCATTGCATTGACAATACTTTGCACCCAGAATTGAGTCTACTGTCTCTGTACATTATTTCATGCTTAAGCTTTGGGTAAGCAAGATGGAAATAAGTTCAGAAAAATTCTTAGATAGATTTAGCTTATAATAACCTCCCCCCCCAAAAAAAGGGTTTGAGAATGGGCTTGGAAAAAATTTCTGGATTTGTTTCTTTTGCTTCATACAATAATATTTTAATGAAGAAATTGTGGCTCATGAACACAAATATGAAGATTTAATAAATGATACCAGGATATGGGTAACAAAGAGCAATACTTATACTTTAAAATAAAGCTTTAATTAATAGCTCATCAAAGTAAAAATGTATTAAGTGGTGATGATTATTTGCGCAGGTGACTTAGTGGAAGGCTTGCATTTGCAAAACTGTCAGGAACATTCTTCAAAGATGGATACAAAAAAACAAGACAGTATGCAAATGGAATTCTAAGGTACTAAAATACAATGGAATTTGAAAGAGAATTTTGTTTTATTAGGTTGTCAAGAAAATAAAGTGCAATGAATTTTAACATAAATTTATCATCAGTGAAATTTCAAAATAAATAATATTTTAAATGTTCCAATCCAAATGTATTATTTCTTTGGCATATTTTAGGGTAATGGAGCAAAAAATTACTTCCGTCCCCTAAATCTTACAGGTTTAAGGACCAATCTCTTAGTAGAACAGGAAATTTTTCATTTCAAAATACATAGTTGCAGTTTTCTGTGTTTTATTTTTTTGCTCAGGACTCCTGTATTCTTAAGAGAAGAAGGAATCTGGATGAAACAACATTTCTGTCTATCATCTGATGAATACCTATGTGTTATTGTTGTAACTATTTCCAGGTATTTTTACCAAGTTTCAAAAAATATGCATTCATTCACTGAATTAAAAAAAACTTGGCATGATTTAAGGTTCTTAAAAAATCTGATTATGGTATTAACTTATCAAAAAATTTGCATATCAAAATTAAACTCTAGCTGGGTAATAAAATTATGCTATGATTCTAATTCTTCAAAAAAGATAATTAAATAGATTCATAATTTTCCTGTGGGCATTTTCTAGTTGGTACCTCAAGGGACTAGGGCTGGAGCTGGAGGCTGATCATAGTGGCACTGGCCTGGGGTGGTGGGGTGGGGAGCAGGATCCAGAGGGAGCAGGAATCAGGGATGTGGAGTGGTACCAGAATGCCATTCCGGGTACCAAATCAGTCACTTTGTAGCTAATCAACCTTGGAACACCACTACAAAACGGGGACAGTAATACCTGCTTCACAGAAATAGCAGGAGGGCCACAGGAAACCATGTGAGGAACTGTCACAATAAGTATTATGCAAATAATAAGTTATTACCACCTGGGAAAGAGTAGAGGAAGATAGGACAAGGACAAATTGGTTCCATTTGGTCAGGGATGATTTGTGCACAGAACAGAAATTTATTCAGAATAGCTGTATTAATGAGGATGCTTTTAGTTGTGACTGAAAGCAATTCGTTTAACTTTAGAAACAAAATGAATTTATTGGCTCATGTAACTAGAAAGCCTTAGAGATACTTAAAAAGATGTCATCAGGCATCTTTGTCTCTTTCCAAATCTCTCGGCTCTGCCATTCTCTGTGGTGTCTTCATGCTCAGGCAAGCCCTCTCCAAGTGTGGCAAGAATGGTCCCAGCAGTTCCAACCTTATAAGGTCTTTTGTACTTGAGATCCCAGAAGGGCAGAGACTCTCTCTCAGTTCTCTTCTATCAGTCCCTGCAAAATGATTCGGAGTCACCCAGACAAGAAAGGACAGTTCCTAAAATGACAGTGTTCAAAAGATTACAGGGCAGACAAAATGTATCAGATACCTAGTATGCTGGTTCAAGTGAAAATAGAGCTTATTCTTCAGGAGATAAAGAGGAATCTCATAGATATCAAAAAGCAGGAAATAAGATACAACTGGGCCACAAAGGGGTTGGATCTGGAAAGTCTGACCAAGGGCAAGATCAGGTTGGGTTCCCCAGTTTTATGGTCCCATAGCATTCTGAACTTTCCCTATCATATTTGTGAAACTTCATCATAATCAGTTTCTATCAGTCCTTTTTGTAGGCTGTCAAGCCCTATGAAAGCAATGACTTTATTGTCCCATTTGCTGTTGAATCCTCAGGAAATATTTGAATGGATATGTAGATAAATGAGGCTGCCCTCTTCATTTCTTATGGTACTAGATAATCTGTCATCCCTGCATACTTGCTTCATTTATCTGCTTCTTTGTGCCATGAATGGGCCCTTCTGTTCTCTCAAGTTATGCTTATCGTTGGCTTTGTCCTACTATAGCAATGATTTGGCCCTGATTTTGTATGTTCTTTGGCCCCAGAGTCTCTCAGTTTCCCGATTTCAAATTTAAGAAAGAGAATACAATTAGACACATTTGGGTCTGGTGTCCATGCCTCATCTTCAGATTGGGGGTCAGGGGGGTGCTTGTCACCACAGGCTATATAAGGTTGTGGAAACCCATCTCTTCATCAGTAGCTCTAGTTATAAGTATATTCATCCCTCAACACTCAAGTGATTTACAGAAGAAAAGTGATATAATAAATTTGTCTCAAATCAGACTTAAGTACGTATGACATATCCTAGTCCTTAAAAGTCCTCCTATTCTCTTAAACACCATAGGGGGCCAGTCATCTTGAATATTATCTAAGTCTACTGTAGCTAGATCTTTCTCATATCATAACTATGATACTTCCTGTCATGTATCCATATACTCACTCAATAAGTAGTGCTTACAGTAGATTCCCAACTCCAATCTCTAGAAGTGGAGGAAGATACATATGAAGTAAATGATGTTGACTGTATCCTTGAGAACCTTAGAAGGGGATTGTTCATTCATTCATTCAGTATTGATTGAACTTCGAGCCCCTAGTATGTGTTAGGAGCTATGCCAGAAGCTGGGGGTGAACAAGATGGATGGTCCCTGGTCATACATGCATACATTAGTGGGAAAGATAAACAATTAAAATAATTATTATAACATATCAGGAGATCTGTGATAGAGGGAGAAGATGCAAGGAGCCAAATAAGAAGGGGACCTAAACTCAGCTTGGGGACTAGAGAAGCCTTCCTGAGAAAGTGGCCATATAGTGGATACGGGAAGGAGAGAATTGGAGGGAAGAGCATTCTAAGCAGGGAATGTGATGTGCAGAGGGTAGAGGAGCTGTAAGAAACACACACACACACACACACACACATGCACACACACACAGTATGTAGTAACCAGGGTTTTAGGAGAGTCATTTTCATTTTAAGAAAATGATATTCAGGCGCCCGGGTGGCTCAGTCGGTTAAGCGTCTGCCTTCGGCTCGGGTCATGATCCCAGGGTCCTGGGATCGAGCCCTGCGTCAGACTCCCTTCTCCGCGGGGAGTCTGCTTCTCCCTCTCCCTCTGCTGGTCCTCCTGCTTGTGCTCACGCTCTCTCTGTCAAATAAATAAATAAAATTAAGAAAAAAAAAAAGAAAATGATATTCTATCATATATAGTTTGACCATGCCTTCCTCATTTAACTATACATATTAGAAATCCCTCCAAATCAATTAGTGAAGATCTAATTCATTCTTTTAATGGTTTGCACAGTGTTCCATGTTGTAGATGTACTCCAATTTGTTCAGCTGTTCCCGCATGGATAGGTCTTTCTTTGTTTCCATCTTTGCCACTAAAACTATGTTACATAAACATCATATTCTTATATATACTGGAAATGTTTGTTTTCTAGGATTGTTGCTGCTGGGCCTAAGACATGTGTATTTTAAATCTTAATAGACATACCAATTGTTTTTCCAAAATGCTGTAATGGTTTGTATTTCTACCAATTTGTTTGAAGGTAACTTTATATGGGATCTCTAACAGCAGCAGATATCATCACCATTTTAAATTATTTTTAATTAAGTGATTGTTACTTTAGTTATATATCCCTGACTTCTTGGGAGGTTAAATCTCCTTTCATATGCATACTAATGATTTTATTTGCCTTTGTGCAAATTGTCTATTCGTATTCCTTCCCCATTATGTTTTATTTATTTTATTTTATTATGTTATATTAATCACCATACATTACATCATTAGTTTTTGATGTACTGTTCCATGATTCCTTGTTAGCATATAACACCCGGAGCTCCATTCAGTACGTGCCTCTTTAATACCCATCACCAGGCTAACCCATCCTCCCAACCCCCTCCCCTCTAGAACCCTCAGTTTGTTTCTCAGAGTCCATAGTCTCTCATGGTTCGTCTCCCCCTCAAATAGCACCCCCTTCATTTTTCCCTTCCTGCTATCTTGTTCTTTTTTTTTTTTTTAAACATATAATATATTATGTTTCAGAGATACAGGTCTGTGATTCAACAGTCTTACACAATTCACAGCACTCACCATAGCACATACCCTCCCCAATGTCTATCATCCAGCCACCCCATCCCTCCCACCCCAGCCCCCACTCCAGCAACCCTCAGTTTGTTTCCTGAGATTAAGAATTCCTCCTATCAGTGAGGTCATATGATACATGTCTTTCTCTGATTGACTTATTTCGCTCAGCATAACACCCTCCGGTTCCATCCACGTCGTTGCAAATGGCAAGATTCCATTCCTTTTGATGCATAATATTCCATTGTATATATATACCACATCTTTTACCCATTCATCTGTCAATGGACATCTGGCTCTTTACACAGTTTGGATATTGTGGACATTGCTGCTATAAACATCGGGGTGCACGTACCCCTTCCGATCCCTACATTTGTATCTTTGGGGTAAATACCCAGTAGTGCAATTGCTGGGTCATAGGGTAGCTCTATTTTCAACTTTTTGAGGAACCTCCATACTGTTTTTCAGAGTGGCTGCACCAGCTTGCATTCCTACCAACAGTGTAGGAGGGTTCCCCTTTCTCCGCATCCCCGCCAACATCTGTCATTTCCTGACTTGTTAATTTTAGCCATTCTGACTGGTGTGAGGTGGTATCTCACTGAGGTTTTGATTTGGATTTCCCTGATGCCAAGCGATGTTGAGCACTTTTTCATGTGTCTGTTGGCCATTTGGATGTCTTCTTTGGAAAAATGTCTGTTCATGTGTTCTGCCCATTTCTTGATTGGATCATTTGTTCTTTGGGTGTTGAGTTTGATAAGTTCTTTATAGATTTTGAATACTAGCCCTTTATCTGATAGGTCATTTGCAAATATCTTCTCCCGTTCTGTCGGTTGTCTTTTGGTTTTGTTGACTGTTTCTTTTGCTGTGCAAAAGCTTTGTATCTTGATGAGGTCCCAATAGTTCAGTTTTGTCCTTGTTTCCCTTGCCTTTGGCAATGTTTCTAGGAAGAAGTTGCTGCGGCTGAGGTCGAAGAGGTTGCTGCCTGTGTTCTCCTTTAGGATTTTGAGGGACTCCTATCTCACATTTAGGTCTTTCAGCCATTTTGAGTCTATTTTTGTGTGTGGTGTAAGGAAATGGTCCAGTTTCATTCTTCTGCATGTGGCTGTCCAATTTTCCCAACGCCATTTGTCGAAGAGACTGTCTTTTTCCCATTGGACATTCTTTCCTGCTTTGTCAAAGATGAGTTGACCATAGAGTTGAGGGTCCATTTCTGGGCTCTCTATTCTGTTCCATTGATCTATGTGTTTGTTTTTGTGCCAGTACCATACTGTCTTGATGATCACAGCTTTGTAATAGAGCTGGAAGTCCAGAATTGTGATGCCACCAGCTTTGCTTTTCTTTTTCAACGTTCCTCTGGCTATTTGGGGTCTTTTCTGGTTCCATACAAATTTTAGGATGATTTGTTCCATTTCTTTGAAAAAAGTGGATGGTATTTTGATGGGGATTGCATTGAACGTGTAGATTGCTCTAGGCAGCATTGACATCTTCACAATATTTGTTCTTCCAATCCATGAGCATGGAACGTTTTTCCATCTCTTTGTGTCTTCCTCAATTTCTTTCATGAGTATTCTATAGTTTTCTGAGTACAGATTCATTGCCTCTTTGGTTAGATTTATTCCTAGATATCTTATGGTTTGGGGTGCAATTGTAAATGGGATGGACTCCTTAATTTCTCTTTCTTCTGTCTTGTTGTTGATGTATAGGAATGCCACTGATTTCTGTGCATTGATTTTATATCCTGCCACTGTACTGAATTCCTGTATGAGTTCTAGCAGTTTTGGGGTGGAGTCTTTTGGGTTTTCCACATAAAGTATCATATCATCTGCAAAGAGTGAGAGTTTGACTTCTTCTTTGCTGATTTGGATGTCTTTTATTTCTTTTTGTTGTCTGCTTGCTATGGCTAGGACTTCTAATACTATGTTGAATAGCAGTGGTGATAGTGGACATCCCTGCCGTGTTCCTGACCTTAGGGGGAAAGCTCTGTTTTTCCCCATTGAGTATGATATTCACTGTGGGTTTTTCATAGATGGCTTTTATGATTTTGAGGTATGTACCCTCTATGCCTATACTCTGAAGAGTTTTGATTAAGAAAGGATGCTGTACTTTGTCAAATGCTTTTTCTGCATCTACTGAGAGGATCATATGATTCTTGTTCTTTCTTTGACTAATGTATTGTATCATGTTGATTGATTTGCAGATGTTGAACCAACCTTGCAGCCCAGAGATAAATCCCACTTGGTCGTGGTAAAATAATCCTTTTAAAGTACTGTTGGATCCTATTGGCTAGTATTTTGGTGAGAATTTTTGCATCCCTGTTCATCAAGGATATTGGTCTGTAATTCTCCTTTTTGATGGGCTCTTTTTCTGGTTTTGGGATCAAGGTAATGGTGGCCTCATAAAATGAGTTTGGAAGTTTTCCTTCCATTTTTATTTTTTGGAACAGTTTCAGAAGAATAGGTATTAATTCTTCTTGAAATGTTTGGTAGAATTCTCCTAGGAAGCCATCTGGCCCTGGGCTTTTGTTTGTTGGGAGATTTTTGATGACTGCTTCAATTTCCCTAGTGGTTAAAGGTCTGTTCAGGTTTTCTCTTTCTTCCTGGTTCAGTTTTGGTAATTGATACAGCTCTAGGAATGCATCCATTTCTTCCAGGTTATCTAATTTGCTGGCATATAGTTGCTCATATATGTTCTTATAATTGTTTGTATTTCTTTGGTGTTGATTGTGATCTCTCCTCTTTCATTCATGATTTTGTTGATTTGGGTCCTTTCTCTTTTCTTTTTGATAAGTCTGGCCAGGGGTTTATCAATCTTGTTAATTCTTTCAAAGAACCAGATCCTAGTTTTGTTGATCTGTTCTACTGTTCCTTTGGTTTCCATTTCATTGATTTCTGCTCTGATCTTTATTATTCTTCTTCTCCTGATGGGTTTAGGCTTTATTTGTTGTTCTTTCTCAGCTCCTTTAGGTGTAGGGTTAGGTTGTGTACTTGAGACCTTTCTTGTTTCTTGAGAAAGGCTTATATTGCTATATACTTTCCTCTTAGGACTGCCTTTGCTGCAGCCCCCATTATGTTTTCATGAATTTCTATGAGATCTTTGTTTAATGAAGATACTAATCTGTTATATATCTGTGGGTTTCCCCAGAGACACAGAACCAATAGGATAGATAGATGATAGATAGATAGATAGATAGATAGATAGATAGATAGATAGATATAAGATGAGATTTATTATAGGAATTGACTCACATGTTTTGGAGCCTGAGAAGTCCCATGATCTGCTGTCTGCAGGAAAGCCAGTGGTATAATTGAGTTTGAGCCCAAAGTCTAGGAGGTCCAATGTCTAAGAGTAGTAGATGAACATGCCGACTCAAGAACAGAGAGAATTAGCCCTCTCTTACTCTTTGTTTTATTTTGGCTTTCAAGAATTGGATCATGTCCACCCACATTGGTGAGGGCAGATCTTTTTTAGTGTACTGGATTCAAATGCTAATGACTTCGAGAAACAGCCTCACAGACACACCCAGAAATAATGGTTTACCAGCTATCTGGGCATCCCTGGCTCAGTCAATTCAACACATAAAATTAACTATCACTCTTAGTTAGATATATCTGTCTTTACTTTTAGAGCTTTGGACTTTTTATTTGGTTTAAAAAGTCTTCCCAACCCTTAAATTTCCTTTTATAAAATAATTATTATATTATTTTTACATGTAAGTCCTTTATCCATTTTAGATTCTGTTTTAGAATTGTATGAGCTAGGGGTCTTAGTTTATTTCTTTCAGATGGATAATCAATGTTACATTATTAATTGTTTAAGCTATACATTTTTTCACAGAATTGAAATGCTATTTTTATAATAGATTAAATTCTTTTATATACTGGTATGTATTTAAGGGCTTTTTCCTTCTGTTCCACTGATCTGTTTGTCTATTTCTATGTCAATACTATATTGTTTAATTATAGTGGCTGTAGTATATATTGTTTTTTTAAAATTTTTATTAAAATATTAACAAATAGACTTTTAGGTTTTTTTTTTTTTTAAGATTTTATTTATTTGACAGAGAGAGAGAGAGAGAGAGCAAGTGCAAACAAGCAGGGGGAGCAGCAGAGCGAGAAACAGGCTCCCTGTAGAGCAGAGAGCCTGAAGTGGGGCTCGATCCTGGGACCCTGAGATCATGACCTGAGCCGAAGGCAGATGCTTAACGACTGAGCCACCTAGGTACCCCTGTAGTATATATTTTTATACCGAGTTAGGCAAGCCATCCTCTTCATTTTCCTTATAAATAACTTTTCTCATTATTCTTGGACATTAATTCATCTATGCTGACATTAATATTATATTATACTATCTAAAGTCTTCAGAATTTCCTATATGTTTATTTGAAGAGATTTGACATTTTAATGATACTCTGTTCCTATCCATGGTTATAAAATCAGAGCTATAAATCATTCAATAAGATTTTATAATTTTCTTCATGCAGGTCTTATGTTCTTGTTAAATTTATTTCTAAATGTTTTATTAGTTTTCATTAGCATTGTGAGTGGAATATGTCCAGTATCTAGTGATGCTGGAGGAAAAAATAGTATATGTTACATTTATTATTTATTACATTTATTATGGATTCAGCCTTTCTTTCATTTATTATGCATCAGGCATCTTACTATATGTCTTACCAAATTCTAGTAATGTTTTACTGGGGTCTCTTGGATTCCTTAGATATATAGTAATGTCATCAGTAAATATAAACGAAAATTTTAATCTCTTCTTTTCCAATTTATACTGATTATTTCATTTTCTTGTCTCATTGTGTTTTCTAGCATCTTAAAACAATGTTGAATAGTAATGGTGCTATCAAGCATCCCTATTTGAATTTAATGAAAAAGTCTTTATCATTTCATAATTTTAAAATGGTATCTTGCAATTAGGTTTGGTAAGTAGATTTTCCCATATTCGAGTTGTTTCTTTTTGTTGCTATTTTACTAATACCTTTTGATTTTGAACAATTCTTGAAATCCCAGAGTAAATACTACTTGATCAGAGGGGATTACTTTCTTTTGATACAATGCTGAAGTCTATTTGTTAATATTTTAATAAGAATTTTTGCATTTCATTTCATGTTTTATATTTTTCTACAGATTTTTTATCATATATTTTATTCTTTCATTTCACTGTGGTAACTATTAATTTTGTTCTAAGATTTCTTTATTCCTTTTCCTTATTTTTTTGTGACTTGATGATGTTACTATTAATTGACTTCTCACCCCTGCCCCTTGCATTAATTTAGAAGTTCTCCTGCAGTATTCCATTCAATTAGTAGTTATCCTTCTCCCAACACTCATAAAGGCCTATTTATATATTGTTGTATGACAATAAGAAATTATTTCCCCAATTACTCCAAGACTTTTGCCCTAATCCAACAGGCAGTTTTAGAATGTTTTTACTTTTCTCATGCTAGTCTCCCCCATATAAATGGGGCAACCAGAAAACTTTTACCTTACCCCTTTCTTCATTACCACCCCACTTCCTTGGTTTTGTTGAGATAATTTTTTACTTTCTATTAGGTTTTTACTTGTAACATAACTTTTTTTTCTTGAAGAATCCTTATTTTGGATATATTTTATACACTCCCAGTTATCCATTTAAATTTAAGTATGCATGTTGCAAGGTTAAAATCACTGCTGTTCCCTTCTATCTTCATCTTTCCTTTTCTCAAGGTCTTTCTTCTTATTAATTTGCTGTTTGGTTGTAGGTATATATCCAGTACTCTTTTCAGTGGGAGTTATCTGAATTCCTGCTTTTTGGCAAATATCTTTCCTTTAACCTGGCTGGTAAGTGGTGTCTTGGAGGACCTTAGGATTCTTGGGTTGCCGTACTTTTTCCTCTAGATTAGGTGATAGTAATCTATTATTTTCTGGGTTCCTCTGGTATGTGTAGATGAGAAGCCAAGTCCTTCTAATATTTTGTTTTTTAACTTCTCTTTTCTTAAGTTCATGAATTTTACTTGGTTATGTTAAATGTGTGTCCTGCTTGGAACTCAGCAAGCTCCTCAAATCTGTTCTCTTCCTTCAACTCAGGGACATTAGTTTTCTCTTATTAGCATAATTACAATCTCTCCTCAATATGCAACTTTTCTCCTGGAATTCCTATCATTTTCGTGTTATGTACCCTAAGTCTGCCTACCTACTCTAATGTTTTGTTGTTGTTGTTGTTGTTGTTTGTAATTTGTAGCTCTTTGAATAGAAATTTTCCAGCAATTGCTTCCACTTGATCTTCCAGGTGACTCATTTAGGTCTCTTTAAAGTTTGAAAATCATAGATTTGTGTTCCCTTATGTCTTTTTTGGGGAGTGGGGGAAATGGTGAAATTGACTTCTCCCATGTACTGCTATTACTGTTGTTGGTAGTCCTATTATCTCTGCTGCCTGTCTATCTATCTATCTATCTATCTATCTATCTATCTATCTATCTATCTATCTATCCATCCATCTATCCATCTATCTCCATATATCCATATCTACATATATATATGTATCTAGTAGATGCATATCTAGTAATAGCAACAGTAGTAATAGTAGTAATATTTTGACTTGGGTTGATCTCTGTCTTCATTTGCAGTTCCATTTTGCTAGAAATCCTCTCTCCTGGATATTTTAACCAAGCTTCCTCTCCTGGTTGCTGTGTCATCCCTGGATGGGTGTGTTGTTTTCTCCACACCATCACTGGGGCTCAGGTTCTGCTGCTGGGGTACTAAACTTCTTACTTCCATGTCTCCTTAGCTTTAAAGGAGAACACTTGGTTAGTCTCAGAGGCAAGGAGGATTCAATACCAGAGAATTAATTGTTGTACTGATGACATGAAATGCAGCTGAATGAAACTTAAACTAATGTATTCATTTCTAAAAATTGAAAAGTACCAAATAATTTCCCATTTAACATTGTTCTAGATGTGCTACTGTGACTGCAATTAGCTTTTATCTGCATATTACGGGCTCCTAAACAAAGCACTGAACTCCAGAGACCAGTTCGAGCCCAGCCTCCACTGCTAACACCCGAGGACGGGCTGTTCCCTAACCTCAGCATGCCCCAGTTTCTGCATCTTTAACAAGAGATAAGAATACTTGTCCTACTTCCCTCATAGACTTGTTTTGTGACTAAAATGAGATGACAGGACACATTTTAAAGTGGTGTGAAATATAAGGTATTGACATTATCATAGGACTTCACCTTCATGTATTTTAAATATGAAAATACAAAAAATTGTTTTTTTTATGTGAGGTTTCTATCTTTTACATACTTATATCCTACTATTAAAGTCTTCTTGCTCCTTTGTTTTAACCTGCAAATGAGAAAAAAAGAAACTAATGTGTGCTAAGTTTTTACTCAGTGGCAAGTACACTTTTGTGCAGATTATCTCAGAAAGGTAAAGATTATCCCCATTTTACACACGAGGGAATATTAGCAAGTGCCAGAACAAGAATTTGAACCCAACTCTCTTGATTTCCATGTCTTGTTGGTACTTGCTCTGCAGTCCCCCGGGTTTACAACACTTGCTTCCTTCCTCTGATTTCCTCCACACTGTTATGGTTTGTTCCACATTTGTTCACGTTGGTTTTGCATGGCTGCTTTAGAATTGCTCTCCAATTATTATGATGATGCCTCATCTTCTCATTTATACACTATCTTCATTACACGTCCCTCACCACCTGTGCTTTCTCTCTCCCCCGCCCTTGACAGGCAAACTTAGCGAACGCATTTCTATACTCGGTTTCTCCTTTTCTTCTCAGTCTCTCCTCTCTGGTTTGTATCTCTATTTGTATTCTTACTGCTTCATTGAAACTGCTCTCTCCAAGGTCACCACTAGCCTCCATGTCCCGAAAATGAATGAACACTTTTCAGTAATTACCTTATTTCATTTTTCAGCAGTATTTTATAGTGTTAGCCACACCTTGCTCCTTGTACTTTTCTATACATTTTACTCTCCCGGTTGGTCTTGTCCCTCCCAGTAGACTTTCCTTTTCTTCTCCAAAGTCTCCTCTGTTCTCCAATTTTTTTAAAATATGGATCTTCCCCTGGGTTCTGGTTTTTGTGCTCAAGTCATTCTCCCAGGGAGATGCCAGCTTTGCAATCTATACGCTGATGATACCAGAATCATTTATCCTGTTCAGATTTTTCTCCCGACCCCCAAACGTGAATGTCCAGACCATCAAACATCTTTACTTAGAGGCCTCATGGGTGCTTCAACTTCACAAGGTCTCCAGCTGAAATCCTATGTCCTGTGTTCTCTAGTTTGAGAAATGAAACCACAACCTACCCAACAGTTTAGATCAAAAGCCTGAAAGTTTTCCTTGACTCTTCCTTCTCTTTCATTGCCCACTTTCTTTTTTTTTTTTAAAGATTTTATTTATTTATTTGACAGAGAGCGACACAGCGAGAGAGGGAACACAAGCAGGGGGAGTGGGAGAGGGAGAAGCAGGCTTCCCGCAGAGCAGGGAGCCTGATGCGGGGTTCGATCCCAGGACCCTGGGATCATGACCTGAGCCGAAGGCAGACACTTAACGACTGAGCCACCCAGATGCACCTCATTGCCCATTTTCAATCGGCCCCTAAAATTCTGGCAAATAGCTCTCAAATCTGTATTCTTCTCTTCATCACTGTAGCCACCCATCTAGTCCAGGCAACCACCACTTGGTTGCTGCTCTTGGTTCTCTCAAATTCATTGTCATTCAGTATCCAGAATGAGCTTCCTCAAGTATGGATCCTGAGGGGACCAGCACATAGCTGGGGGCCTAGCTGGGTCTTTCAGGTCCAGATGGAGAGAGTTAACACAGGAGTTCTTTCCATCTGGTTGTATAAGGCTGGAGCCAAGATGGGGAAGATCAGAACACAATGACTTGGAATTCCTGAGTCAAGGGCAGGGTAGACTCTGAGTTTCTAAAAGGATCTGATGCTCATTCTGGTCCCTGGAGGAATTATAGGAAGGCTAAACAAATGATTTGAATCCTCCTTGCCTCTGAGCCTGGCCAAGTGTGAACCTCTGCAGCCAAAGAGATCTGGGAACAGAGAGATTTAGTTCTGCTACCAAACAGCAGGACCCGAGCCCCAGTGATAGAAGATTAACCCATATAACATGAGTTTTTCTCTTTTCTTCCTATTTTTTTTTCTGCAACATCAGAATTTATTGCTACATTTATTTCCAGTCAAGCCATGGTAATAATAGGTTTTAGCTCCAGGTAAAGGGCATCATTTCCAATTAGATGCAATGTAATGTATGTCTTTGCATATAGATCCCACCCTCACCCCCTCTCCTCTCTTCTCTCCTTATGAAGACTGCATCCTGGCCTCCCTAGTCCATATCTCTGTTTCTCTGAACCCCGTGTTGCCCTCAGCTTTAGTACAACAGATTTTGAAATTTAAACATCTAATGCTCTTCTTCTTTTCTTTTTGAAACTATCCTTTTATAGTCTAAAGTCATGTCAGGTCTCCAACATCTCCCATAGGAGCTTTAACAATTGCCTGCTTAACTGGCCTCAGAGTGTATATCCCATTCAATATACCCCCTTCTTTGCCTCCAGAATACTCGTTTTGATCTGCAGATCGGATCCTTGCTTAATACTTCAACAGCTATTCTTTGTTTACAGAAAGAAGTGTAGAGGCTTATGGAAAACCCAGTCCTTTGCCACCTCTTCTGCCTACACTGCCCTCTACTGTCTATGTTGAACTACTTGGAACCCCTGAGTACATCATTGTTGCTCCATTCATCTGCACCTTGGAATACCTTTTTCTCTGCCTTGAGTTCCCTTCCACCCTCATCTTCAGGGCAAACTCTGTTTAATTTAAAGAGCTCTGCTCAAAGATCACACTGAGGGGCCTTCCCACATGTCCTGGTTAGATCTAATTACTCCTGTCTTGGTGTGTTTGCTTGTAACTTGGTATTCATATAATGTTGCACTCATCATACACTGTGGAAATACCCTTTTTATTAACATGTCTGTGTTTTCTACTAAATCAAATGTTCTTGAACCTTAGATAGGGCCTGGTACATAGTAGATGTTCAATAAATGCTTGTTTTGAAAGATACAGATAAATATAGATACAAACATAAGTATATAGATGTAATAAATGAAGGAATAATGTGTGATGTTATCTCCATACTGTCTTAAAAGTTACGGACATTGGGTGCCTGGGTGGCTCAGTTGGTTAAGCGACTGCCTTCGGCTCAGGTCATGATCCTGGAGTCCCGGGATCGAGTCCCACATCGGGCTCCCTGCTCAGCAGGGGGTCTGCTTCTCCCTCTGCCCTCTTCCCTCTCGTGCTCTCTGTCTCTCATTCTCTCTCTCTCAAATAAATAAATAAAATCTTTAAAAAAAAAAGTTACGGACATTAAGCTTATTTCCTAAACCACTGACTATGCTCTTCAAATTTGTCAAACTAAAATTTAGCAAGGTATTTATACTGATGTTTAAGTTTGCCTTTATATTTACCCAGAAAGGTTGGGTCTGATCAGAGTAGGGAATGGGTCAAAGAGAGTAAAAATTGGGGCGGGGTGGGGCGGGGGGCGGAGAATTATCTCAATCTGCCTTTTTGGAGCCCAAGTCCACTAAGGAAAGAAGCTTGTTATCAAATGTGGCCACTTGGCCACATAGGAAAAGAAAGCCTATCTCTATAGCTTTATGCAACATACCAAGGGTCGCACACTATCCCACTTCAATCGAGAAGCTGCCAGTCCAAAGTGGGACAAAAGTTTCCACCAGATAAAGCCCTTGACATAGAGAACCCATGCACCAAAGCCCAGGTCCAGCCTCACACCTGTCTGTACCTTCTCGCCCGACTTCTGTTTGTTTATGTCTGTGATGCTAGTTTGTACCCCTGCACCTTCTGGGGACTCAGAAGCATGCTGCCATTATGCTCATCTTTCTATGTATGGTTCCATTGAGCTTAATTGATGCCTATTTGGCAGCAGTTTCAGGGCAACATGGGCCTTTGCCTGGCTGGCCATATGCAGGATCGATCACTTACCTCACTGCAAGTACCACAGAGATGATACAGTGGGACCAATGTAAATCAAACAATTTCTGAATCAGTTGTGACTTGACCTTAAGAAGATGATTTAATATATTTTTCCCCTAGCAAATCATAGTAATGCCTAGAAGTAAACAGAAAAAATAAAAGAAGGGGGAAATTTTAGATTTACTATTCCTGTTTTGGAGAATGATGTCCACTGGTAAGAAGACTGAATAACTGGAAAAACATCACTTCTGTCAAGCAAAATATAAATATTAATAAATTGATTCTAGTAGAAATAAGTATTTATTCTTAAAGACATCCATAAGCAACATTTAAGCATTTTTTAAAACGTTCTTTATTTTGGATAAGCTTCTTTTCAAGGCTCCACAATGACATTTTTAACTTTAATCGAAAAAATGGCTACCTTTGGGACAGAGAATCAAGGAATATCTTTAATTTTACATAAAATGCCATACAACACTTTCTTACATGCATACATTTTGGGTGGATATTATATTAAAAAATTTAATCTTTCCAGAGAAAATCTTTCTTTTTGGGGGGAGGTGGAGAGATTTCTTTTTTTTATTTGAAAGACATTAAATTTTCAGAAAAATGTGAAAAAAAAATTTAAAAACACAAAATTCACCCAAACCCAGAAATAACCTTGTTAACATTTTTGTGTATTTTCTTCCAGTCCTTTCTTATGTTAAGCATATACTGAATATTATTAACCTATTGGGGATTATTCTATATATATAGTTTTATAACCTTATAACAATTATTATGATTTCGTCTGCATGTTTACTTACTTAAAATCTATGTAATTATCATTTTAAAGGCTGCATTGTTATGCATAACATGTATAATAATGCACGATGTACCATCATTTACGCAGTTTCCTCTATTTTATGGACTGCCTTTGTTATTACAAATAATATGTATGAATATATTTGTAGATAAGAACAGTTGTCTATATACATGATCATTGAATTCGGAAAAACTCCTGAAAGTGTACTGGATCAAATGGCATGAGAACACTTAAAGCTCCAATGTATTTGGCTGAATTGCTTTCCAGAATGGTGGACACAATTTATACCCATACCAGCCAGGTTAAGTATTATTTTTATGTAGCCTAAACTTTTTTTTTTTTCACTGAAATATAATTGACAAACAATATGCTATTAGTTTCAGGTGTGCATCAGAGTGATTAGATATTTTTATACATTATGACAGGATCCCCACGAGTCTAGTTTGCATCTATTATCATGCAAAGTTATTACAATATTATTGACGCTGTTCCCATGCTGTTCATTACATCCCCATGACTTATTTTATTTTATAACTGCAAGTTTGTAAACCTTCATCCCCTTCACCTATTCTGCCCTCTGGAAACTAACAGTTTGTTTCCTGTATTTGTGAGTCTGTTTTGTTTTGTTTGCTTGTTTTGTTTTTTAGATTCCACATCCAAGTGAAATCATACTGATGAGGGATAGAAGCAGAAAAATGTTCACCTTTCGCACAGAAGGCTCACCTATAGCCCACAGAGTTTTGATAAGGATCAAATAAGTGTTGGTTGTAATATTCTTAAAGGGTCTCATGACTGCCTGTAAATCTCACTGATAGCTAATATCGAGCTGAGATAAACACCAGAGAAATCTTGCAAAAGTAGTTTTGCACGTAGAATTTTCGAAGAAGACATTTATGACCTAATACTCCCTGAATATCCGCCCCCCCACCTGCCCTTGAGCACTAAGCATGTAACCACCAGCTTCATACAGCAAGAGTACAACTCTTTCTGCCCATGGGTCCTGTCCCTGTGCTACTTGAATAAACTTACTAAATTGCACAGTAAAACATCTCAAGAATTCTTTCTTGACCATAGCGTTCAGTGATCCTGAGACAATATGGCTTTTGTGTTTCTCTGTCTGACTTATTTCACTTAACATAATGTCCCCTAGGTTCATCCATGTTGCTATAAATGGAAAGACTTCATTCTCTTTTATGACTGAATAGTATTCTATCATGTACATACATACATCTTCTTTATCCTTTCATCTATTGGTGGACATTTGGGTTACTTCCATATCTTGGCTATTGTCAATATAGGCTTACTTCGGAGAGACCCCTATCATAAAGCACATGTTGCACTTGCACATTTGCAAGTCAAATGAAGTTTTTGGTTTCCTAAATGCACACAAAAGTTATGTTTACATTATACTGTGGTCTAGTAAGTGTGCAATAGCATTATGTCTAAAAACAATGTACATATCTTGATTAAAAATATTATATTGCTAAAAAATGCTAACCATCATCTGAGCTTTCAGTGTGTTGTGATCTTTTTGCTGCTGGAAGGTCTTTCCTCAGTGTTGATGGCTCCTGACTGATCAGGGTGGTGTTTGCCAAAGGTTGGGGGGGCTGGGGCAATTTCTTAAAATAAGACAACAGTGAAGTTTGCCACACTGAACTGCTGTGGGAGTGCAGAAAGGTGGATGCTGTAGGGTTAGAGTAAGTGGATTTCCTTTACTTATAGTCTAGTTGTCCTTTAAACTACTGTTTCTTTGCTGTGCCCCAGGGCAGGTGAAGTTGTCCCTCTGTGATCTCTCTACTGCAGGTTGTCTCATAGTGAGTAAGGTTCCTTGTCTCCATCTTTTCTACCCTTCCCTATGTGGTCCTGCTATCATTGGTTGTGCTGAAGCTGTTCAATTAGCCCTCAGTTCTTCTGGAGGATTTGCTCTCTATGTAATCGTAGATTCTGTGTTGAATTTGGGGTCTTCCTACGCCTCCATCTTGGACCATGCTCTCCTGAAAAACCTTCTACATAATAAGGAAAAATAAAATGTAGTTTTAATGCAATTATAATATTTTATATAGAGAGCAAAAGATCTAGCTTATATATTTCATCAAAAATTTAAATAAGTGCAAAGCAAGACTCCTCGTGTTTCAGTATTTGAGCTTAGATAATTTTTTTGCAAGTCCACAATTTGGAAACAAAGATATTTCCAGAAGTGATGTAATGCAGCCCGTGAAAACTCTTGGCATAAGTATTATTTACTTATAAGTATAACTTATATATACTTATATATATATACATATATATATATATATATATACTTATAAGTATAACTCATGTTCTTTTGTCCATCCATGAATAGGGAGGTATGGCAAGTGCCTCCACAGAGGAAGCATTTGTTCAACCTGCAACGGATATAGACATGGTAAGGAAGGAAACATAAAGGGGCCTATGCGTTGAAGCAATGAGAGTCCTCACTTTGATTGGGATGTAACCTTGGCATATTTAGGCTTTCCGCAAGAAGATACCAGTTATTGGGAGCCTATCCAATAATGACTTCTCACAGTCTGTTTCTACTCTCAGTAAGGTTAACAGTACTTAACACTTATCTGGATGTTCCTAGGAACATAGATATACAATGAAGGAGCAGAGGAATACAAACATCAGCTGTGAGCAAGGTGACAAATTCACTCAGCTGTAGTCTAATAGGACTTAATAAAAGGTAATATATGATTGTCTTAATGGATTTTGTTTTAAGAGAATTGGGGGAGGATTTGGGAAATTATAGCCAGACATCCTCCCCCAAAACTCCCTGGGGTCAGCACTGGATATCTTGCCAACACTGTCCACTTCTGAAACTGGGGACAATCCCACTTAATTTACTTTTAAAAACTCAAATGTCCCTGACTCCTTGGCTGGTAGTTAACATCCTAATTATCAGTTAACACCTTAGGAGGGATTTGTACACTGTCATGGGGCAAGAGAGACCCAGTAGGAAGGATGGCCTCCCATCGACTTATACATCTTGCATCTTTTACTCAATTTATCCTCACATATCCTGCCCTGGAGGACAGTAACACTATATTTTCATATTACCGATGTGGAAATTCTGAGAGGGAACAGAGAAAATGACTTGTCTCATGTCACAGAGCTAATTAAAGGGAGAACTGCATCTGGGCCCTTTGTCTCTTGACTCCCTGAAGCTTATGGCTTCCAATTCTGAGACAGCCTCATAAGGTGGAAGAAATTCAGCCAAGAAACCATACCCACTTCCTTCTTCACCTGGTAATTACTCTCTTCAAAGAAATCAGAGCTTAGAAAATATCAAAATCAGCTTTGAGAGTGGGGATGACTGAGCAGTATACAAATTAGTAAAGAAAAAGAAAAGTAGCATTAATTGTTTAAAAATTTTAAAAGCTCACCATAAGACTGGCCTTTTCAAAGGTGGTCTTATTAGTTTCAGAACCTTTGGCTATTTATACTGACAAAAATGGATTCTTTTTTTAGCTCATTCACAGAAATGTTCCTTCAAGTGCTTGGATTTCCATAGGAGACAAAAGGTCACATTCTTATTCATAACCAAATTTGAAGAGACTTTGAGCAAACCTGTACTGTGAAAGATATTTCTAAATTTAATAACACATTTACCTCCCGGAAAAAAAAGAAAGCACCTACAAAATCTCTCTAGAATTTATTTGCCTATGTTTTTATCCCTTACTCCTGTCACCTTCCCCAGAGTGAATGTAATATCTTGTTAAAAAAAAAATCACTTGAACAGGGGCGCCTGGGTGGCTCAGTTCATTAAGTGTCTGCCTTCGGCTCAAGTCATGGTCCCAGGGTCCTGAGATTGAGCCCCAAGTTGGGCTCCCTGCTCAGCGGGGAGCCTGCTTCTCCCTCTCCCCCTGCTCATGCTCTCTTTCTCAAATAAATAAATCTCTCTCTCTCAAATAAATAAAATCTTTAAAAAATCATTTGAACAATTTGAAGATCTAAAAAAATAATAATACGGGCGCCTGGGTGGCTCAGTTCGTTAAGTGTCTGCCTTCGGCTCAGGTCATGATTCCAGGGTCCTGGGATCGAGCCCCGCATCGGGCTCCCTGCTCCATGGGAAGCCTGCTTCTCCCTCTCCCACTCCCGCTGCTTATGTTCCTGCTCTCGCTATCTCTGTCTCTGTCAAATAAATAAAATCTTTTAAAAAAAAAATAATAATACAAAATCAATATGTGCTCAATATAGTAAATTTTAAAACTACCCAAATATTTTAAAATCAAATCACCCTAGTAGCACAGGCTAAAGAGAATCACAGTTACAGTGGAGTGATTTTACACACACACACACACACACGGCACACTATATGCTGATAAATGATTGGGACCATGCTGCACGTACTACTAGGGATGGCAGATACAGTGCCATCCCTACCTTTTATACCCATGGCAGATATTACTGATCACAGCCTTCTTTCCTGCTGAGCCCAGATGCTATGTCAGCATATACCTCAATGCAGCACTCCAGAAAGCCAATACCGAAAAATTTCAAAAGCTATCTCTGATAAATCCTGTTCTGTATCTTGATTTTTTTCTGTGATTTTTTTGGGATGAATTTTCTCAAATCACTAGAATTTGAAATTTTTATATGACTGCATAATATTCATAAGAAATATAAAACTATTTAATCCATAATGTCAAGTATATGCTATTCTATAAATTTTGTTGTTATAAAGAAAGCCTTGGTAAATACCTTTGTCCTTCAGATTTTGACTGAAACTCTGATTATTTCACAGGGCAATTTTCCAAGTTTACTTAGAAGTGGGTTCACAGGATCAAGGATTGAAAACATTTTTTATTACTTCTCATTTATTTAGCCAAATTGCTTTCCAGAAAAATTGGACCACTTTCATGCGAAGGTTATTAGAAACTTGGTCTTAACATTCTTCACCAACATAAAATATTAACATATTTCAAAATCTTTGCTGATTTATTAGTTAAGGGGGAAAATGTATATCGTTTAAGTTTGCAATCCTTTTTCCACTAATAACATAAATTATCTGTGTCTGGTTCTAGACCATATTTCTACTGAGATGTTAGAGTTTTATTACTGGTTTGTATACTATAGACATAAATGCTTTGTGGATGATGTTATTTCTCAGTTTTCATTTAGTTTGGTGTTTCCTAACATATGGAAACTTTCAATTCTATGTAGTCAAATCTATTTATCTTTTCTTTTGTGACCTCTTTTATTTCTTTATGCTTAGAAAATTATTCCCCATCCAGAGAGAAGGAAAATATTTACCTAACTTTTCTTCAGCATCTTCTAGTTACACAAAGAATAAAACACATCATGAATAAGAAACAATTTTTAAAGAAAGCCATGTCTGTGTTTTTTAAAATCTGTAATCATTAGACCAACCTTAGAAGAAAGTAGCCTCTTATGAACTGTGGTTTAACTGAACTGGGAAATCTCACATCCAAATGGCAATCTGCTCACCCATCATTACATTACTATAGATTTATTTTGTTGGGTCCTGAAGGTTCTTAGTTTTTTAAAGTCCCCCTTCATTCCTGAAAGGCATTGTCTCAGAGTTATTAGCTAACGTATTCATTACTGACTAATATTCCTTTGGATTTTCTGCCTGTCTAATAATCCAGTAGTGCAAGGTCTATTAAAAATGGTACCTCAAACCTGTTCCTTGGGTACCGAGGGAAGAAAGAGGAGTAGATACTGGAGGTTGAGAAATTGCTTGATCCACAACTGCTGGGATGGTGCTTGGTTCACAACTCCCGGGATCTGATGCTAATGGGACAGTGGCCAGAATATATGATGATTTAGTGCAGTTCTTACTTTAGCTGCAGAGTGTAAATGAACAGACTTTCAGGAATCCCTTTGATTCTATCATGGAACTGTTAATAACACATACTCCTTTACTATTTGATCAGTGCCGGGCTAAGACACTCTGTGTCATGCAAGCTCTATTTTATTGGAATAGAACTTGCTCATTTATACCTTCTGTCCCTGATAATATCCTGTTTCATAGCAGTATAATCATTGTCATCATCTGCCTTTTACTGGGCATGTATTGTTTATTATTTAATCCTAACGATCACCTTATGAGATTGATATTGACTGTTATCATGGTTTTGTAGAGGAAGTTCTAATTCTCAGAGTTAGCCTATTTAAAGGACACATACCATTTCATAAGATATTTACAGGGTGACTTCTCAGTCCCAGGCACTGTTTTAAGAGCATTATCTCATTTAATGACCACAACAGTCTTCTCAGGCCATTCTAGGAATGGAGCAACAGAGACTTACTCAGATTGTATCTTGTTTCAGATCACACACAGCTGGAAGGTGCTAGACCTGGGATTTAAACCCAGGCACACAAACCCCTTAGGCTTTTCCCCTTCCCCATTGGTTGCTGTGCTAGCATTTAAGAAGCAGAGGTGAGATTCAAAACCAGCTCTACTAATTTCAAAGCTCATGCTCTTAAATAGGGTAGTCTTCTAGATGTGGTGAGTAAGTAGTGATGTTTTACAATCACTTGTGAACTGTGTTGCATCACATTAATAGTTAAAGCTAATCATTAAAGCATGGAAGTTTGTGAATGTTATACTTTGAAATCAATTAGAATGAATTAAAAGTATCCTATAATGTCATTTTACTAATTTTCATTCTAACATACCTTCTTGAATGGGAAAAGATGGAGTAATTCTGTTCATAGATTCTGTGGGCCAGGAATCCAGACAGGGCAGACCAGGGATGGCTTCTCTCTGCTCCATGATGTTAGGGTTTCACCAATGATTGGAGACTTGAATCATCTACAGCAGTCGTTCTTGAATCACTGGGAAATTTAGATGCAAATTATCTAGTCCCATCCCAGATGTGCTGAATTAGAAACTTCAGCAGTGGGACTCAGTTATCTACATTTTTAATAAGCCCTTAGGTGACTCTAATGCATGCTAATATTTGAGAACCACTGATCTAGAGGATTCTTATCTCACATCTATGCATCTCAGCTGGGATGACTCCAAAGGAGAAGTCAGCTGGGGGCTGTCAACAAGAGCACCTCTGCGTTGCCTCTCCCTGAATTTGGGCTTCTCATTACATGGCCCTTGGGGTCTTCAAGTTTCCTGAAAGGATGCATCTAGAGAGCAAGAATTCAAAAGAGAACCAGGTGGAAAGTGGTCCTTTCTGTTCTAGCCTCAGAAGTCAGAGTCACTTTCACTCTATTCATCTTGATTGAAGCAGTCGCAAGCCTACTTAGAATCATGGGGCAGGGATAAAGACCCCACTTCTTGACATGAGCCATGTCAAAAAATTTGGAGTCAATATTTTAAAACCTCCAGAGGCTGCCCTGTGCCTTCTAGCCTAACTGCCATATGCAAAATACGCTCTTCCACCTGCAGGATCCCCAAATGTCTTACTGCATTTGACATCAGGTTCAGACCCCCAAGGTCCATAAGATCATGATGTGACTAGTTCATGGTGAATATTTTGTGGTTGAAAATACGTTGAGAAACACTTCTCTTCATCATTTGGTTATACTTTCCTTAAGAGGATAAGATTTTTTGAGTGTAGGACTCATAAATGTGACTTTTTAAAAATCAATACATAGCAAAGCATAAAATATATAGCAGTACATAGAGTGTGAGCTCAGTCAGTGATTATTGAATTGAGTTTTGAAATTTAATATTTGAACTTCTATATTCTATCACCTACATACATGTAGGTTAGTATAATGCTCATTCTTCCCTTTTCTATAGTTAACACACTGTAACAAAGCACAAACCTCTAAAAATCATAGAATCATAGAAGACATGACATAGAGAATCTATTACCCTGGCTATCTCCCAACACTATATTTCTTACAAATAATTTTCACTTGGAGCTGAAGGAAGTGGTGGTTACCATAGTCTGAGAGAATAGAGGCTGGTCACCTCTGATTGTTTAAGTTTGGATTGTTTAAGTTTAGGCAAAAATAACTACTCAAGTGCCTTCTAGTCACATTTTCTAAATTTTAAGTGACAATTTAAATTCGTCTTCGCAAAGACTCATACGTGAATTTTCAGGTGTTCAGTTTTCCTGCCAACTCTCAGTTTGATTTCACAACACAGTCTAAATGGGGACGTTCAAGAGCTCATTCCACGTACAGGGGTTAACTTGGAACCTTGTTTTGATAATGAAATAAAACTCTAGTATTAATTTGCTTTTATGATTTGGTCAGTGGTTTTATTAGCGTGTTTTTGATTTCTAGTGGCTGTGCCTTTGAGTTCCAACTAAGCATTAGTCTATCATCCCTTCGGCTTTCTTGCGATGAAAACAACGCATCTCTATTTCCTCCTCAAGTGAACTGGATATATCCTTTTAATTCTTAACACATATATATGCTTTATTTTGAATTGTTAGGTTTTCTAGAAAACATATAGATATTTAGTTGTGTATCATAAAGAAGTAGCATAAATCTTATATCTCAGGTTTATATGTTGACATGTATTTGGAAGGGAACTTAGAGCAGCACTGGAGAAGACAGTGGGAAGTAAAACATTTTCAGCAGCCTGTTGAAAGAGTAGGAAATTATGTGGGGATTAGATTTTAATTCCAAGCATTCTACACAGGCACAGGACTTTTCAGAGGCTGAAGGACAAGTTACTCTGTCTAGGCTACCAGTGATTTCTATAATAACCACAAATGCACAGTGATTGTTGTTTAAAGCATAATCCTAGCAATTGAGGGCACTTGCAAAGAAAGTCTTAAAAGAGTGTGAAAAACTGTGGCCACCTATAATGTTATGTTGTGTGTTCATGCATGTGCACACACATATGTGGACACATATGTCCACATATGTCACAAATGAAAGAAAGGAAGGCTCAGTCAGGAGAGAGAAGAGCCTCCTGAAATGTTTCTAAATAAGGTGTTGTATTGAGTCTAAACTCAGATTGTTCCTGTTCTTCAGTAGTTTCCATTAACTTTTCAATTTTGTTTCTTTTGTTCTTGTCCTTCAGCTTCACAGAAAGGAAGCTGTTTCTTTACAATCAACCCATTTATTTGTTCATTCATTCGCTTTTTTATTCAGGCAGGCATTTATGCCACCAATGGCACCAAATGGGAGGCTGAAGGTACAAAGATGAATAAAGCATGGTTTCTGTTTTCTGGGAGCTCACATGCATAGATAAGTAAACAAATATATACAAAGGTGCAGTGAGAGCTGGGATAGTGGTAGAGACAAGGGGCCGGACTGGGATAGGATATGTGTATGAAACTGTGTCTACGAGTGGGGGATAAGGAAAAGCTTCACAGATAAGCTGAGGTGGGTAAGAGCTGAAAAGAATCTTGAGGTAGGATAGAAACATCGGGCATTCATATAATTCCTTGGGAAAAGAAATCTTCAGTTCTGATTCTGTCATCTAGCACATTATTGCTTTCTGCTAAATTATCTACATGGCCTACATCTTCTGTGTAGTTATCCATTGTTGATTACAGAAAAGTTCAGCAGAAGAAGCTAAAGGCAAAAAGAATTTAGACACACTATCAAAGACTTCCTTCCATTATGTAACCATCTATTAACCTGCCCAATTAAACTATTCTTCAATCCACATTTCTCCATTGAATATACAGGGATATTGTAAGAGACCTTTCAAATGCTTTGCTGTGATAAACATATATTCTGTAGTAGTTAGAATACTTTTGGCTACAAAAAAGCCCAGCTCAATGGTCTTAACCAGTAATATGTATTATCTTACATGATAAGAAGTCCAGAGGCAAAAGAGCTCCAGGATTGATTAATTAAGTTGCGCGATGAGGTAAAGGATCTGGGTTTTTCCATTATTATGCTCTGCCATCCTGAGTATACTGGATCATCCATCATTAGTGGTCACAAAATAGTTGCAGTGGTTCCAGGCATTGCACCTAGACAAAACACTGTTGAGTAAAAGAGATTTTTTTTTTCTGTGTCTTTTTAAAAAAATGTTTTAAGTAGGCTCCACCCTGAGCATGGGGCCCAAGCTTTGGGGCTGGAACTCACCACCCTGAGATCAAGAGTCAGATGCCTAACCAAATGAGCCACCCAGATACCCCTGTCTTTTTATTTTTTTAAACAGTAAAGAGGGCTCCACAGTGGACTTCTAGTTTGTTTCATTGATCAGAATTGCACTACATGCCTATTTCTAAGCCAGTCACTGGCAAAGGGTTACCATGATTGTGGCATGGACTAATGAGCCTTTACTCCTCAGCTAGGAATTAGAATATCCTTCCTAAGCACTTGACCGTAGGAAGTAGGGCAGGCCAGTGAAACAAAACAAAGCAAAAACAGGGATCTTTCAGGAAGGAAGATTAGGGGAATGGATTTTTGGTAGATAACCAAGACAGATTGCTATGCTATGGCATACTATGGCATACCATGTTCCAAAACATGAACATATGGTGTGCCTCCTATGTAACATGATGTGTTTTACAAAACAACATACGTTACATCATTACTTTCCACGAACAGTAATTTTTCTAGTATAAAATATGATATTTCTGCCTATCTCTACATGTCAAAAGCAATACATATAAAATTTATAGGAGATCATTTTTCTGAGTTTTTCCACTATTATTTTTTTACTTACCATTCTGTTGTCTGCTAGTGATTGGTTGTAAATGACTGGCTATAGGTATCAAAGATTTTTTAAGAGTAGAGTAGAAAAATCCTATCTATGTCCTTCACTTTCTCATGATTTTAGCATTACATTCCTTTGATATTATGGAGCAAGACAGGTTCATTGCACTTCCGTAGTAGGTACCAAGTTGAGTTATTTACACAAACCATCTCTTATGTATCCTGGTACAATTCTTGTACATGTCCAGCATTTAATTTGGTTGAAGGGTTTATACTGGAGACATGAGTGTGCATATTGGAATATTTGCATTTTTGAAATGTGGGACCAGAAAGCCTTACATAAAAGGCAAGAACAAAACAAAACAAAGAACCCCAGGCAAACAAAAACAAACACTTTAAGTGTGGTATTTCACAAATCAGTGAGTAGAGATGAGGTTGGTCTTAGCCCTTCAAAATTTATTTCATGTGGGAAGCCTTCTCCTTCACTCATGGGGTAAGGAGAACCTTGTTGGGGATAATTATACACTGGCCAAGAAGGGCCCAGATTGTCCAGAGAACATTGGGGTACCACTTCAATGCCTCCACCAAATTTTGAAAAAATAATTCTATACTTAGAAAGTCAATTTCTTTTTTGTTTCATTTTATGATAATGGAAATGAAAAAGTAAGCATCCAAATGATTTCAACCTCTCATTGGAAGCTGAATGGTTGCTGATTGCTGTAAACTGAATTCTATTTTATTTACCTAGTATTACTGCTGTTACTAGGAAACCATGCTTCATAGTTTAGTATTTTATTGTGAAGAATAAAATGTCCAATTATTGCAAAGGTATCTTGATGTGTGATTTAGCCTGTTATGTTTAAAGCCTCTCATGTTTTTCTGAAAGTTCTTTTATGATGAATTAAGGGCACATATTTAATTTATTTTCAAAATTATTTATATCAGCCTCCCCAAAGCTGATTTATATTTTACATCTTAGCCAATTTATCTGGTATTTTAAAAATATTTGCAAAACTGTTCCAGAATTGAGGAACCTCTCTAGTGAGTCACTGGATGGTTTTAAGGTGGTTGATATAGTCCTCTCTTGCCACTGCGGAGGTGTTTGGTTATAAACCCTAAGTTAAACTTCTTTGAGGAAAACTTCATGGGCCCTGAAGCATTTACTGTGTTAAGAGCAAAATTTATCTGTTGTATCTGATTTGTAGTGATTTATTATTTTTACAATGTGGTATACCCTCGGAACACTACTTTTCCAAAAACGTATTAATTTCCATATCTCTCTTGAAATTTCCTATAATATTGCAGATGAATTTATATGTCATTTTCCAAACCTACTCTTCAGTGTCCAGAGAGTGAAACTGTACTAATATAATCACAGCAATTACATTAATATCCTAGATTTATATTGTTCTTTGCGATGAATTATCTTACTTGACTTAATTGAGATGATTATTCCCATTCTTACAAGTCAGAGAATGGATATATGGACGAATTAAATGAATTTTCCAACTTCAGACAACTGATAAGTGGTAAAACTGGGATTTGTATTTAGTTTTTCTGACTTGAAATTCAGTGCAGCTTTCTGTCTACTTGCACAATACTGTTACTGTGTGTTTAATGTATGTGCTTGCTTATCTGGATTCTCTGAATTATGGCGAACAATGTTTCTTGTTGTAGAAATTTTATCTGAAATATTTATTTTTAATCACTGACAATGGAAATAGATTTAAATCAAATATTTATTGGGTGCTTACAAAATGTCAGGTCCTGTATTAGGCTCTTGTATATGCATTTCACCTATATTATCCCATTTAGTACTCTTAAGGGATCTTCCAGTTCCCTTCCAATCCTAAGATTGTTTAATTGTTGAGGGTTTGCTATGGAAGACACATGTTTGTAGAGGCTCTAACTTCTCCAGATGATGAAGTTAGTTAGGTTTTAATATATATCGTGCTTAGAAGTTAGGTCAGCAGCTCTAAATTTTATAATTTAAATGGCCTCTTTAAAGAATTCTGTTAAGATTTACAGATAGACTTTTTTTCTATAAGCTTATAAACTTTTTTCTATAAGCTTATATTATTAAGCCCTAAATTTCTTATTCTTAGTTTCTGTGTTTGGAGTTTTATTAAATGTTTAAAAATAATGTGCAATGGAAGTTACAGTGGCATTGAACTTACATGTTAGTCCATGAATAAAGATCAAATCAGGGCTTGAATTTGGCTATTTGGCTTTCACTTGCCTTATTTATATTGAAAGTTGTACTGATTTTCAAAATATTAACAGTAGTCGTGTTTTTCCAAATGGTTAAGATGATTGTTTGTGATTAATACCACTTTTTAGGTCCAGCAGCATATCTTCAGCCATAGAAGCATGCTAAATTTTGGCCAATATATTTAAAATTTGAATTTGGTTCCTTGCTGTTAGGCTACTAAGGCATGAAGAACAAAGTCAGGGATTCAGAACCTTTAGTACTAATGAAGGTAGCCATTAGGAATGAAAACATTAAAGAACATATTTTTAGCAGCAATAATTAGGAGCTACTGACCATCACAATAAATGGTCCTGTTAGCTACCTCAAAAGGGATGTTATTATAATATGCCAGTTCATGGGTGTGTGTGTGTGTGTGTGTGTGTGTGTGGTCATACACTATGATTTGACTCCCTATAAATAGATTTCATAGGAAATACCTATCTGCCCCTTTGCAGCTTTGTGGTTGCAGATACATTAACCTTGACCAAGTAATGCACACAACAGAGAGAAGGAAATGATCAAGACTATTCTAATCATGGTTGCAATTTTTTCTAGAAATGGGATTGAGAAGACTTCAATAAATAATTATTGAACTCCTGTAATTTATTTAATTCATTCAACAAATATTTCTAAGGACCTATTGGCTACCAGTCACTTTATTTGACCTGGGAAAAACAATAATGAATAACAAAATGTCTTCTGACTTCAAGGACCTTTTAGTTTGGTGTGGGAAAGACAGACAAAATAAAGTAAAATAAAATAAATAAAATAAAATAAAATAAATACAGTAAAGTATTAAAAATAAGTCACCATTACCAAATCAGTTTATTCCAGGAATTCAAGAGGATTCAGTAGTTGAAAATATCTTAATTTAGTTCACGGGATTAATGTATCAAAAGAAAAAAAACATGTCGTCCTCACCGATGTTGAAAAAGCATTTGATAAAAATTCAACATTTATTTTTGGTAAAATGTTTTAGTAAAATAGAAATAGAGGGATACTTCTTTAGCATCATAAAACATACATATGTCAACGCTAACTCCCTTGTTACACTTAATTGAAAGCATTAGAAGCATTCCCATTCAAGTCAGGAATAAACAAAGAAATCTTCACACAATGAACATTATTATATATCATTGTTTTGGGTGGTTCTACCAATGCAATAAGACTAAGAGAAAGCTAGGATATAGTAGAAAGGGTGCTATGACAGTTTCCAGGCACAAGTCTTAAGAAACTAGCAACTTTCTCTTCCTGTCTCTTGGATGCGCACTCTTGGTACCTAGCCACTATGCCATCAGGAAGCGTAAGCCAACTGCACATTCAGGAGGCCCACATAGACAGGCCCACAGCCCAGATGAGCCCTTAGTTGGTGGCTAGCACCAATTTGTCATCTTCAAAGTGGGTCTTCCAGATTCTAGTCAAGCAGCCCCGAATAATGGTGTGAAGTGAAAATGAACTATCTCTTCTAAGCCCTGCCCCAACTGAAAATTTGTGAGCAAAATTAATGTTTGCTATTATTTTAAGCCACTAAGTTTTGAAGTGGTTTATTAATGCTGTGATGGATAATCAGAATGGGTTTTAGTACCTAGATGTGGGCGCTGCCATAACAAAACCCTAAGACATGTGGACTGGCTCTGGGACGGTGCTGTAGTCAGAAGCTGAAAGGGCCCTAAGGAAAATGTCAGCAAAATCCTCAAATATGTCGAGAGAAATGTCAGCAGAATTCTGAAAGGCCTAGTGGGATGGAGGTGAGGGAATACATCACAGTAAGAACATTCTTTCCCAAACTGTTTATATCCAAGAAAAGAAAATTACTTAGTTTGAGGCTTCTCTTCGGTGGTGAAGAGCAGAAACAATGTTTGGTTTCTGAGCAAAAATAGCCTACCTTCACTTCATTCCTGATTTTGGACAGCAATTTTTAGCTCTTCAAAATAGTTACACATAGATGATCCTATTTTATACTTTAAACAACCAGTTGAAGTATGTGAGTCAGGCATTACTCTATGATCCCATTTTAAGATAGGCAGACCAAGAAGCTAAGCCACACAATGATCTAGGATCTGGCTCCCATTAGTCCTGCTTCCAGAGGGGGGCTTCCCACCGTGGGTAGTAATGGATCCCTTTGCTATCACTTGCTCAGGGGCAGGGGTGGTCGCAGGAACTGGAGGACAACAGACATGGCTCTCAGTCTTTGACTGCATCCCAGTATTTCTTTCAGAACACGCATTCTGGGGGAAACAGAACACTGTGGTTGTATGGACTTGTTTTTCTTTCCTGTCCTAGCTCTTTATATTCTGAGTGTAGTTCCATATAAATGTTTCAGGTTCTGGAGGGTTGGTTTTGGCTCCAAGAACTTCAATATTTGATGAGTTTGGAAACTGAGAAGCTGATAAGAAACACATCTAACACAAGTTGCTATTAGATTGCTTTTATACTGTCTCCCTAAATATCACACTTAAAGGTGAACCTGGATACAATTCACTGGTGCAATTACATGCAGTATTTTTTTAGATAGGAAGAACCCACAGAGGAGTATAGCAATAATTTGTGGATGGGACTTTAAAACAGTCATCTTTTGCAGGGCACCTGCTTCTTTAAGACAGCTGTAAGAAGACTACAGGCTACTTTTTCACTTCTGAAGTCATACAAATATGGTGGTTGTAATATAAGATTTTTAAAAAGATTTTATTTGTTTAGAGAGAGAGAGTGCACGCACATGTGCAAGCACAAGTGGGGACAGCCGCAGGGGAGAGGGAGAGAGAGAATCCCCAAGCAGACTCACTGCTGCGTGCAGAGCCTGACGTGGGGCTCGATTTCATGACTTCTGAGACATGACCTGAGCTGAAATCAAGAGTCGGATGTTCAACCGACTGAGCCAGCCAGATGCCCCATTACCCAAGATGTTTAACCATAGTGCAAGATATCAAGAAGTTTGAAATAAGGAAGAGTAAGGGGTAACTTTTTGATCTTTGGATAATCAGGCAACTACAAGACAGTTTCTGAACTGAACTATATTTCTTTCTGCTTTACTTTAAAATTAGGCCATGGCTTCTCCAGGTCCCTGACTTCCCAGAGTATTCCCATCCTGAGTGTTTTTCCTCCAGTGAACACTGGGCTCACTTATGGATTTATTTTTATCATTTAAAAAATCCAAATTGAATCATGAATCACGTGTTTGGCAGCCTTCTGCCTGAAAGAAGCAGCCCCAGCAAACCTGAGGCCCGGCTGAGCAGAGCTCTGGCCTCAAAGTAACAGAGATGCAGCAGAAATAGGAACATAAGCCCTCGGAAGGTAAGCCTATGCAGTAAACGTGGCCAGATGATGGTGCCAATGTGGAGCATTTTGTAAACTATAAAGTGTTCTACAAATATGCATTGTTTAATAAGTTAGTCTCGATGAGATGTTCTGAAAGCCCAGGTAATGTTTATGTATTCTGGAGCCAACTCTCATGTATGCTAATATTGCAACGAAGATCAAATATGAACACAACCACCATCAGTGGTGTCAGTTATATCAGATGAATAAAGTGGTGGCATTTGCCAAAAAGCACTGAAGGACAATATGCCATTTTAAGTCTATTTAAGTAAAAAGTCAACAAAATACCTCAGTCACCCGCAAAATCTGTGAAGCACATTGCTTGTCCAGCTTTTGCAGATGAGGAAATGAGATGGAGAAAGTTTACTAGAGATTCTCATGTCCTGCTGCCTCACTGCTGCCTGGTCCCTCTGGATAGACCTACTTCCCATGCGACCACGCTCTCCCTGGCTACAGGTATTGGGCCAACGTAAATGCCAGGCGTAGGGTTGATCTACTCACTGCTTGCCGGTGACATAGGACTCCAGTAGATTGGTCTGGTAGGAAGGGATTAGCTACCTGATTTTTCCTCTCTGGACTTGGAGCCAAAAATTAAAAAAAAAAAAAAAAATCCAACAATAAGTCACTGACTTAAGGATCTACAGGCCTAATGAGGAGGCTGTCATTTATGGTCATGCTTAAGAGGGGCGCCTGGGTGGCTCAGTCGTTAAGCGTCTGCCTTCAGCTCAGGTCACGATCCCAGGGTCCTGGGATTGAGCCCTGCGTCGGGCTCCCTGCTCAGCGGGAAGCCTGCTTCTCCCTCTCCCACTCCCCCTGCTTGTGTTCCCTCTCTTGCTGTGTCTCTCTCTGTCAAATAAATAAATAAAATCTTAAAAAAAAAAAAAAGATGAGTAAGCAGAGGAATCTGAACAACAGAAAGGAAAATAACAGATGCATTCCAAGAAGCACAGATACGCTGAGAAAAATGGAAGTTAGAAAGTGGTTGCTCCCAAAGTTACCTTGAATTCTACCCATCCTTTTGCCTGGGTGTAGTTGTGGTTTTTTTGGTTTTTTGGTTTTTTGGGGTTTTTTGGTTTCCCATGAAGCTTCACTGAATCTAAAATAGATTCTCTTTCTTACTTAAGAGAGTATGAGTGATTTTTGATTTATAAGAGCCTTAAATGAAAGAGTTTATTGCTAGAGATCGTATAGATAATAACTGGAGGTAAAAATCAGGTATACACGATTGTTAGACTCTCTCCCAGCTGGAAGCTCCTCTTTTTGCCCAAGAACCTTCTCATTATTTACGAGGAACCTCCTGAAAGGCTCAGAGAATGGGTCAGATTTTGTGGCTTTCAAGCACCATGGCACTCCCTTAAAAGAGAAAGCTGGAGGCAACTTTCCAATTAAGGCAGGTAGGCAGCCACCTACTTTGTTAATGAATGTTGCTGTTTCATTGGTTTTAAGGTAAGTATAATTTAGATCAATGCCTTGAAGAAACATTGTAAATCATCACTTGGAGAGCTCTGCATTCTCTTCAAAGAGCAGCCCCTATCTTCATTGTAACAACCCTTGCTTTTTCTAGAGACTATGCCTGAAGTGACAATTTATGTATAACATCATAGTCTCCTGTATCACTTTTGTTGTAATGCAATCCAGTTCATGTTTATTCTATTTTACAATTAACTTGGGGAAACAAGGAACAGTTTAACCACTAGAATGAATTAAATCTATAAGAAATTTTTCATCTTCAAGAAATTTATTCTGAAATTCTGAAAAGAATTTATTCCTGACATAGTTGAATCAAAGATTTGAGGATACTAAAGTCATTGTCAGTTATCACCAGGGAATGCATTTAGAAGTATTTTTCAATTTGGTGATAACAAAAGAAATTTGACACACATTTAAAAACTGTCAGTTTATCATTTTGTGGTTATTACCAAGGATAAAATACATTGTATTTTTAAATGACAGAGTGTGTTATAAAATCAATTTTGCCATTGTCTTTTGGGTATTGCAAATACAAAGACCATATTAAAGTAAGGGATTTATATAATCTTTATAAAGAATTCTGGGATAAAGCAGATACATGAATTTATATGACATATACACCAGATATCTGTCTGTGGGGTTTTATGGATGAATGGTAGAAACATTCTGATGTCTTTAATCAGCTCTCATGCCTTTCCATCCATCATTTTGAAGATGGTATGGATGATGACCATGTTCTGTTGTATGAGAATGGCTACATTCTCTGGTGTTCACAGAGGAAGTTTCTGCTTCGATGTTTAAAAGCATTAAAAGCATTAAATTAAAATTCAACATATGAAGTGTGATTTTACTTGAATTTAAAGAAGAAAAAGAAACTGAAGTGAAACTTATGAGTTTTCTCTACTTGAGATAAATGGTTTTCTCCTTTTCCTAACAAGTGCTACTGTGTCCTCAGAGATTCTTCTGGCTCTGGTTCAAGATAGAGGACTAATCATTTCTTTATACGTGTTTTTCCCTAAATTCCATGAAGATGCTAGTTAAAACATTTAAAAGGGAATAGAGTCATCATAAGTAGAGAAGAAGGTGATGTAGGTTGGGGCAACAGGCTAGTCAATTTGGTAGAGAATTTCTAGAAGACTGAAAAAAGATGGGGTTATGCAGAGCAATAAACTAGACTGGAGAGCTCTTCATGCCAAATATGTGCTGAAGTCTGAAGTAGAGAATTAGCCCTTGAGAGAAAGAACAGTTCCTCGAGCAGTCTTGGAGACATGATATAGCCAGAAAGAAAGGTGAAGGACGGACCCACTGAAATGACTGCTTGAAGGGATATCTTCTTGCCTTCTTTACCTTTTCTTCCTGTCTCACCATCATCAATATACAAACAGAGTTCCTGGCCTCATCTGTTTACCCTCAGGCTAAATTGCTCTATTAAAGTGTGGGATTGGTGTAGACAAACAGGAGATAGCCCTCATCAGTTCAGCCTGATGAGGGGGGCTGTGTGGGTTGGTAGGGTTGCGTGAAAGCTTGCTTGCCACCAGCCCTTCCATGAAAGGAAACAGACTTTAAAATAAATAAATAACAGAACAGAACAGAACAGAACAGAAACAGACCTTTGTACTTGCAGAGATACAGTATCCTAGCTGCCTTCAATCATAAATATAAATGGGTATCTCAGGACTGCCAGACATTTGAAGAAATAAACAGCACAGAGGAGAAAAAGTAAAAACAAAGTGGTCGAAAGAAAAACAGACAAATCTTGGATAAAGGATAATTTTAAAAATCATTTATTCTATTTTCATTCAACAAATGTCTGTTAAATATCCAATGTCTTCTATATACTATTGTAAGCACTTGAGACACATCAGTGAATAAAACAAAGATCTCTGGCACATGGATCTTATATTCTAGCAGGAGAGACAAACAATACATAAATAATAAACACAATAAATATGGAATTTAGGTAGGATGGTAAAGATGAAAATAGAACCCATAAAATGATATAAAAAAATAAAAGTCCTGAGTGGGCAGAATAAGTTATAGTTTTAAATAGAGTAGTTAGGGCAGGCTTTATTGAGATGATGACAACTGAGCAAAGAATTGAAGTCAGGGAGGTAAGCGAAATGAAAGAGCCCTCTAGGATGATGAAACAGCCAGGGCACAGACTCCAACACAGGAGCACGTCTGGTATCATTCAGATAAACAAGACCTATCACTTCCTTTGCCAGCACAGGGCTGAGGCAGAGAAAGACCAGAGTAGGAGTAACCCAAACCATATCTTGTAAGGCTTTTGTCGGCCATTGTAAGAGCTTTGGCTTTTATGCTGAGTGAACTGGGAAGCCCTTGAAGGAAAGGGAGCAGAGAAGTAACAGGATCTGACTTGGAATTTAAAAGGATCTTTCAGGCTGTTGTGGTCAAGGGCGGGAAAATGTAGAAGCCGGAGACCAGGTCATTCAGAGGCTGTGGCTGAAATCCGGGCAAGACATGATGAGGAATCGGACACGGGTGTTGGTAGTGCGGAAGGTGAGAAGTGATTGTAATTTAGAGTATATTTTGGAAGTAGAAAAGGCAGAGGAAAATTATTCCCTCTTTAAGAGGCTACAGAGGCCTGATGCAGGAAGTCCAAGGTCAGTAACCAGGTGATAGGAGCTAACAGAAGACTGAAAAGAAACTTTACCTAAATAAATAAATAAATAAATAAATAAATAAATAAATAAATAAATAAATAAATAAATAAATAAAAGGTAATAATAATGCGAACACTCAAGGGGATGCAATAAGATCACAGAAGAAGATTTTCAGGGTATAACCCCACCCCCTCATAATTTCCAAAATTATAAATTTGCTAGATGAACTGAAAAAGAGACCACCTATTGCCCAGAGTTCTGGAATACAAATGAAAGTATCTCACTACGTAGAGAAAAAAACCCCAGAAAGATGTAGAATCTTTAGATTTAGAAAGTGGATTCATTTAGTTTCAGACTTAGAGTGAGGAAGGGGATAAAATGAGGTATACCTTCCTCCTATTATTCTCCATGATTCCCCCCACCCTGGGATCCTGTGCTTCCAATAACAATGACTATAAAACTCACTCTGGCTTGTGAGTCCTTCAATGTCAAAAATGCTGTAGCCTTCTGAAACAGCAGGTCTCCAAGCTTTTGTGTTTGCAACATACTTTTGAGTATTGGACTTTTTTTTTTTTTGGACACAGTTGGGAGATTTACATATTTGAGATGGGATATTTGCAAGGTATTACCCGGTTATTTATTGTTCTCATGGAGATCAATCTTAGAGTCAAAACTAGTAGGATGGCCAGACATTCTGTGCCTCCTGATGTGCTGCAATATGTAATTCACATCATTGTCTACAAAGTAATCTTGCCAAAAATGCTTAACTGCAATTTATCAAGTTCTTAGCTGTAACTTCCATCTTTCAGAAAATACAAGGTAAAGGAAAAAGTTAAAAGATGCCTTTATGCTCCCTTCTCATAGTCCATCATTGTAATATTGCCTTTCCCTGTACCCCCAAATCCCCTCTACCTTCCTTCTCTTCAGTACTCGCCTGGCAAAAGCCTGCTTTGGTGAAATCCAATCCTCCATCCTCTGGGCCAACTATGAGCCTACATCTGAGCACCTGCTTATGGCTGGTACAAAGCACACAGCCATGCCAATGGGTTTCATTTTGAATCTCTGACCACAAACCTCAAGTGAGCCCTGGGGACTCCTCGGCAATTGCACTCTCCTCAAACCTCCAAAACCACTTTCCTCTGCCTTACTATCAGCTGATCAGCTGGCTTCTTATTTTACCGAGAAAATAAAAGCAGTCATTAAGGAACTTCCTCATCTTCCCACCACAAAATCTATTCTTCTACCTGCATCTTTACCACAAGTTCAGCCTGCTGTTCTCAAGGGTGAATAAACTTACCCTGTTCTTACCTAGGGCCAATTCCTTCCTCCTGTGTATGGGACCCGATCTCTCTCAGCACTTAAGGACTTTGCTCCTGCATCTTTCCCTCCTTCTCATGTATCAGATTTACCCATAAACTGAATCAGCACCAAGAAGGCTCCCTCAGTCCTGTTGCTGTGCTCCACATTACAGCAAAATATCAGGAAAGCCTTGTCCAAATTCAATGTTATCAACCTATTAACTTCCCATTTTTCCCACCCTCAGCCTGAAATAAAGAAAATAATAAAGTGAACATTTACATCCCCACTCCCCAGCTTCAGAAGTAAAATACTACAAATATACTTTGAGCTCTTTTATATCTCTCCTGGATCACATCCTCATCCCTTATACCCTCGCTCAGACAGAGCCAATGTGACACCCGTGAAAACTAGACTACCCACATCCCCAGCTGCAAAAGCATAGTGATGATGATCCCAGATGATTCTCCTCTGAATTAACCACTGTCTTTGCTTCTCCCAGACTGCTCCCAGCAATGACTGAGTTTGGTGGGATATAGGTTCAGGCCCATTCGTTTGTGAGGCAGGACTTCTCTAGTAGATGACTCTGACTTAAGGATTCCTCAGTGGCCTGGCCACAACATTCTCTTTTTCTTTTTTAAGTTCAATTAATTAACATACACTGTATTACTAGTTTCAGAGGTAGAGGTCAGTGATTCATCAGATACATATAATACCTAGTGTTCACTCCATCAAATGCTCTCCTTAATGTCCATCACCCAGTTACCCCATTTCACTCCCCTTCCCTCCAGCAACCCTTACTTAGTTTCCTATGATTAAGAGTCTCTTATGGTTTGTTTCCCTCTCTTGTTTTCTTTTCCCCTCCCTTCCCCTGGCCACAATATTCTTAAATACTACTGCTCTCTGAGCTCTTCCCACCCAATCCTTCTTGCCCTGTTTCCTTTCACAGGTGTCAACCCTGGGTTGTGGTGTGAAGTTTTCCTGCCTACTTCTCTCCTTCCCCTTTATCCTTCACAGCAATTTTCCTTAAAAAGTTTCTTGCCATCTAATCCCAGCTTGGTGTCTGCTTCTTGGGTGGCTGGGGAGATGGTGGGTGGGCGAGAACCAAAGTAAACACAGACACTGTCCTGATTTTGGTATTCATTATTGTCGTGTCTATCCGTCTCTCTTTTATATATTCATACACTTTTTATGTTATTAAACTTTGTGCATAGTTTTTTGGTAACTTGCTCTTTTTCTGCACAGAGACATTTGTTTAGAATTTATCTTGTTGAAATATGTAGCTCACAATTCATTTTTACTGCTACATTAATACATTATATAAATATGCTATAATTTATTCATTCATTCTGTTAATGCACAACCATATTGTTCTGACTTTTTGTTATTGTAAGTTACAGTGAACACTATTTTGTGTGTCTCCATTGCACACTCCTGTAAGAGTTTCTTTGGGATATATAGGAGTTAAATGCTGAGACATAGTGTATGCACATCTGTGACTTGACAAGATAATGTCAGATTCTCTCAAAAATTGTTGTTCCAATTTTTCTCTCCTACTAGCAGTGAATGAGATGCTCTTGATTCTCTACCTTCTTGTCATCTCTTGAAAATGTCACATTTTTTGGTTTTTGCTAATATGATGGGTGAAGTTATCTTAGTATGGTTCTAATATGTGTTTTCCTGATTACTAGTGAGGTAGAGCATCTTATTATATGTTTATTGGCCTTTTGGCTGTCCTCTTCATTGAAATATTTATTTAAAGCTTTTGCCCATTTTTCTACTATGTTGTTTTTCTTATTGACATTGGAATTCTTAATATATTCAGGATATTATCAGTTCTATTCATTGAAAATGCATTATTCTGGGCTGTGACTGTCTTTTCACTTTGTTTATGGCATCTTTTGAATAACAGAAGTTTAAAAATTTAAAATAGTCAAACATTTCAGTCTTTCCCTTTATGTTTCTTTCTCTCCACGTCTCTTTCTCTCTGTGTGTATGTGTGTGTCTGCTTCCCTCTCTCCCTCTTTTTTCCTTTGATGTGCTTAGTTTCAGAAATTCTACTGTATCTTAAGATCATAAATATATTCTCACAATTTATTCTAGAAGAGTTAAAATTTGTCTTTCACATCTAGGATTTTAGTGCATCTGGAATTGATTTTTGTATATAGTTAGGTAATAATCCAGTTCATTTAGTCTATTTTCCACACAACAATTGGAGCATTTTTTTTTTTTTAAACAGAGATACAATCTAGTGATTCTCTTGCTCAAAACTTTCTGATGACTTCTTATCCCACTTTGAATACAATCCAGTGTCTTACTTTGTCCTATAAGGTCTCACATGGACTGACCTTTGGTGACTTTCTGACCTCATCTTCTGTCAGCCCTTTATTTATTCTATTCAAGCTGTAATGGCCTATTAGCTATTCTTCAAACATTCCAAATTCGGGTCTACCTCAGAGCTTTACTATTTCCTCTGCATGAAATGTTCTTTTTCCTCGTGTATTTTCATGAATCTCTTCCTCCGTTAATTTAGATCCCTACTCAGATATTAATTTATCAGAGAGGACTTCCCTGTCAGTTCTATATAAAATTCCTGTCCCCTCCCTACTTCCTCTTACCTTGCTTTCTTTTGATTTTTGTTCATAGTACTTACAACTCTCTGACCTATATTTTGTCTAGTTATTTATTGTTTGTTTTCTCAGACAAAATATAAGTTCCTTGAGGGAAGGTGCTTTCCATATCTATATCTCTGCATTGCTAGTACCTAGGGAAGTACCTGGAACATAGTAGGGGCTCAGTAAATATTTGCTGAATGAATGAATGAGTGACGTCTCGTAGGACTTACAAAAATATCTACAATTTATTTCATTGGACCTGTTTGCTTTTCAGGTCTGTGTCACAATTTGAGTAGAGAAATTTCCCATCCTGTATAAATTTATAGCAAAATTCCCACCTGTCTTAATAAACACACACTTTTTCTTTAGTCACAAGTGGGTGATAACTATGATCTCTGTATTCACAGCAAGTTTTGTCTTTGAAGTCCAATCTGTTGCATTGTCTCACAATCTTTTTAACCCAACATTTTATTTTATATAAAGCACTTTGACTGGAAAAAGAGAAAAGTTTACTCAATGGTCAGATTTGGTGGCACACATGAGAAGAGTTGGCTGTCTAGAAAGTGATGTAAAGGAAAATAATCTCAATGGTAAAAGTCTCATTTCTGAGGGTGTTAAGACCATATAACTGAAAATGACTGTTTTATCACCCAAAACCACACTGCAGGAAAGCAGCGAGTGTATTCATTTTTGGCTTTAACTTACTTGTCTGGGGCCAGTGATCTTGGTTGATAGAAGGAAAATCTCCAGGTGGTCTCTTTGATTTATAGACTTCATGCCCTCAGCATTGGCTGTCTTTGTAATCGTTTTGTAGTCGGCCTGCATATTTACTTGCACTATGACTGAAATGTACAAAGAAAATGTAATTGGTTCCTAAACACTACTTCCTAAAACAGATCTAATCATCATCATGAACCCTATAGTGTTGCAGAGAAAGTCTTAAACTTGCCATGAGTGATTTCTCAGTGTTTCATCGGATATTGTGTATAGAGTGGTGGCTCTGTGTCTGGAGCACGAATTAATTATGGATTTTTAAAAAGCATTTGCTATCAATTCATTTTATAAATGATTGAGAAGGCTGTGGCTTGTAGATAAATGTTCAGATCTCTTCCCTCTGAGTGGATGTATTTATGGTGGTTTGGTGCGTTAAGTCTTTGCGTTTCCCTCTAGGTCCCTGCTTCCTTGAGGTGGGCTTGCCCTCCATCTGCCTTTGGGCCACGATGTTAGATGGAAAGCCAAAAGTGAAGCCAGATTTCTGATTATAGGAGATCCAAAATCTTACTATCTTATATTTGAAAGCAATAATATTACAAATATTTAATTGTATTTTATTAAAATACCATGCTAGGTGTCTTGCTGATTTAGCATAAACTCTATATCAAGGAGGAGCTAATAAAATTGTATCAAAGAGCTGTTGTGAGGATTCAAATGAGAAGAGCAATGGACAGAGCCTGGGAGAAGGCCTGGCTAATAGAAACTGGCTCAGCACTGGCTCATTGCTTCTCTTTCCCTGGGAGAGTAATGGAATGTTTTTTTTCCCCCCCCCTAAAGCATGACTTGTTTTAATTATAGATGTTTTAAAAATGTTTGTTATTAATTCCTTTCTATAAATGATTTAAAAAGCTGCCTCTTTTCTCTGTGCACTTAGTTAAAAGCTTTTCATCCTTAATGTAGACTCTACTACAGAAGAAAATGTTTGAAAGAGCAGTTGTGTGCAGGAGATGCCAAGAAGCTATTACGGGTTAAGTAAAATGATACTCAATGTTATTAAGATCCATGAGGTATATGAGCATCATCTCACCAGATCACCACAATTCTTTAACAGTTAGAAAGTAAATGCCTTATTTTCAATATGGAGAAAGCTGTGAAAGAAGTTATATGCTTTTCCCCAAATCAAGGCAAATTGAATATTAGAACAGAATCTCTCTTCGTTGATTTATAATCTGGTGTTCTTTGCTTCTACAATCTCTTGTACTTTGCCTCTACAGGAAAAATATTGAATTTGGCCCATGTTGGAGCTAAATGGGAAAGCAGATCATTTTAATTATTTCACAGTTCCGGGCTGGGTGGTGCTTATTTTGATTTTGATATTTAACAAAAGCGAAGAAAATCTGTAACTATCACAAGGAAGGAGTGCTTGACATAATTTCCAGGACTTGTACCCACACACTTCCCCAGGCACTTCATTAAAAGCATTTTAAACTTAATGTAGGCTACAGAAGAAAGTGTTCGAAAGAGGAATCATGTACAGAAGATGCCATTAAGTTATTACTAAAGAACAGCTCCAGGAAAATTGAAAGTAGCTGCCTTCTAGAAACTGTAGAAGAAGAAGTGAATGTATTTTGCCCTCTCTTAGTTGAGAACAGTCAATGCTAGACATTGAGATTCCCTAAGTGGCTGATTTTTTTTTTTTTTTCCTGCTGAGTGGGAGTAAATTGGGCTGGAAGGACAATTGTGGTGTGTGGTTAATTCTTGAGGGAAAGACTGTTAAACTATGGTTGAAAGTTAGGTCAGACATTGAAATAAAGATTCAGTGTTGCTGCCTTTCCTACAGCATGGAGTAGAGATTGAATTCCAATGACTAGAGTGGGTCACTTGTTATAGTAATTCAGTATTTTTTTTTTAAGAGTAATTCAGTATTTATGCACTAGTCAATCATGTGTTCAATCCTTCAACAGGTACCATGCTAAGTGATGAGGATATCAAATGAGACATAAGCTTTTCCTCTAAGAATGAGTTTCTGTGTGTGCCAAAGGTTCTCTGGAAGAGAGGAGGTTAAGGTATTAAAAGAAGACATCGCTGTTCTGAAGTAGCAACCGCTATGGCCTCTGGTTGCATAGATAGGATTTTTGATAAATGAAAAGTCAAATCTGGACCCTTTTGACCAATCCAAGGGGTATAGTAGGTACCCTCATGGTCCAAAAGAGAACACCTCCTGACTGAAGATGCTGAATCAGGTAAACAGAGAACATTAATCATGTGCCTTGAATTTACATCTCAACTAAGGTAACTTCTTAGAGCAAAGAGAGTAGAACATATTTTGGAGTGACCACTCCAGCAGACTTTGGGCTCATGGAAGAACTTAGTATTAGAATATATCTCATACCCAAGCCAGTAAGTGATAAAGAAGGATATTTACTGGGTGCCTGGGTGGCTCAGATGGTTAAGCGTCTGCCTTCAGCTCAGGTCATGATCCCAGGGTCCTGGGATCGAGTCCCGCATCAGGCTTCCTGCTCAGTGCAGAGCCTGCTTCTCCCTCTCCCTCTGCGATTCCTTCTGCTTGTGCTCTTCTGTCTATCTCTCTGTCAAATAAATAAATAAATAAAATCTTAAAAAAAAAAAGAAGGATACTTACTATGGCAATATTAGATGGTTGTAAGTGTCTATAGATAATACAGAAACTTTGTTTCATTTTTAGTTCTAGTGAAAATATCCTTCTGAAAAGTCTGGGAGATTTCCTTTGGTTTTTGAGTAGGAGCTTGGTCAAAAGCCATGTATGACACTATCACACATGTGTGACACAGAATTTTATAAGGAAAATCAGAAAAGTGCACTATATAAAAATTTTCATAAATTTTTATTCATCTTTCCATCTATCTATTTATCAATTCATTCATAGGATATTTACCAAGCATCTTCGCCATTCCAGACATTGTGCCTACTACTGAAGATGTAGCATAGATAGACCCTACCTTAAGAAGTGTGTAGGCCCAGGATTGAAGAAAAAAAAAATATTATGGAGCTTCTTTCTCTCAAGGTCCTTCTCCTGGAGTACAGTTTAGATTTAGGGTCATGATATTCACAAAACACTGTTTCTCTTTGTCCTGCCACAGTCTGCTTTGTGAGAACTCACAGTCAGCCCCTAAGAGCTCTGCACAACCTTCTATCCACTCAAGGGCTTGGCTCTAGTAATTATTTCTTTTCTCTCCTGAAATTATGCCTCTGTCTTAGATCATTCCCAACAGCATGCAAAGTGCATAGAGCACAGCCTCTGCCCAGTAAGGGCTCAATGCATATGGTTGTTAGTATTATTATTGCCATCATTATTACTCTCTTCTTCAGGCTCATCCATACTAAGCTTTGTCACAGTGATAGATATCAGGCCTTCCCATTTCAAGTCTTAGAAAATTCACTCCAGAGAGTGTCACCAGGACCAACATTTAGGCACTCAAGGATAAGGAGAATAAAACAAAAACAAAAACAGTCAGTATTTTCTGCCTTTTTGTGAATATTCTTTAAAGAAATATATAGGAAGACAGAATGAGCTGACACCTCAAGATATCTATGCTTGCATTGTGGTTAATGGGGAAGACCCAACAGAAAAGATGTAATTTTAAGTGTTGCCCTCATAACAATTTATTTGGAGGAATCCTAAAAATGCAATAGTAAAATAGCTCAAAAATTTTAGCTTATCGTACAGCATGGTGACTATAGTTAATAATACTGTATTGCATATTGGAGGGTTGCTAAGAGAGTAGATCTTGAAAGTTTCATCACAAAAAAAGCATTCTGTAATTATATATAGTGATAAATGTTAACTAGAATTATCTTCTTGATTGTTTTGCGATATATACAACTATCAAATCATTATATTGTACACCTGAAACTAATATAATATTGTATGTCAATTATACCTCAATAAAAATAATTCTTACCTGGCCATAGCAACCTCTTTCTAGATATGACACCTGAGGCAAGATAAACAAAAGCAAATATAAACTATCGGGACTACATCAAAGTAAAAATCTTTTGCATGGCAAAGGAAATAGTCAGCAAAACTAAAAGCCTACTGAATGAGGAAAGATACTTGCAAACAACGTATCTGATAAAGGATTTTTATCCAAAATTTAAAGAACTTATACAATTCAACACAAAAAAACCCAAATAATCCAATTAAAAGTGGGCAGAAGACATGAACAGACATTTCTTCCAAAGAAGACATTTCTCCAAAGATGGCTAACAGACACATGAAAAGATGCTCAACATCACTCATCATCAGGGAAATGCAAATCAAAATCACCTTGCATCTGTCAGAATGGCTAAAATAAAAAATGCAAGAAACAACAAGTGTTGAAAATGTGGAGAAAAAGGAACCCTCGTGCACTGTTGGTTCGGAATGCAAACTGGTGCAGGCAATGTGGAAAATAGTATGCCAGTTCCGGAAAAGTTAAAAATAGAACTACGTTATCATCCAGTAATCGCACTAATGGGTATTTACCCAAAAGATATAAAAACACTAATTCAAAGGGATACATGCACCCCTATGTTTATTGCAGCATTATTTACAATAGTCAAACTATGGAAGCAGCCCAAGTGTCCATTGATAGATGAATGGATAAAGAATAGGTGGTGTGTATATACATGGAATATTGTTCAGCCATAAAAAGAATGAAATCTTGCCATTTTCAGCAACATGGATAAAGCTAGAGAGTATAATATTAAGTGAAAAAGTCAATCAGAGAAAGATGAATACCATATGATATCACTCATGTAGTATTTAAGAAATAAAAAGGAAATAATAAAAGGATAATATAGGATAAAATTAAAAAAATAAAAGGAATAAAAGGGAAAAAGAGAGAGACACAAACCAAGAAACACTTTTTTTTTTTAAGATTATAAGTAATCTCTACACCCATCGTGGGGCTTGAACTCACAACCCCAAGATCAAGAGTCACATGCTCTACTGATTGAGCCAGCCAGGTACCAACAGACTCTTAACTATAGAGAACAAACTGATGGTTGCCAGAGGGGAGATAAGTGAATAGATGGATTAAATAGGTGATGGGGATTAAAGAGTACACTTAACATGATGAGCTCTGAATAATGTACAGAATTGTTGAACCACTATATTGTATACCTGAAACTAATATAACACTGTATGTTAACTATACTGGAATTAAAATAAAAAACTTTAAAAAGTTGCAATTTTAACAAAAAATATCCAATCAATTGAAGTATACATTATATTTATCAATGCAAAGTAAAATGCAAGAACAATTAATGATAATTATGAGAGTTGTTAATTTTCTGGGCAAATTTAAGAGTTTTAAATAGTTAAATAGGAAAATAAATCAATATTTAATGTAAATATTAAGAGGTAGTGTGTAGGATATTAGTTTTTAAAAAAATTATCTTCTAAAGCCAATAAATATTTATAAAATTTAAATATACAAAGCAGAATAATGGAAATTAGATATCAGAGTTCTAATCTTTGTAAAATTATCTGGTGTTCTGTATTTATAATTATTTTATTTTTTAAAGATTTTATTTATTTATTTGAGAGAAAGTGAGAATGAGAGTGAGAGAGCACAAGTGGGGACAAGGGCAGAGGGAGAGGGAGAAGCAGACTCCCCTCTGAACAGGGAGCCTGATGTGGGGTTTGATCCCAGGACCCTGGGATCACGACCCGAGCTAAAGGCAGACGCTTAACAGACTGAGCCACCCAGGCACCCCTGTATTTATAATTTTAAATAAAACAACAGTTTATCATTGTAAAATAATAAAATAAAAAAATAATTCTTAGCTCAATAGGCAGAGGGATTATTAGTTAATATTTTGGTTAACTAATGAGTGCTAGGAAAGACATAGGGCATGACTTTTTTCCTTAAGGAGTTGCTCTAAATGATATGAATATACAGGTTTTGTTTTTGGTTTTTGATTTTGTTTTTTAAATAAGAAAGGGATTTCTTGGTGGGTTCCCATTGTTATTTATATGGGTAGTATTTAAAAATCTACCATTCTTGAGAAAAATAGTTTCTTTTTCATGATTTATACTTACTTCTTATTGGAGAGTTATATTTCAAAGATTGGTATTCATATGTTGAGAGCTTTGGAACCCATGTAGAGCCATTTAGAAGGCATGTTGAAACTTTATTCAGTTAAGTGCAAAGAAGGGTATAGACTAGGAACCCACAAGACTGGGACTCTGAGAACTCCCAGCAATAAGACTGACTCCTATAGTGGACAATTTTATTTTTGCAGCTCAGCATCTATTCTCCCTGTTTGTGATAACAGCATCCCAGATGTGGTTTGGAGAAACACTCCTTGGAGTGTTTGGAGGAGAAACACTCCTTTTGGAGAAACATGGCCTAAACTTAGCCAACCTGATGCCCTCTCCCTATACTTGAAGTATTGGGCAATGTATTCAAAGTAGCAGAAGTATTGGGGAATGTATTTGTCCCAGTAGTGGCCTCCTGAAGAGACCTTTTTTGTCCTTTCATTCCTGCTACCTCAGTACCCAGAACAGCTCTGGTTTCTGGTCTTTCTGAACTTCAGTGTTTTAGATTTTCATTTAGTTTTTGAGCTCCACAACTTCTTTCCAAATATTTTTCTTCCATTAAAGAAGCTTGAAATGATTTGTATTGCTTGCACTTACTGATACACATCCCCACTCCAAGTGAGGGACACCTAGCAGTGTCTGCTATATTACAGTGTTCATGGGGATATGGCTACTTTTCTCATGGAATGGTATTTGTTTCCTTGAAGCTCAATTGGACGGGTTTTCTGGGCCCATCCATAATGGAAGTTATGGGGCACTGGAAACTTTGATACCTGGGAAGGGTAGGAATGAGATTGGGAGAATTTGGCATGGACTAGACAGAAGGTCAGGGACCTGGACAAACAAGTTAGGATTTAGGAGAGTGCTCCAGTCTCACTAGAAATTGAAATTCACTCCTAAAACCAAGACAGCAAAAAATTGAGACTAATGGAAATGACATTATACATTGGGAAGCACAATCCCTGGGGCCCCCTTAGGCTCATCAACTAAGGGATTTAAGAAAGCAAGACCAACTCAAGAATGCGCCAACTGGGGATAAAGGGGTAGCTAGCAGTATGCTATAGAAGAGTCACATAGAACTGGGTTCAAAACCTCGGTTCTAAATCTGGGTTCTTCCTGTGTTAATGGCGAGATTATGGAGAAGCTCACAAGGAGTGAGATACATGTGTCTTCCTCTGGAATGCTTTCCTTGTCATTTCCCCTTTTCCTTCCTTCCACCCTATGCTGGTTTCAATGCTCCTGCTATGTGCCCCAGTGGTAACATCTACTTTCCCTATTACGGTATCTGTGAACTTCATGTCATTTTTTTGTTACCCCAACCAGACTGTCAACTTTATAAAAGAACAACCTTGTCTTTCTTATTCACCTTTGTATCCTCAAGGTATCCACAGTGCCCGACACTTCATAAAAATGAGTGGAGCATTGAGTAAGCAAAAAGAGGCTGCAGAGCTGTGGGAGAGGTAGAAGGGGAGTCTATGATAAGCAAGGCAATGGAAAGCCCTTTTTACATGTTGTAGTATTACATTAAGTAATGTATTTGCAAAGTGCTATATCTGAGGTTGATTCTAAATGATAAAAATAGGAGCTCCCTTGGCAGTACTTATGGGATTTTTGATAATAATGTAAAACTTCTCTAAAGCATGTTGAATCTTTCCACACAAGGTATTTTTCTTTATTATACTAGACCAATCACCTAATATATGTAGAAAAATGTTTTGCTTCACAATGACATATAACAATTTCAATAGCACCTATTAAAGTGCTTTACACATAATAGTTGTTCAGCAACTAATTGTTGATGGAGCAAATATATTCAGCAAAACTGGCCTCCTTTTATAAAGCACTTTTAAAGCTAAGAATAACTACTCACTATATAATTCTATAACAGCTCACATTACAGCAAAAGATTAAATGAGAATAAAAAAGAAAAATATCTTACATATTTCTCTTGATATAAACTTGTGTTATAACTTATTCTTGCTTATCCAACTAGTGAGGTTTGGATTTTGAAATGAATTACAACATATCTTGTCACCTGACACATTCTTTCATAAAGAACCTTTGATAAATCTTAACTGTGCACATTAGCTGTGTTAAGGTCTTAATTCTACATGAAAAAAAATCTCTGTTTACCTAGTGAAAAAGGATCATTTTATTCCTCTTGGTAGAAATTAGAAGCCCAAAACATTTGAAAAGGTAGACTCTGCCAATGTACTCCTGTCTCTATAAATCGTCAAAGACAGTGATTTCTTGCAAAACAGGTTTCATGAAATATTTATGTAAGTTGCACATGACCTTGAATGAAAGCAAGGGTTAGAAGAAACAGTGTTCTTATTGTTCGACAGACTGCTTCTCTATTTTGTCAGTTATTACTTACTTTTTTTTTTTTTTTACCAGAATAGAAGTTGTTTATTTTAAAGCTGGGCTATGGAGAAATGTGACATTTCTTTTTAGAATCAATACTATTTTATCTTGTACTTGTAAAAGATTTCTGTAAATAAGCAAAGAGGAATACCAGCAGCAAAGCTGGGTATAGAATAAATGTGGATGAGTAGAAAATTAAAATTCCTCTTACCAATCACAGAGCTGATTCTGGAGGAATCATGAGAGCCGATGGAAAAGATCAGATGTGTGAGAGGTAGGGTGCAGCTTGCTGTGTTTGAGAAACATGTGCCCTCATCCAACTTTGTGGTTCTAAAGAAAATTTGTAGAGTAAAGGTAGGTAGTGCTAATGGGTTCTGGCCTGGCCTGTAGAATTCATTCGCTGTGTGACCTTGGGCAATTCATTTAGCTCCCCTGAACTTTTCATTGTCCATAAAATAATATGTAGGGCTCTTACCTGGCTTCTCCTACCTTTCCTACTTTGGCTCTCTTCTTAGCATGCTAAGTTCCAGTCATATTCCACTCCATATCACCCCCCCTTTTATTTTCTTTATAGAACTCTCTTGAAATGATCTTATTCATGTGTTGTTTTCCTTCACTAGGAACAAAGTGCCATAACAGGAAGGATCTTGGGTGTTTTTCTTACCATAGACCAAGCACTGCAACAATGCCAGGAAGTTAGTTGGTACATAAAAATAATTGGTGAATGTGAGGCATATAGCCAAAAGAAGTGAATGCGGGGACTGACCAGATACTTATACACCCATGTTCATAGGAACCTTATTTACCATAGCCAAAAGGTGAAAGCAACTCAAGTGCCCATCGATGAATAAATGGATAAACAAAATATGGTATATACATAAAATGGAATATTATTCAGCCCTTCTGACACATACTACAACATAGATGAAACTTGGGGGCCTTCCGCTATGTGAAATAAGCCAGACGCAAAAGAACAAATACTCTATTTGAGGTACCCGGAGTAGTCAAATTCATAGAGACAGAAAACGGAATAGTGATTGTCAGGGCCTAAAGGGAGGGGGGGGGATGGGGAGCTGTTATTTAATGGATATAGAGTTGTAGTTTGGCAAGATGAAAAAGTTCCAGAAGTGGATGGTGATGAGGGTTGCACAACAATATGAAAGTACTTCACGCAGCTGAACTATATACTTAAAAGTGGTTAAAATGGTAAATTTTATGTTACGTGTCTTTTACAACAATAAAAAAGAAAATGGTGAATCAGTGAGTGTGGAGGTCCTTCATATAAGTGGTTCTCACTCCCCGGAACACTGTCCTCTGCCATTCCTCCATCCCTGCTCTATCCTCCCCTTATCCTCCCACCAAGCCAATTCCTAGTCATATATCAGCTCTCAGTTTATCAAGGTTTCTCAACAACAGCACTATTGGTGTTTTAGATTGAATAATTCTTTATTATGGGAGGTTGTCTTGCGGGTGAGTCTCCTAACAATTCCTAGTTTATTTACTATACTTAGAGAAAGTACTGTATCTTATGTACCTCACTTGTATCACTCAAGAAATCAGTGTCTGAATCGGGAATAGAATAAGAGCTATCACTAAGCATAATTTTATCCTTAGAAACTCAGTCTGGGTACATAAAAACCATGAGTTGGAAATTTGCTACAAGATTGCTAATTTGGGGCTTGATCTTTGGGGGACAAAAACTAAAACCCAGGTAAAATATGAATTTATTTTGGCTTATGAATTTTGACAAAAGAGTGCCCTACTTAATATACTAAAAATAGGTAACTTAATTGTTATCTCTAATGTGCTATAAAGGTACCAAGTACAGAAGAAGAAATCGAAATTATGTTCAATTTATCTGTTCTCATAGAAATAACTTAGAATTATGATTTCACATTTGAGAGAATCTTTTGTTGTTGTTGTTAGAGTCATTATGTGTTATAATCAGAGGGTTCATGTTGTTACACAAATGAAAAGGAATGCAATATATGTCAAATCACAAGCTAAACTGGAAAAAGCACGTAGATGGTATGAGCATTAGAAACATTTAGAAAAAGGTGATATACTAACGACAGAGCAAAGAAATAATTGCCTGAAAAAAAGAACATAAATAATATTTTTGAAGGAATAATGGTACCTTTTGTTAATTAAAAGCTAAATTTGAATTACTTAAAAAGCGGAATATGGAGGAGATAAGATGACCTTCATATATCAACCTTCTATGTGTTCCTTCCCTCCCTACCATTTATCAGGCATGTATGTGAGAGGAACTGCAAAGTGGCTCACTCCTCACCCACTCCTGCCCCTTTTAGCATGGCTTCCTGAACCATTGAGGCAGGAAGGTTAAACCACATTTCTTAGACTCCTCTGCAGTTAAGATTTCACAGGTGAGCTGTATTTCCTCAGCCATATGTAACTCGTGTGAACTGTGCCTCAGTACAAGGCTTACAGGCTTTGCGTGCTGTGATGGAACCTTCTGGAGTGGTGCATGGTCTCCTTTTTGTTGTTGAGACTTGGAAAGAAGAAGTGAGTAATGAGTGGTTGGTTTAAATATGCAGGGAGACAGAATCTTCTGGCAAGTTGGTAGTGAAATGTTTGGTTCTTCTGGTGAAACTTTGACAAAGGAACTACTGATCCTGTCACTGGCCCAGGATGGTGAGATTTCAGCTAGAACAGGATTATAGAGGAACTGAATGTTCTACTCCATTCAGCTGAGTATTGTTGGTTGGGTGGCATCCAAGCTACACAACCTGCCTCTCCTGGACATTTCGTTAGCTGCCTAATACCTTGTAATAATTCCCTTTTGGCACAGACTAGCTAAATGAGATTACATTTCCAGAAACTCTGGGTTTTGACAGACGCCATTTATTATGGTCAACATCTGTGATAGGTACTACAGATAGGGAAATAAATTTATGCCCAACTTCTCATTTTTTGTTCACGAATGTTCATTCTGAAGGGCTTTGCAGTCTTGTGGAAGAAGCCAGAAATAGGCATGTAAATAAACAGTAACAGTCCAATTCAATAGATACTCTTATGGGTGTAATACACAGTGAAATAGGAGCACAGAAAATGAACAATGGCCTAGTAGGGTAATTGGTCGAGAAGAGTAACTAAACCAGGGAAAGTTTCATAGAAAGGGTATCATTTGCACTGTATCCTTAAGAATGAATGGAAGTTTCTCAGGGAAAGAAAGTGGGAAGGATATTCCTAGAAGAAGGAAGAGAATGTTCAAAGTTACAGAGTGATGAAACAGCATGGGTAAGGGTTATGCTATTTATATGGGGCATAGAATTGATGTCAGGGAGGTGAACCAAGGAGAAAAAGGAAGAGCCTCATATGTCAGATTTAGGAGTTTAGCTCTGAGGTTTTGGGGCAGGAGAATATCACGTGTTTCAGGAAGATTACTTGGGCAAGCATATATGGAATAGATGAGGGCACTTTTGGGAGTAGGATGCAGGGAAGATGTAAGAGACTATTGCCATAATCTAAGGGAGAAATGGTGAGGCCATGGCACAAGGAACTGAGTGGAATGGATGGATTAGAGAGAGACTGTAGTTGCTGGTCTGAAGCCAGAACTCAATAAACACTAACTGAATGAAATACAATGGGGACATGACGAAGAGTTCTTGGCTTGCATGAATAAGAGGAGACGGAACATGCTTTTCAGTAAATATACAGAAAATGTTCCAGTGGTGCTGTTAGTATCTACCTCTATCGGAAAGCAGAAAATACGTGATCATTGACCTTCTAATATGTTTATTCACTTTCATCCTTCCACTCACTCCTTCACTCAACGAGTATTTATTGAGAACTGTTGATGTGGTAGCACTGAGCGAAGCACTGTGGGTTCCATAGTGAACTAGCCAGCTAAGTGGGATCGCAGACATAAAAATGAATAATGATCGAGTAACTAATTACAGTCATGGTGAGCATTCTGAAGGATAAGCACAGGGCGTTTTATGACAGGAAGGTTTAGGGTTATATGGGCCAGAAGGGGAGGTACTGTGGGCATTATTCATGTAGTGAGACTAAAACTTGTTTTGCCAAAGAAGATTGTACTTTTAAAAATCTATCATGCTATCCAGATTTCATAAAGGCCACTGTTCTTATATCTTTAAGGCATGGTACTATGGTGTCATCATTGGAAATCCTTCTCTATGCAGGGCAGATGTACCCATTCATTCTCCCTTCTGCCACTATTAGTAAAAACCCTTCTGATTAATTATTAACTAGCAAATGTATCTCTAGAACACCACACTAAGTGGTAACATATTAATGAAGATGGATTTGAGGTCCTATTCACACTTCTTGAGGGAAGGAAGCTGGACTATGCTGACAACCAATCCCATTAATCACTTTCTATTAGATTTACTGTGTGATTTAGTTTGCTTTTCAGTGGGGATTCTTTTCTCCATTTGAAAATAGATACTTTCTGCAGATAAAGGAAATGCCTGTAAGATTTACAATGACACCAACCACACTAATTTATAAAGAAAGTCTGCATGGGTTACTAGGAAGAACATTTATGGGTTGGTAGACCAATATAAGTCATATATTGGTCTTGGCTATCACTTCGTAAATGAAACAGTCTGTCTGTAGGTATATCAAATTAATTGAAGAAACCTGAAATAAAGTACAATGTTTAATTGGCTGAGAGCAGTGTTTTTCAAACTATAGATTGAAACTCATTAATGGTTTGTAAAATCAATCTAGTGGGTTGTGATCAACATAATTTAAAAGAGAAAATAGAATAGGAAATGTAGTAAAAATAACAGAGAATATTGTGTATAGATGGAATAAGTACTGTTTTGTAAAACTTTTTTTTTTTTAAAGATTTTATTTATTTGACAGAGAGTCACAGTGAGAGAGGGAACACAAGCAGAGGGGGTGGGAGAGGGAGAAGCAGGCTCTCCGCGGAGCACGGAGCCTGATGTGGGGCTCGATCCCAGGACCCTGGGATCATGACCTGAGCCGAAGGCAGATGCTTAACGAATGAGCCACCCAGGCGCCCCTGTTTTGTAAAACTTTTATTTCATATATATGCATACTTAATACATACGTAGTATTGTATATATGCATATCATGTGTATATAAGTGTAAAATGTATGTAAACTTATTTATGTACATCCTAGGTCAATATGTGAAATGTTAAGGAAATTTCAAAGCCATAGATTTGGAAAAAAACATTCTAGTCTTCCATTAATATACCAATTCCAAGTTAATTATTATTCCTTAAAGCACATTGGAAACTATTTTAACTGTTGGGATGGAGAATTATTTAACAAGTTTTTGCTGTGAATGAATGCTGGGTAACACAAAACGTAAGTACTCCTGGTTTGATAAATATATATTTGATATACTAAATAAAGGTGACTTAACGTCTTGGGGTTTACTAATTTCGTTGCTTACAGAGTTCTACAGTAGTCACCCCTTATCTGTGGGGGACCCCCAGTAAAAGGCTGAAACCACAGATAGTATCAGACCCTATATATACTATGTATTTTCCCTATGATAAAGTTTAATTTATAAGTTAGGCATAGTGAGAGATTAACAACAATAATAAAATGAAACAATTATAACAATATACTGTAATAAAAGCTATGTGAATGTGGTCTTTTTTTTTTTTTAAAGATTTTATTTATTTATTTTTGACAGAGAGTATGCACAAGCATGGGGAGCGGCAGGCAGAGGGAGAAGGAGAAGCAGGCTCCCCGCTGAGCAGGGGGAGCCCGATACAGGGCTCGATCTCAGGACCCCGGGATCATGACCTGAGCTGAAGGCAGCCGCTTAACTGACTGAGTCACCCAGGCGCCCTGGTTTTGCTTTCTCTTTCAAAACTCTTTATTGTCCTACTCTCACCCTTCCTTGTCCTGTGATGATGTGAGATGAGAATATGCCTACTCCATGAGATGACATGAGGGGAAGGATGTAGGCACTGTGACATAGTGTGAGGCTCCTATTGACCTTCTGAGGACAGTCAGGAGGTTCACCTGCTTCTAGACGGCAGGTAACTGGAACCCTAGAAAACAAAACCATGGGTAGGGGGGGACTACTGTATTTCTTCTTACATTTAAGATGTTTTGTATCAAATACATGAGAGGGATTCACTCATTTTCGTAAGTACATTAACTATCGTAACCTGGAAGAGATTAGAGATTCAGACTTCTGTTTTTATAACTGAGGATAACTTGGTTTGTGATCTGTAGATACCCATTAAGAATGCCTTCATTTGAATCATGGAACACTACATCAAAAACTAATGATGCAATGTATAGTGACTAACATAACATAATAAAATAAAATTTAAAAAAATAAGAATACACTTAAAAAAAAGAATGCCTTCATTCTGACCCATGATGAATCATTTTAAATAGAAATACAATTATTTATTTTATTTGTGGTATTTTGTAAAGAGTTATTTCTTTAGCATAGCATATTGGCATTATAGTTTTCAAGGCATAACTATTGGCATTCTTTTTTCATTTCTTACCATATATAAAAGGCAAAGTTATGGTTAATGTTCTATTCTTAACAAATGATGTGCACATCAACCCTCTTACACCGTTGGTGGGAATGCAAGCTGGTGCAGCCACTCTGGAGAACAGTATGCAGTTTCTTCAAAAAGTTAAAAATAGAGCTACCCTATGAGCCAGCAATTGCACTATTGGATATTTACCCCAAAGATAGAGATGTAGTGGAAAGAAGGGGCACATGCACCCCAATGTTCATAGCAACAATGTCCACAACAGCCAAACTAGAAGGAGCCAAGATGTCCTTCAACAGATGAATGGATAAAGAAGATGTGGTCCATATTTATACAAGGAATATTACTTAGCCATCAGAACGGATGAATACCCACCATTTGCATCAACATGGATGGAACTGGAGATTATGCTAAGTGAAATAAGTCAAGCAGAGAAAGACAATATCATATGGGTTTCACTTATTTGTGGATCATAAGTAATAGCGTGGAGGACCATAGGGGAAAAGGAAGGGAAAACTGAATGGGAAGAAATCAGAGAGGGAGACAAACCATGAGAGATTCTGGACTCCGGGAACCAAACTGAGGGTTACAGAAGGGAGGGGGGTGGGGGGCTGGGGTAACTGGGTGATAAAAATAAAAAAAAAATAAAATAAATAAAATAAAATAAAAATTCTACAATCAAAAAAACCCCACAAATACTATGCATGTTTTCCTATCCATATCACTATGCCCATTCTCCAAAGAATCTGGCTTTTGATTTTTAACCCTATCATGCAGCTTCATTAACTGTATGCTTTTTTCCCAGTTTTATTGAGAAATAATTGACATACATCACTGTATCAGTGTAAGGCAGAAAGCATGATGGTTTGATTTACATATATTGTGAAATGATTACCACAATAGATTTGACCAACATCCAACTTCTCATATATGCACAATAAAAAGAAAAAGAAGAAAAAATAAAGAAAAAAGATTTTTCCTTGTGATGAGAACTCTTAGGATTTACTCTTAACAACTGTGTTAGCTATAATTATTATATTATATATGTTGTACAGTACATTCCTAGTATTTATCTATCTTATTACTGGAAGTTTGTAACTTTTGACCACCTTCCTCCAACTCCCCTCCCCCTAACACCCACCTCTGCTAACCACAAATATGATCTTTTTTTCTATGAGTTTGTTTGGTTTTTTTAGATTCCACATATAAGTAAGATCATGCAGTATCTGTCTCTCTCTGTCAGACTTTTTCTTTTCTTTTCTTTTTTTTTTTTAAGATTTTGTTTATTTATTTGAGATAGAGTGAAAGAGAGAGCATAAGCTGGGCAGAGGGGCAGAGGGAAAGGGAGAAGCAGGTTCCCTGCTGAGCAGGGAGCCAAGATGAAGGGCTCAATCCCAGGACCCTGGGATCATGACCTGAGCGGCTAGCAGGCACTTAACAGACTGAGCCACCCAGGCACCCCCTGTCAGATTTTTCATTTAGCATAATGCCTTCAAGGTCCAGCGACGTTGTTGCAAATGTTAGGATTTCCTCATTTTTTAATGTTTAATATTCCATTCTGTGTATATATATGAACACAGTATATATATATATATACTACAGCTTCTTTATCTTTTCATTTATTGATGGGCACTTGTTTCCATGTCTCGGCTCTTGGACATAATGCTGCTATAAACATGGGAGTGTAGATATCTTTTGAGTGTGTTCATTACCTTTGGATATATTCCCAGCAGTAGAATTGTGAGATCACATGGTAGTTTTATTTTTACCTTTTTGAGTGTCCCCTTTGCTGTTTTCCATCGTGGCTGTGTCAATTAACAATCCCATTAACAGTGCACAAGGATTCCCGTTCTCCACATCCATGCCAGCTTTGTTATCTCTTTTCTTTTTGACGATTGGCCATACTAATAGGCACGAGGTGATATATTATTGTGGTTTCAATTTGCATTTCCCTAATGACTGGTGACGTTGAGCTTCTTTTAATGTAACTGTTGGCCTTTTGTGTATCTTCATTGGAGAAATGTCTACTGAGGACTTGTGCCCATTTTTAAATTTGGTTATTTATTTTTTTGCTATTGAATTGAGTTCTTTATATGTTTTGGATATTGATCCCTTACCAAATATATGGTTTGAAAATATCTTTTCCCATTCTATAGGTTTTTTTACTTTGTTGGTCATTTCTTCTGTTGTGCAGAAGTTTTTTTGTTTGATGTAGTCCCATTTGTTTATTTTTTATTTTGTTTCTTATACTTTAGGTAACATCTCCAAAAATCATTACCAAGACCCATGTCAAGGAGCTATGTTCCTATGTTTACTTCTAGCTCTTTCTTTTCTTCTAGTCCTTTCATGATTTCAGGACTTACACTTAAATCTTTAATCCATTTTGAATTAATTTTTGTGAGTGGTGTAAAATATGGGTCCAGTATCATTCTTCTACATGTGAATATCTAGTCATCCTAGCACCATTTATTAAAGAGACTGTCTTTTCTCCATTGGGCATTATTGGCTCCCTTGTCAAATATTAGTTGACCATATATGCTTGGGTTTATTTCTGGGCTCTCAATTCTGTTCTATTGGTCTATTTGTCTATTTTTATGCCAGTATCATACTGCTCTGATGACTAGCTTTATAATATAACTTGAAATCAGGAAGTGGTAATATCTCCTAGTTTGTTCTTCTTTATTAGGATTTCTTTGGCTATTCAAAGTCTTTTGCAGTTCCATATAAATTTTAGGAGTATTTTGTCTAGTTCTGTAAAACTGTCATTGGAATCTTGATAGAGATTGCATTTAATCTATATATTGCTTTCAGTAGTATTGACATTTTAACAATATTAATTCTTCCAATCCATGAACACAGGATACCTTTCCATTTATTTGTGTCTTCTTTGATTTCTTTCATCAATGTTTTGTAGTTTTCAGTATAGAGATTTTTCACTTCCTTATTTAAATGTATTCTTAAGTATTTTATTGTTTTTGATGCCATTATAAATGGGATCTTTTCTTTATTTCTTTTTAAGAAATTTCATTGGGGCGCCTGGGTGGCTCAGTTGGTTAAGCAACTGCCTTCGGCTCAGGTCATGATCCTGGAGTCCCGGGATCGAGTCCCACATCGGGCTCCCTGCTCGGCGGGGGGTCTGCTTCCCCCTCTGCCCTCTTCCCTCTCATGCTCTCTGTCTCTCATTCTCTCTCTCTCTCAAATAAATAAATAAAATCTTTAAAAAGAAAAAAAAGAAATTTCATTGTTAGTGTATAGAAATGCTATTGATTTTTGTATGTTAATTTTTTATATGGTCACTTTATTGAATTCATTAATTAGATCTAATAGTTTTTTAGTTGAGTTCTTAGGATTTTTCTATATATAAAATTCATCTACAAATAGTTGATTTTTGTTTCCTCCTTTCTGATTTTGATATATTTTATTTCTTTTTCTTACCTTATTGCTCTAGCTAGGATTTTCAGCACTATGTTGAATAGGAGTGTTGAGAGTGGGCACCCTTGTCTTGTTCCTGATCTTAGAGGAAAAGCTTTCATCCTTTTGCCATTGAGGCTTGTCATATATAGCCTTTATTATGTTGAGATACATTCCTCCTATGCCTAATTTGTTAAGCACTTTTATCATGAATGGATGTTGAATTTTGTTGAATGCTTTTTCTGTGTCTATGAGATGATAATATGATTCTTTTCTTTCATTCTTTTAATGTGGTGTAACATATTGGTTGATTTGCATATGTTGAACTATCCTTAAATCCCACTTGATCATGTTGAATGATCCTTTAATATGCTGCTGAATTCAGTTTGCTAGTATTTTATTGAGAATTATTGCATCTATTTGGCCTGGGGATATTGACTGCCTGTAGCTTTTCTTCTAGTACTTTCCTTTTCCGGTTTTGGTATCAAGACAATGCTGGCCTCATAAAATGAGTTTGGGATTGTTCCCTCTTGAATTTGTTTGGAAGAATTTGGGAAAGATTGGTGTTAATTCTTTAAATGTTTGGTAAAATTCACCAGTGAAGCCATCCGGTCTTGGGCTTTTTTTCATTGGCAGATTTTTGATTACTGATTCAATCTCCTTACTAGTAATTAGTCTATTCAGATTTCCTACTTCTTCCTGATTCAGTCTTGGTAAAATGTATGTTTTTAAGAATTTTTCCATTTCTTCTAGGTTGTCCAGTTTATTGGCACCCAGTTATTCACAGTAGCCTCTAACGATCCTTTGAATTTCTGGGGTATCAATTGTAATGTATCCTTTTTCATTTATAATTTTGTTAACTTGGGTCCTTTCTTCTTTCCCCTTGATTAGTCTAGCTAAAGGATTGTCAATTGTGCTTATTATTTCCTTCCTTCTGCTAACTTTGGGCTTGGTTTACTCTTATTTTTCTAGTTCCTTAAGGCATAGAGTTAGGTTTTTATTTGGAATCTTTCTTGCTCTTAATGTAGGCATTTATTGCTTTGAACTTTACTATCAGAATTGATTTTGCTGCATCCCAAAAGTTCCAGTATGTTCTTTGATGTATTTGTTGTTCAGGAGAGTTTGATTTCTTACAGAAATCTATTTCATTACTTTATAACATCAGTCTCATTTTCATTCTTCACTGCCTAGTCTCAAATTCAGCCTCTCAAGATAACAAGTAAGCCTGGGGCGCCTGGGTGGCTCAGTTGGTTAAGCGACTGCCTTCGGCTCAGGTCATGATCCTGGAGTCCCGGGATCGAGTCCCGCATTGGGCTCCCTGCTCGGCAGGGAGTCTGCTTCTCCCTCTCCCACTCCCCGTTTGTGTTCCCTCTCTCGCTGTGTCTTTCTCTGTCAAATAAATAAATAAAATCTTTAAAAAAAAAAAAAAAAAACAAGTAAGCCTGATAAACAAGTAGCTATTTCTATATAAATCCCCAGGTTTTATTCTGTTCCATAATATACAGACACTGGTCATTTTATGCCTTCTTACACCCCCATTTTAGATATCTTGTCTCATATATGGTCCAGAAGGGGCAACCTTATTGCCATATGATTCTGCCCTTGACCAGAGCTGACTGGAAAGGGATGGAGACCTGATCCACATTGGGCCAATCAGAATGGAGGAAATATTTCATATTGAAATAATTAGTCTTATAGAGCTAGGGTTGGAATCTGTACCACACAGAACCAGAACCACCTACCTGTCAATGATTCTGATAAGAAGTAACAAAGTTTTGAAGAGAAAGTTAGAAAACTAGAGGTCAGAACAAAGAAGTAGAATTCAGGGAAGCCATGTGGCTTTGAGAGATGAAGAGCAATCTTGGTGCCCATCTTCCATTCCCAGTGAACTTTTTGTTCCCTAGATCCTGTGACACCCCTATTTAAGCTGCCTTGACTAGATTTGCATTTCTAGATGTGCTCTGGTTAAGACATTTCCCTTTGTTTATTTCACTTTGTTTCTCTCCCAAGCCCATCTCCTCATGCCATTCAACTCTTTTCCTTTCTCTGGGATTCATAACCTTCCTATTTCATCTGTAATTTGTCTCTGAAGTCCTGTTTCTTGGCAGACCAAGAAATATTGGCAATGATAGGGAGCCAAAATAAAATGAGAGAAAAATGCTTGTGTTATTTCAGTCAATGTTGAACTGAAATGTGTTTAAATTTTTGAATTAGGAAAAAGAGCATCCAAGGTCCACCATTTATTTAATATGTGTTAATAAACCCCATATTTTTGTCTTATTTTGGTTCTAGTATCTATCCCTAGTCTTTGGTAAACAATTTGTTTTGCAATCAGACTATAAAACAAAATAAGATTGTGCAGAAGAGTGCAGTTTTCAATTGGGATTGATTTCTCTCTAGAGTTCAAAATCACAGTGGCTTTGGACAGGATTTGGCCTTAAGAAGGGAGTTGATTTCATACTAAAATTAAATGATCATTATTTCAGAATAAGATTTTCTTTTGGAAAGCAACTGGTCTCCAGGAAATATGATTTCAAATAGCTCAATATGTTGATAATTACTAAATAATTACAAATATAATGAATATTTTAGTAGGGTTTTTTTGTGGCCTGGTAAGCATTAAGAGATAACTTTTTAAAATAAAAGTCTAATTCTTCTGTCTTAGCATTTAAGAATGATTAATAACGCGGGGCGCCTGGGTGGCTCGGTCTTTAGGCGTCTGCCTTCGGCTCGGGTCATGATCCCAGGGTCCTGGGATCGAGCTCCGCATCGGGCTCCCTGCTCAGCGGGAAGCCTGCTCCTCCCTCTCCCACTCGCCCTGCTTGTGTTCCCTCTCTCGCTGTGTCTCTCTCTGTCAAATAAATAAAATCTTTAAAAAAAAAAAAAGAAAATGATTAATAATGCTCAAACTCCATATATAACCAGATTTACAGTAATGCTACTCATAAAAAGGACAGAAAATTTAATCCATTCATCATATTCTCTTTAACTGTTTCAAAGATCTTAAATAATTAGGTCATTATTTTATTGAGACTGGTGAAGAATATGGAAAAAAATGACTTCTGGGAAAAGATACTGATAAGACATTTATAAAGTTCACACTTTCCACTGAGCAGGTAATACCCATTCTATGGCTCTAATTGGCCTAGACATCTATGTCTTATACCTTCATTTATGAGAATGTACCTTAGAAATTCTGAATTCAGATATCAGCGATGTCATAGACCGTATGTATAACCTAAGTTATTTTTCTCTTTGTATCCCTGTGTTTTCATTTATATAGTGAGTAAAAGTAAAATGTATTTCTTTCACATGACAGAATGTGCTTTGATAATAAGAAACATAAGATAAATGTTAAATATTTGCTTTGGGTTGTAAGAGTGGGGAAGATATGATTTACTGTTTGCATGCTTAAAAAAATGTTTGCATTGCTCTTATGTGGAGCAGAACTAATAAACTGAAATGAGTTAGTTGGGATTAAAAGCAATAGATACGTACCCAGACATTCCAGTTTATGGTACATAAACAATCACTGTGTGATCTATGTATTTTCTTTGCATAGTCCTTGATTGTGAGTTTGAGAAAACTTTTTGAGTGTCACTGGTAAAAGTGGCTGGTATTGAACTCCAGAGGATCCTCTGAGTATAGTTGGTAATAGATGCACATTGAAATGAGCTTCGTGAATGAGACTGATGAAGTCCATTACACCAGCATATCTAAAATAATTATCCCACTCTTAACACATTTCTGAAGAACTAGCTGTGTATACCAAAGAGGCACAAAGAGTTGGAGGCTCCTAGTTCATCTGTATTCATTGCCCAAATCTGGCCATTATTATAAAGCATTCCCTTAGTACAGAGAAAAGAAATGTTATCATTGCCCCTGTTTTATTTTATTTATAAGCACATCATCCTGGATTACATCTCTGTTCACCATTATACAACCTAGAGTTCTCCTGGTGCTTTGTCCTTAAGGAGAAAACCATATCCAACTTATGAGATTCTATTAGAAAGTGTTTAATGTACATTATTGTATGGACTCACCTTGCATTTTTTTCTGGTCAGTATTGGAGGCTAGAGTCTGGAAGTGAGTACTCTGAACCACAACTAGACAGCTCACTCAGAGTGGACACTTAAAGAACAATGATAATGGAAGTTGATTGAATTGTGCTAATTACAAAGATGCTGTGGAAAAGAAATTTCTAGGGTGGATTCTGGACTTTTAAGATGATCTTTTTTTGTTTAATTTTTGTTTGTTTTAAAATAATCGAAATGGTTATCCTTGAGAGACAAAGTCCTGCTAACAACAGCCTTTTCATAGGAAGGAGAGAAAATGCATTTGCTTTGCTTGTTTAAATTGAGAGCTGTGAACTTGCCAAAGGATAAGACTGGAATTCCCCTGAAGCAATAAATATTGCTGTGAATTAAAGAAACATTTCTTTTCTCAAAGTGCACTCTTTATAAATAGGAAGCAGATGCAGCAACAGAAGAGTGAGATATTACTCTTCCTGAGAAGAGGAGCTCAGTTGGACGCTTCATGACCTCAGAATTCAGAGATTAAGGCAGAAAAGAGGTCGATGTGGTCAGAGATCTTTTCCTCAAAGAGAGATATTCACACTAGTGGGTAGGCTCTGCTCCGTTTGCATGATAAACATCTAAAGAGAATATTCATGTTCCCAGTAGAAGACATATTGTCTTCCTATGAGTTACAGAAGGATACTCATGCCTGGTCACTTCGGTTCAGACACTTCGGCTTGTTCCCAGGCTCTGACAAGGAGGGCTTTAAAATGGCCTTGAACTGAAAATACTTTCTGGTAACCGACATGCAAATGAGCACCCCAAACATTCCTCCCGGGTGTAGAATTCAGTGTGGGTTGCCTGGAGTGCTTATTTGCATGTCAATCCCTAGGGTCTCCCTGCTCAGTGTTACTTCACTGCATTGCTAGGTTTTAGTTCAAGGAATAAATTGGCGATTTGAGGGAGCAGTATCATAGCATTGCTGTCTCTTGCCCTGTTCCCTTTTGACTCTCTTGTGGGTGTACTACCTGATCAGCGCCCAAACTTTTCAGTTGTCTTGGGAAAACTGTTCTAGTGCTTCCCTCCCTTTATTTTACTGTCCATCAACACTTCAGAGTACATGCATAGTTCTGGGACGTTTCAAATGGATGTGAAGCACGCTGTCATCCTATCTCCAATGATTTAATAGTCCCCAATCAGATCATGAAGGGATTATTCCTCGAGAAAAGATTTGAAGGGCTTGTTTCATTCATGCATGAGTAATTAAGCATGTCAACTGTCCTTATTTGAAGTAGTCTCTGACATGTTTTCATTGTACTTTTACATTGTACTTTACATTAGTTGTTTCAACTAAATGTATGTTTCACATCCCATGATATTGTGATATAATGAGATATATATATTTAGTCTTCTCCCTGGTGCCTGGCATAGAGCTCCCCAAACCCTTGTAATTTTCTGAGAGATAGGGATAAGAGGAGTATCTTTTGTTATTCATAATAAAAGCCTTTCAATCATACCTGAGTTTATGCTATTGAAGTGACTCTTGGAGGATGAGGACTGGTCGTAGAGGAAGCCACCAAGTAATTAGAATTTTTCAGCCCCACCCACTGGCCTCCAGGACCTGGAGAGGGGCTGGAGATTGACTTCATCACCAATGGCCAGTTGTCTCCTCAATCACGCATAAGGAATGAAACCTCCATAAAAACCCCAAACAGCAAAAGGGTCATAGAGCTTCCGGGATGGTGAAAGCATCCCTGTGCCAGGCAGGTGAGGCACCGAAACTGCATGGGACAGAAACTATCAAACTCCAAATTTTTCTAGTCCTCTCCCTAGGTATCTCTATCTCTGTCTGTATGTTTTATAATAAAGAGGGACATAAAGAAATGTTTTCCTGAGTTCTATGAGCAGTTAGAGCATATTATTGAATCTGAGGACGGGGCTGCAGGAATCTTCAATTTATAGCCAATTGGTCAGCAGTGCAGGTGGTAATTTGGACTTACTACTGGTGTCTGAGGTAGAGGGTCATCTTTTGGGACTGAACCCTTAACTTGTGGAGTCTGCTTTACCTCTAGGTAGTTAACGTCAGAATTGAATTGTAGGATACCCCTTGGGTGTCTTGTTGGGAAATTGCTTAATGTGAGAGAAAAACCCACACATTTGGCATCAGAAGTATTGAGTAGAGAAAACAAATTTTCCTTCACATTCTATCAGTTATTGGAGGGATTTCATTATCTAGCAACAATTTAATCATATACCCTATGGACTCATTTAGTGCTCCTTTCTTAAAAAATTGGGTGACAGAATTGTTTCTGGCAACTGTGAGCTGCCCATTCCACTCATAATGGCTAGAAAGTATTTTAGGGCTGGGATTTAGTTCTCTCTTTGAACTGAAAGTGACCTTTGAGGCCGTAAAGTGTCTTAAGTTGGCAACTTTGGATGTTAAAGAAAAATATTAATGCATTCATTGTAAGAAAAACTAGAAGTTTATTGTAAGGACACTTAGCAATAGTTTGGCATTTTCTTTGGAATATGAGAGTGGGGGGTTGAACAAGGGTGAGTCTCAAAATTTCCTCAGGCTACACCTTCTGAAAAGTGTTCCACATTTGGGGTGGCTATTTGTGTTGAAAGTGATTTTTAAGTATAAAAATGTGTCTAGCAACTTAACATTGTAGTACATTGCAAGTTCAAACAAAACAAAACAAGGCACAAATAACCATTCTGAAATAACTCACCCAAAACCTAGCACTAGTTAAGTTAAAAACAAACCAATTGACTTTTAGGTGAACTAGAAATCACTCTAGATAAATGTTTGTCTGACTTTGGTGTGGAGAGGGCTTTTTAAAGTGTTACTGTGAAGATTGGTAGGTCTTGCTACATTAAAAAAAAGCTTTGTCCATCAAAAAACATTATATTCAACACTAGAAAGCAAATATCAAATTGAGGGTAAATTTGCAAAATGCGGGACAGAACAAAGATTGAGGCCTTAAAAATATAGAGTACTGACCAATCATCCAGAAGCTATTTAAACATATGGATTGAATACAGACATTTATCTCTGTTTCTTCTCTCGAAGCCCCTTTGAATGACAATAAAGGAAGGTACAGTAATGAACCAAAAGGACAAAAAGAACAGGAAAGTGGACTACTGATTGGAGACATGAATCAAATTTTGAAAGTCAGGAAGCAGATGGACAGGTGATAACTGACTTTGCAGAGCAGAGAGAGCTGATGCCTAACTGGCTGCAAGGCACAGAGAACTAGAAGTTACAATTATCCCCCCTGCCAACACTGGGACCTAGAAGATATTGGGGCATGAAGGACTAGGAACCGAGGCTGAGGACTAGTTGAGCACAGGGCTCGGAGGAACTTGACCAAAGTTTGGCCACAGGCTTTATGACCTAGTTCTTTTATAATGAGTAAAATAAAATTTTTAAAAACATATTCATTTTCATATCTGTAAGAGAGATATGATTTCATCTTTTTTGTTTTTTTTTTTAAGATTTTATTTATTTTTTAGAGAGCGAGCGAGAGAGAAACAGCATGAGAGGGGAGAGGGTCAGAGGGAGAAGCAGGCTCCCCGCTGAGCCGGGAGCCTGATGTGGGGCTTGATCCCAGGACCCTGGGATCATGACCTGAGCCGAAGGCAGACGCTTAACCATCTGAGCCACCCAGGCACCCGATTTCATCTTTTTATAAAAAATTATTTTTTAGCACAGACAAAGCATTTCTTGCAGTGTTTACTGAACGCATCTAGGACATATATTAACTGGATTATCTTTTTCAAAGCTGAATTCTAACACTTTGAGAAAAGATGTATGTCAGTTTTTATAGCAAAATATTCAAATGTGAAAGCAATATATCTCATAAACCACAGAGCAACAAATATACTGTATCATTCTTCCTATACATTAGCCACCAAATTTAACAAAATTAGTTTTAGTTAAAAGAAGAAAATAGGGGCGCCTGTGTGGCTCAGTGGGTTAAACATCCAACTCTCGATTTCCTCTCAGGTCATGATCTCAGGGCTGTGAGATCGAGCCCTGCGTTGGACTCTGTGCTGGATGTGGAGTCTGCTTGAGATTCTCTCTCTCCTCCTCCCTCTGCTCCTTTCCCTGTTCACTCTCCCTCTCTCTGTCTCTGTCTCTCTCAAAAAAAAAAAAAAGAAGAAAAAGAAGAAGAAGAAGAAGAAGAAGAAAGAAGAAAATAAAAGGGGGAGACACTGCATGTAATTTATGTATAAAACACATTCACAAAAAGTGGAATGCTTCAGGAAATAAAAGGTTTTAAATGTTGATTATGCTATTTCCATTTAGTAAGAAAATAGTTACCATGGAAATAGCGAGTATACACAGTATTTTACTTCCACATTAAGACAGCTTCTAAAAGGAATGCATTTAGTGAACACTTGTTCTTGACATAGTTTGAAAGGAGAAGTGGCTCATAAAGAATAGAGCATTTCAATTTAGATTCATTATATTCATATGCCTGTTTCATTTTCTCACTTCATGATAAAATAATTTGAATAAAGCAGACCCATTTTAGGGATTTCGATAACCTATACACATCATGTGGTTTTAACCCTAACCTAGGACCACATTACCCTTTCGATTATAGGTTTTCCATTGGAATATCAGGTTCTTGGGTGGATGTCTACTCCCGACTTGGGACATCAACATATGGTTAATTAATTAAAAACCGACAGAGATGTTGATCCAAACTCAGAGGACACTTAGAATGTGGGGACCCAGATTAGGAAATGGGGTTTCCTGAATATTTCCAGTCTCCAGGTTCTTAATCCCAAGGTCTCAGTTATTAATTCCACGTCTCCACTCTTCCCTGGGGCGAGCCATGCTGCGACTTTGAAGGATTGGCCTAACTGAAGCCGGCCTCTTCTCTCTATTCTACTGCAGCTGTCCCCCTCCCCAGCTTTGCTTTTCCGTCTGTCAGCGGCACTCACTCCAGATCTCTTTTATGTTATCGTCAAAGACAATCACTCATCTTAGCCAGGGAATATATTGATTCTGGGTAAGCAAGTAACTATTAATTTCATGATTTGAGCTCTAATGTACCTCGGGGGATAAGGATGGATGGTTTCAAATGCGGCTTCTTGATGTTCTGTGGATTTTTAGAAGGCTGTTTTAAATACTTAGAAGTAAATATCAGGTTGAGAGATCAGCAGTAGCATAGTGTGGTGGAAAGATACAGTATTAGAAGGGCATCTAACTCTAGCTCTGCTGTCAATTAGCGATACAATTTTGGTAAATCACCCCATTGTGCCCATGAAATGGGAGGGCTTTGGTCTATTTCTTGCAAGAACTTTAAGCTCTAGATATCAAAATGGAAAAAGATGTTAATAACACAAGCCAAAGTCTTCACCATCCCAAATTTTGGGGCTTGTGATTACTTATTTCATAAAGACAATTAACATAGTCTTGGGCTAGTGACTAATGTTTGAAAGGTTAGAGAATGAAGGGGAAGAAACAGTTTGCTTCCTAACTACATCTAGAATATGTCGCTTCCAAATCTTTGCTGTCACTGCCCTACTTTGGCCACCATTATCCTTTTTGTCCCCTGTTTTGGCAACTAATCTCTTATGGGATATTTTCCCCCTATTACTAAACTCACACTCCATCTGCCTCCTGGACATCAAGTCCTTATTTCTCAATACATTTACTATACTGCTCAATATCTTCCCCTCCTCTACCTCTACCTCAGTGCAGAACACCAGTATCTACAGAGTTGCCAAGCACAAAAACTGGGAGTTAACTTCTAGTTCTTTCTCATCCCAGTGCTATTTATATTCTAATTAATCATCAGTCCAGTTAATTCTTTCCATCCTTAATAACTTTAAAATGTGCACCCCTTTCTTGACCACACCAACTGCCTTAATGAAAGCCACCACAGTCGCTCCCAGGTATTACTCTAACAGCCTTTGAACTTGGTATCACTTCCTTGACTCTTTGCTCTTTCTCCTCTGTAAAGATGCAGACAGGTGGTCTCAACCCTAGTAGAGAAGTTTATCCTATCACTCACTGAAAGCTTTTCAATGGCTCCCTTTTCCCCAGTGGATGAAGTAAGTGCAAGCTCCTTAGTATGGTGTTTTAATTAAACAAAGAGACCATTAGACTGAGGTGGCACTAAAGACATTGTGGTCTATGGAAGCAAACAAAAATTTAAGCCTATAAATGCCTCAAGGTTATGTAATCAAAACCTAAGGACAACCAGTCACAAACCGCCAACTAGGCTTTATGCAATAACCAATCAATAATTTCCTTACTTTGCTTCTGCCTTTTCTCTATAAAAGTCTCTGCTTGAGCTCCTGTCGGTGGAGCATGCTCCTAACTGCTTCTGGTTTGTTGCTGCCTGATGGGAATTGACTTTTGCTTAGATAGACTCTTAAAAGTTTGACATGCCTCAGTTTATCTTATAACATGGCCAACCCAGACCTTCATTTCATACCGTTCACACCCATAACTCCCTGTAGCTCTTCCAAATACAGATTATAAAATCTTCTATTTTAGGTTTCCTTTCTAGCAGCACTTGCTTCCTATACTTCCTTGAGTCCTCAGCTCAAGTGTAATGTCTTTTAGGGTCTTCTCTGACCACCCCACCTGCCTCCCATAGGTGCTCCTGTTCATGCTCCCATTATGCTCTGTTCACATTTCCATTGCTGCACTCAGCATGCTGGGTTATATAATTGCCTGCTAGTTGTCGCTTTCCCTGACTGGGTTGAGTGCTCCTGAAGGCAGGCTCTGTGTTCTTTCTCCGGGCAGAGGGGATAAAATGTGAGCCCTGGGGGGGACTGGGAGCTGATGGGATGGTGGAGCTGCCAGAAGTTCAGTATAAGGGGAGCTGAGAGTTGGGCAGGGGGGAGTTGAAGGAGGAGATGAGGCTGAAGTAGTGAGCAGTGGTCAGACCCTGAAAGCCTTCTTAGCTGTGGCCCTATTTCTGAATTACTTTTTCCTGTTAACGGACGTTGTTTGGCTATGTTTTTCCAGACAACAATGATGTAGATAATAAGTGCAATGTTTTTTTGCCTTTCTATCAGAGTAGAGAAGAAAATGATTTGCCTCTTCATTTGGAAAAAAAAAAATCAGCGAACAAAGAGAGTAGTTGTAAACAATAGATTTAATTGCCTCTCCTAGGACTATTATTTGGTGTCTATTTAAGGCTACTAGATTTTATTTTAATTAATCCATTGTGTACCCTATTTGCATATATTTGCATATATCTATGTGATGCCTTTAAGGACTCTAAGATGACTTCAGTTGTCTTCAAACTTTGCCTTTAGAGCCTAACATCACTGAAATAGAAGGTCGCTTTTAAAATAGTTTACAGAGAACAAAAGGAAATGCCTTAGGGCAGAGACAGGGGAGGGTTAGGGTTTCTCCTCATAGGGAAAGCTTAGGAAATGGCCAGGCTCCTGAGCACCAGGGTCTTCCTCTCTCCCCAGCCTGCACACCAAGCACTTTTGAGTGGCCCAACCCTTAGGGTGCTTGTCTATTTGGATAGCCCCTCGGTTGGGGCTTGATTATTAAAGTAACACTGAGTTTCATTCTTTTTCACCAATGGAGACATGAGCTGCCTTTAAGGGGTTTATTACTTCATGTCAATATTTTCTTTTGAGGCTCAAGGTCCCCAAGGAGCCAGCCAACTGGAACCTCAGAGGAAGGGTATGTGAGACTGTAGATGCAGTCCCTGGGGAAACCTTGCTCAGCTGTGAAGAAATTAGTGGGAAGGAAGTACTCCTATTGGGATTTCTTAGTCCTAAAGTGGTTAAGAAAGCCTTTTCAGGGGAAAGGGAGGAGGAAAATCCACACTTGATAGGTGAGTTTAGAAGCCTTCTACAAAAAGAGGGAAAATGGGATGTCATAGGTGTCAGAAAAAATTCTGAAAGACTTGGAAATGGGCTAAATATATAAATCAATGATGATTAAGTATCCTTTCTAGTGCACCCTTCAGGGTTATCTCTACCTTTCATTGACTTTGAGCTATTTACAACTCCGTTAGTTGTAATAACTAGCAATGCAAATGACTCTATCTATAAACATGCAAATGAAGTCTGTTTTGTGGAGAGACAATTGATTTCCCCTCACCATCCCCTCCACCCAAAGAAGCCAATTTGCATTTATTTGTAACTATTTCAGCATCCTTCTTGTCTACATATATGTTGGTCTTTGAATTTTTCTTTGACACTGTTGGAATATGTTGCTGGTTCTCTCATTAATGAATACATTAAATAAAATCTTTGATATGTGTTCATTTCATATTTGTATGAGGGTTATGATTATACCTTAAAAAAAGAAAAAGACCAGAACAAACTATATACAGGGCAGGGGAGTTTTCAAGTTATTATAAATATTCTCTAAGGATTATTTTTGATCACACACATACACACAAAAGAGGCTATCACTGTGTTTTGGCCTGATTAATTTACATAGTTTTAGTAAGAAGTCTTAATTAAAGATATGAGCCTCCTAGTGTGGTTAGTGAATCTAGACTTATTGGTGCTGAACAATGACAAGACCAGAGAATTAACTTCAGTCTAGAAGTTTTATAAGGAGTCTCAGGTGGTATTTTCAATAGCTTCAATTATTCCAAAGACTCAGCAAAAAGTCTTATTGGTTTTTGTGTTCTGACTCTAGAAAACCTAACCTAAGAAATTAATCTCCAAAAAAAAAGAAATTAATCTCCAGTTTTCACCAGCAGTATCTATAAATTAGGCTAAATTCTTGTCTCCTTAAAGCCCTGACAATCTACTAAGATTCCTGATCTTCTCCATTGCTATTAAGTCTAGGAACCTGCCAGCTATAGGACAGGTACCAGACCATTTCCTAAGAAAGATCTTTGGGCACTGGTTCCACAAATGAAGTACAAGCCTTGTTCCCTAATGGTGGGCTTGTCAAAGCTCATCAGATGTGCTTTATTCTCAAGTATGACACTCTAGGTATGGCCTGACTATAAATATTTGTTAAATGATTTTTTTGAGCAAAGAAGGATAAATTTATATTGATTTTATGCAAAAAAACTACATTGCTATGAAAAGGAGATTCAGTTAAAGTATTTGTTCCTGAATTCTGAAGGCCAGAATTATAAAATCTAGAATTGTGAGAACCAGGTACTACTTAAAGAATCTTAAATTTCAGTTTCAATTAAATTTCAGTTTACAAAAGCATAATTTGAGAATTACAGATTTTTTAAAAAATATTTTATTTATTTATTTGACAGAGAGAGCGAGCACAAGCAGAGGGAGTGGCAGGCAGAGGGAGAGGGAGAAGCAGGCTCCTGCTGAGCAGGGAGTCCAATGGGGGACTCAATCCCAGGACCCTGGGATCATGACCTGAACAGAAGGCAGACGCTTAACCGACTGAGCCACCCAGGCGCCCGAGAATTACAGATTTTTAAAAGATAAAGGGCTTCCTTATATATGTATCAGAAAATAGAACATGAAGACTAATTCCAAAAATATTCCCCCCAAAAATGCCACATGACATTTCTCTCATTAGTTTAGAACATCCTACTTTCACTTAAGTCTTGGTCTACTGGATCTTGGTTTGGCAGAATGATTTTCCTGGGAGTCATCTGCTTCTGAACTCAAAAGCATCTTAGATACCCTGATTCAGTTTTCCAGGACAGTTTCATGGTTGACTAAATAATGTTGAGTTAAGCTCCAAAGCCTGTTCCCATGAGTATATTTCTTGAAATATACAATAGTGAAAAGAAAGAAAGAAAGAAATATCAATAGTGAACTAGTGAATGGTACCTGGTTCAGTTCTTTCTACAAGGCTCTAAGACTGGGTTTTTCAGACAATTTCTGTCTGGAGTCTTAAGTCTTCAGACAAATAAGGCAAAGCAGAAACCACATGTTGATGGTAAGGCTGAATGAATGTAGCTAATTTATTTCAGTAACCAATACACAGAATAAAGGAGAGTGAAGTTCTCTGTTGGAGTATATACACTACATAATTCTTCCATAAGAATTTGACCAATGCTCCCTCTGGTATAAGAGCATATATGGATAAGAGCAAAGTCATTGACAAATCTTCAAAATCTTTCAATCTGCCTTGGAAAAGTGTAAATCTGGATAAATGGAAAACATTGTTAAAGCTAATTTTTAAAATGAAACATTAAATGGAAAAAAGCATGTGAAATTTAGAGATAAACGCTCTTAAGTAAAAAGAGCATATCATATTCTATTATGTAGTAATGTACTCCACGTAGAACAGTAACCTTCAGTAATCATTTGTATAGTGAACTGGGATATAAAAAGGAGATGCATATAAATACATTTTACCTAAGTTATCTTGACATACACTTGCATCATGTCTCTCTTTTGGAGAAATGTTATTTACTCTTAGATACTGTTTATTGTTGTTTTACAAACCTGTATTTTATGATTTAAACATCAGATTGAAAGTTGACTGAATAGTCACATGGTTGTGCCACATTATATCATGGGTTCTATGAATCATTAAAAAACTTACCTGACCTGGTTGTTTTAGATGCCTTCCAACGGATTTGTTACATATATAAAACTTATTTATATTAATAATGTTTTACCTGTACAAAATTAACCCAAGGAAGACCACTCTCTACATAGCCTGCTAGCATAGGCAGGTACGCTCAGAGGCAGCATCTTCCCACCACCTTACTCGGATAGGCAGGGACCAGGGGCTGTAGCACCTGCCGAGACTGGAGAGTGCAGGTGGTTGCCGTGCTCCCCGATTACATAGCAAAACAAATGGAACTACATCAAACTAAAAAGCTTTTACAGTGTGAAGGAAACCCCTCAACAAAAAGAAAGTGCAACTTACTGAAAAGTAGAAGATATTTGCAAATCATGAATTTCTTAAGTGGTTAATATCCAAAATGTATAAAGAACTCATACAACTCAATAACAACAACAACAAAAAAACCAAACAATCTGATTAAAAAATAAGCAAAGGATTTGAATAGACATTTTTCCAAAAAGACAAACAGATGGCCAACAGACACAAGAAAGTTTGCTCAACATCACTCATCATCAGGGAAACAGAAATCAAAGCTACAGTGAGATATCACCTCACACCTGTCAGAATGGCTAATATCATAAAGATAAGAAATAACAAGTGTCTTATTTCACTTAGCATAATATCCTCCAGTCCCATCCATGTTGATGTAAAAGTTGGGTATTCATCCTTTCTGATGGCTGAGTAATATTCCTTTGCATATATGGACCACATCTTCTTTATCCATTTATCTGTTGAAGGGCATCTCGGCTCTTTCCACAGTTTGGCTATTGCGGACATTGCTGCTATGAACATTGGGTGCATATGGCCCTTCTTTTCACTACATCTGTGTCTTTGGGGTAAATACCCGGGAGTGAAATTGCTGGGTAATAGGGTAGCTCTATTTTTAATTTTTTGAGGCACCTCCATACTGTTTTCCAAAGTGGCTGTACCAACTTGCATTTCCACCAACAGTGTGAGAGGGTTCCCCTTTCTCCACAACCTCTCCAACATTTGTTGTTTCTTGCCCTGTCCATTTTGCCATTCTAACTGTTGTAAGGTATTATCTCAGTGTGGTTTTAATTTTAATTTTCCTGATGGCTAATGATGATGAACATTTTTTCATGTGTCTGTTAGCCATTTGTATGTCATCTTCAGAGAAGTGTCTGTTCATGTCTTCTGCCCATTTTTTGACTTGATTATTTGTTTTTTGGGTGTTGAGTTTGAGAAGTTCTTTATAGATCTTGGATACCAGCCCTTTATCTGTAGTGTCATTTGCAAGTATCTTCTCCCATTCTGTGGGTTGCCTCCTTGTTTTATTGACTGTTTCCTTTGCTGTGCAGAAGCTTTTTATCTTGATGAAGTCCCAAAAGTTCATTTTTGCTTTTGTTTCACTAGCTTTTGGAGATTTATCTTGAAAGAAGTTGCTGTGGCCAATGTCAAAGAGGTTATTGCCTATGTTCTCCTCTAGGATTTTGATGGATTCCTGTCTCACGTTCACTTATTTGTGGAACATAAGAAATAGCATGGAGGACATTAGGAGAAGGAAGGGAAAAATGAAGGGGGGGAAATCGGAGAGAGAGATGAATCATGAGAGACTATGGACTCTGAGAAACAAACTGAGGGTTCTAGAGGGGAGGGGGGTGGGGGGATAGGTTAGCCTGGTGATTGGTATTAAGGAGGGCATGTACTTCATGGAGCACTGGGTGTTATATGAAAACAATGAATCATGGATCACCACATCACATCAAAAACTAATGACTATGGTGACTAACATAACATAAAAAAAAAAAGAAGAAATAACAATTGTCGGTGAAGATGTGGAGAAAAGAAACCCTCATGCACTGTTGGTGGGAATGTAAACTGTTGTAGCCACTATAGAAAACAGTATGGAGGTTACAAAAAACTAAAAATAGAACTACCATATGATCCAGCAATTCCATTTACTGGGTATCTGCTCAAAGAAAATGAAAACACTAATTTCAAAAGATATATGCACCCTTATGTTACTTACAGCATTATTTACAATAGCCAAGATATGGAAAAACCTAAGTGTTCACTGATGGATGAATGGATAAAAGAGATGTGGTATACCAGTATATATATATATATATGTACTGCTCAGCCATAAAAAAAAAAAAAGAATGTAATTTTACCCTTTGTGACAACATGGATGGACCTTGAAGGTATTACACTAAGTGAAATAAGTCAGACAGAGAAAGATGATTACTACCTGATTTCACTTACATGTCAAATCTAAAAAACAAAACAACAAACAAACAAAACAAAGCAAAACAAAGACTCACAAATACAGAGAACAGATTGCTGGTTGCCTGAGCAGAAGGTGGTTAAGGGGAGTGAAGGAACAAAGGGGATTAAGAAGAACAGACTTCCAGTTATTAAATAAATAAGTCATGGGGATGTAATGTATAGCATGGAGAATAGAGTCAATAACATCACATAAACTTTATAAGGTGCCAGATGATAACCAGACTTATTGTGGTGATCATTTTGCAATGTACACAAATATCAGTCACAATCAGGTTGTACCTGAACCCAATACAGAATTGTGTCAATTACACCTCAGTTAAAAAAAAAAGACAACTTGACATTTTGTTACTCAGTTTTAGACTCTAGTATTGAAAAAACAAAAATGAAAAGAGAGGAAATCGGGCCATTCCTTAAGAGAATCAGATGCCTGAGTACATGGATAGTTTTAGCTAGACTACTTATTAATCAAAGTGACAATGGAGTATATTAAATTAAGTACAAAAGAAGTTATCACGACATTAGCTCCTTCAGTGAGGATTTTAAAAAAACAATCAAGGAAATGACTAAATCAGCCAAAGCACAAAATGTTATTCTGGTGAGACATGGAATCTCTGGTATCTGAACAGAGTACATAGATAATATATAATAACCTTTCCTACTCCTTGTTAAGAGCAGATCAAATACTGCTTTTTAATTGAATTTTAATGGAAATTTTAATGGAAAGATCAATTTTAATGGAAAGAAAACCAAATTCTAATTTTATGTTAACATAACATTTGGTCATGAAGGATTAATAGAATTCTATCCTTCTTTCTAGACTTGAACTATTTTATCAAAACTGTGCCAACTTTGTCAGATTATGAATGTAAGTCATTGCTTACATTTAGGTTCATTACTTGGATTTATTATAAACCGAGACAATATAACCATTTTCTGCACTCCTTCTACCATGTTATCTATCCATTCAAGTTTGAACCTTCACTCTTTTCATTCATATTCTGGAACAGCAGACTTAATTTTAGGACAAAATCCTTTTTCCTTAATAAACTCTCCATTACCTTTTAAATACAGTGTAATTTCTCTGCCACTCTTGTTCCTACCAGTCTTAATCACCTGTATTAATTTTAACTCTTAACTGATTTAACTAACTTCTACTTTACAGAGAGAACAAAGTGGGAGGATGCGGAGTAGATTTGTCACATGTAAGCATTTTAGAAAGTCAGAGTAAATCTAACATGACTCCCAATAGTCATAGGGATCATTTTACTGCATTGTTAAAATGGCAAAAATGAGCACCTTCATTAATGAAGTAGTTCTCAATTTTTCTTCCAGGGGATATTTGTCAATGTTTGGGGACATTTTTTATTATTGTGACTTGGAGGGCAGTGCTAATGGTGTAGAGGGCAGGGATGTAGATATTCTCCAATGCATAGGACGGTGCTCTACAACAAAGAATTATGGGGTCCAAAATGCCAGCAGTTCCTCAGTTGAGAAACCCGGCTTAAAATGACCTCAAGGCAGAGCCATGTTGCAACATACTAAAAGAAGCAAAGCTGTGTGTGTATGTAGGTATGTATGCTTTTATTATTTATATGTATATGTAAATACATATGCACATGTATATATATATATATATAACTATGTTTGCTGGCCAATCTTATAGTATTCTGTCCTATGAGAAATTATCCAGATATCCAAAGATTATTCATTAACTCAATTTACTAATGTCTTCAGTTCTTAATGTTAACTAAAGGTCTTGTAAGTTATGTATAAGCTGATGCACTATAACACACAATCACTATTGATGTAAAAATGTATCAGAATTATAACTGTTAATTGAATACATCATGTTATATTTTTCATAACCCAAAACCTTATGTGAAAATATGTTGGCTTCTCTGATCAGTAAACCAGTATAAGACTTTGGGGAATTCAGATTATATAGTCTACTCATGAGAAAACAAATAGAGATCTATTGTGACATGTTTTCTCATAATATACTCTACATAGAGAAAATGAGGGAGCAGACATATAGCTGCTTTTAAACCAAAGGGATCAAACAAGTCTAATATGTCCCAGGATTCACTTTGATTACATGAATTTGGGTTTTTATATAAAAGTTGTTCTGAGCTAGCAGTTTCTGAGTTCACTAGTGGTTTGTTCATAGATTCTGGGAATGGGTGATAGTACATTTGAAGCATTGGAAGTTTAGTTTATTTTCCAAGAATTCTGGTCATATTAGATTTATGTAAGGGCTTATTAGTATCTATAACACAATCAGAGCAGAGCTCCTTTATAAAGCTTTATAATTTATTTTATTTATTTATTTTATTTATTTATTTATTTATTTTTAAAGATTTTATTTATTTATTTGACACAGAGAGAATGAGAGGGAGGAGGGTCAGAGGGAGAAGCAGACTCCCCGCCGAGCAGGGAGCCCGATGCGGGACTCGATCCCGGGATTCCAGGATCATGACCTGAGCCGAAGGCAGTCGCTTAACCAACTGAGCCACCCAGGCGCCCTATAATTTATTTTATTAATACACGCAGGTGTAGTAAAATATTTCAAATTCACACAAGAGGGATAGGGTTTTCTCAACTACAAACACCTGGACAAATAGCTTGACACTTGAATACCACAGCATCAGCCAAGTAAACTCAGAATCACAAAAAGTGAGTGGCCCAGATCTCAGAGTTGCTGCCCATTACACATTTTAAATGGGCACATTTTAAAAATTGATTTGAGCTCACAATTAATCTGACAAACAAACAAAACTACTAACCACCCAGATTTTCTCTTTCTTAACTTGATCTCCATCATTTATTCGGGCATCTCAGTGGTGTGGCCCCCAAAGCTGATAAAACACTACCTTTAAAATGTTAAAATGTGGGTGCACCTGGGAGGCTCAGTCGGTTAAGCATCTGACTCTTGATTTCGGCTCAGGTCATTACCTCAGGGTCATGAGATCGAGCCCCACGTTGGAGTCTGTGCTGGGCAGGGAGTCTGCTTAAGATTCTATCTCTCCTTCTTCCTCTGTCCCTCCCTGTTCCCCGCTCTCTCTCTCAAAAAAAAAAAAAAAAGTTAAAACTTGACTATTCTACAAATATAGAATAAGCACATGTTAAAGATTTATTTAACTCATTGACGAGAGAACCAGCAGAGTGGTAGAGCTGGTTCAAAATACATTTAAAGGCAAGGAAGAAAAGAAGATTGCTAGGTTAGATACAAAACTGGTTTAGGTCCAATGATGCAATAAAAATATAACATTTGGGGTTATTTTTTCTTCTGTACAGAAATTATTTAATCTCTATCAGACAAAAATCTGATAGTTACCATGTAACTTCATAGAGTCTGGACCCTAAGCAATAGCAAATGATATGACAAATTAAGATACATTGCCCTGGCTCTTTCCACAGTACCAATGAATCATGGAACACTACATCAAAAACTAATGATGTAATGTATGGTGATTAACATAACAATAAAAAATTTAAAAAAACAAAAGATACATTCCCCTGGAGAATTAAACAATCTCTGCATGGATCTATCAGACAATGATTCAATATGACATTGAATCAGGACAAGCAGACATCCTCTTCCCTTATTTCCAGGTTTTGTTCATTTTCTTAATTCAAGATGCTTTTGTAGTTGGCCCCAGGGAACTTGCAAGGAAATGTGGACTTCCAAAATCAGGAAGGGGAAGGTCTCTTTCATTCATTCAACAAAAATATGTGGCATTTATTAAGTACCAGGCACTGCACTAGACCCTGGGGCTATAGTAATGAACAAAGCATACAAAATTCTCCTGTGGTTCTGACATTCTAGTAGAGGGAGGTAGATTAATAAGCAAGGTGTATATACATATTCAAGGGAAAAAAGGGCTGTTGATGATATGTTATAATATGTTAAATGATGAGAAGTGCTAAGGGGAAAAATCAAGTGGGGGGTGGGAAGTGGGGAGTGTTAGGATTTTTAGGAAAGGCAACCAAGAAAACACTCACGGAAGTGGCGTTTGAGTGAAGAGTTGGAGGAGGTGAGGAGGGAGGGTGCCCTGTGGAGGGTGAGGTGGGGAAAGAGTCATTGTTGTGTTCCAAACCCCTGCTGAGTTCTGGAAACAAGGGAGAGGAGGATGTGGAGAGGGAAACTCCCAACAGCCAGGTGTGGGCCTGCATGCGATTTATGAGCTTTGGATTTATTACTGTCATTATAACCGTTGTGTGGCTACATACAATACAATAACCATACATAAAATCCATTGTATGGCTCTAAAAAGGTTTTGTAAGATTGGGGCTTGCATGTGGCTGGTAGGTTGGGGACTCACATAAAAAATGTGATTTAAAAAATAAGTAAAAATGTGACTTTTGAATCATAAATTATATTTGGTTAACTGTATATGATAAAAACAATTAAATGACAAAATAATCATCATATTCCTTTAGGGATTTTTAAAATGATTTAATGGCATGGATGCTGTTCTACCTCCTGCCTCAAGCTCTTTTGGGAGGAAAGAGGGGTGATTTTAAAAAAATGTACCTTATACTACATTACGCCTTACTCTTTTCCTCTCCTTTATAAGCCTGTCTGGAAGTAAAGTGCACCTGTCATTGATTTTGGTCTCCAAAAACCCCATCTTTTCCCATAATTTTATTTCACTTCTACACTTAAAGTACCACTTATAATATTGTATATGTCACGCAGAGAAAAGTGGAAATATTAATTGCCGGTGCTTCAGTCCAATTTGTGTGTCTCTGAGAAATGTCAGTGACAGGCAGCATGTACTTCTGACGCTGGTGAGTCAGCAGAACAAAGCAACCTTAAACAGAAACAACCCAGGCACATGATAGAAGATAGGCGGGAGTAACTGACAAAGTTAGTAGGGTAGTGCACCAATTAGCTTGATCACGTGCGGAAGATATCTCAGAAGAGTATATTATCTTAGAAATCCTAATGGAACAAAGTAGTCTTCAGACAGACCCTTTACATTTCTCAGTCTGCTTTTTCCGGAGTACCAGGTCACAGTCTCTGCAGTGTGATGGTAGTAATGGATCTGAATCAGCAATCCGAGAGGAATTTCAATTTCAATTAAAATTCCTGCTGGACCTTAACCTCTCTCTTTTTCAACTCCAATTGCCTCAGGCTATTTTTGTACTCACACAATTAGAAACCCCTTGCAGGCACCTGGGCGGTACTTAGTGCATCACAGGTGTGCACCCGGAGTTTGCTGAATGGAATGACAGCATTGCCGCTAAATGAGGGGTGACTCTCGGACACTAATCACCAGTGACTGCTCCTGAGCGCCAGACACTGTGAAAGGTGCTCTGGATGCGTGCCTGCTCTCACCTAACCCTCTCAGCAAGTTCAGGACTCAGACTTAAAGATAAACCCATGGCTCCCAAAGTTCAGTCGTTTTCCAAAGCTATGCGACGTTCAAAGTCCTCAGCGTAGGGTTTGAATCCTCTTTCTACCACGTTAGTTACTCTGCCCTCAGATAATCTTGGCAGTTCTTCATTAAAGCCAAACAAGCAAGAAGAAAAACAATTTTAAAAGTCCTTTGCGTATCATAGTCTTAGGTTAAAGTCCCAAATAAGGTCGCGCATGGAAAGAACCTTTAGCATAGATTGAAAAATGAGGACTTTTTACTTTTATAGCTCTGTCCCACTTAGAATCACTTTTCATCTAAAAAAAAAAGAAAGAAAGAAAGCAATTTTATGAAGTGCTAATTTTAATCAGCTTGCATCTGCATAAGGACCTCCAGCCCGGCTCTTGTATATTCCATTATATAATTCTCCCTTTCTGGGTTTGACAGCGCTAAAAAGATTTATACCTGGGCTTGTGCTTTCATATACCAGTAAAAATGTTAGGCTGTTTTGGGGCACCTGGGTGGCTCAGTCGTTAAGAGTCTGCCTTCGGCTTGGGTCATGATTCCAGGATCCTGGGATAGAGCCCCACATCGGTCTCCTTGCTCAGCGGGGAGCCTGCTTCTCCCTCTCCCACTCCCCCTGCTTGTGTTCCTGCTCTCGCTCTCTCTCTCTCTGTCAAATAAATAAAATCTTTAAAAAAAAAATGTTAGGCTGTTTTTTCCCATTTCAAATACAATCTCTTTTCCCAAATATTAATTATACAGAAGGGCCTCAGTAAATATTGCAACACATATTAAATTTAATTAAAAATCAGAGTTAATCATAGGTTCTTTTGGTCTATGAGAAAAGTTTGTTTATTCTGTTGGTTTTCTCCTAATTTGGTTACAAATTTCTGAACTTCAGTAATTTCTGAATTGAGGTAAGTAGATCAAACATTTTATTTCTCAGTTTTTCCCTTCACAGTTCCCACATGCCAGAGAGGCTAATGGAATGGTTTTCACCAGTCAGTACAAATGTTATAGTTTGATGTGGTTGTTTTTGCTAAAGTATAATGGTTTTTACTGCCCTAAAACCACTTTACTAAGGCTCAGAAGTGAAGCTTTCTTTTTTTCCCCCCTCAGGAACAACTTTAAAATGTACCCTTGAGTTTCTGCCGTTAGGGACTACATTAGTTCCCAACAGATATAAATGAAAACAGCCTTTTCAGAGGCACGAATGTCCTTTCTAAGGAGTCCTGACACTCTTAATATATTTCGAATCAGAGTTGCTATGCCTGTCATGAGAGCATACCAGCCCGATGCAGATGTGTTCAGCCATCTTTTTACCTGATATCTACCCCTAGTAGGTGTATCAGTCAGGGTTCCTTGTGAAACAGATGGTGCACCCAAATAGAGTAATTGAGGAGCATTCAACGAAGAGGCTAATTACCCGGGTGTAAGCAGCATTAGGGAAAGCAACGAAGGATGGTGAAGGTTATCAACAGGAGGAGCACTTACTAAGCCGAGGCCTGTAGAGGCAAAGGGATGGGGACAATTATTAGAACCTGGGGAGAGCTATCGCTGTCAGAGAGGCCTCTGGGGAGGGACGGTGACTTTCCTAGAGGAACCCAAGATACAGCAGCCTCCAGCACCTGTGGTCTGGCAGGCAGGGAGCTGGGGAACTAAGTGCTTGGTCCCTGTTCTCCTGCTACATTCTGATCACTGGCTGGTACTTCCCACTGGTTGAATACAACCAGAGATGGAGGGCAGGTTGCTGGTGCGTTGCATTCCAGATAAGCCTCCTGAGACCCAGAGCAGAATGGAGAAGGTGCCGGGGTAGGACAGGATTTCTCAACCTGTATGACAGGTTAAGGCAGGATGTCTCAACCTTGGCCGTGTTGACATTTTGGCCGGCTAATTCTTTGTGTGCAGATTGCCCTGTGCGCTGAAGGAGATCTAGCAGCATCCCTGGCCTCTACCACCAGATGTCTGTAGTGCCTCCCTCCCCTTGTCACAACCATAAAAAATGTTTTCAGACATTGCCAAGTGTTCTGTGGGGAGCAACCTCCGTGAAACCTCTAGGTCGGTGGATTAGAAGTAGATTTGTGACCTCAAGGATGACCGTTCATTCATTCATTCAAGGAAAAATGTGTTGTTTTATTTTCTGGCTCAACTATTGGCAAACTATGAAGATGAACACGGGAATCACAGAGACGAAAAGACACGATCTTGCTTTCTAGAAGCTTACCGCTTTATAGAAGAAGGAAGATGACTGGCTCATCACCAATAACAAAGTTATAGCCACGTGCTGTAATAGAAGTTTAAGCAAAGTGCTATTGAATCTCAATTAAGGCAAAGAGGTGTCAACTGTCAAATCTCTGAAACGATGTGTTGATTAAGCAAAGTTAGGTTTACAAACAGAGTCAAACTAGCAGTGTGTGGGTTTATGACATAATAGTTTTGGATTGGTAAGCACAGTGAGGCAAGGGGATTGAAATGAGTCTTGATGAGTAAACTGTCTCTTGATATGTAAACTATTTTAGTTGGCTCACAGTCGTATCTTCCAGGAACAAATATTTCCTAGAGCAAATAGCTAAGTTATTTTTGCTTGTCTCAGTATTTTTTAACATCTTCACAGGAATATATGTTTGATCCTAGGCTTATTTAACAGAGACAGGAAATTTAGTTCCAGTCTCAGAGTGCAGGTGGGAAAGGGACATTTATTACATACCAGTTAGCAACCAGGTCTGAAGGCACGCTTTCATCCTTACACTAGCCCTGAGGAGTTAAGCACTATTATTCCTGCTTTAGAGATGAAAAAAGTGAGGCTCAATTGCCCAAGTTGGTAAAGCAAATGAGAGTGTCAGGAATTCGTTTCCCCATGGGGGTAGGGAGTTGGGGAAAGATTCTAAAGGGAGAGTATACTGTGGATCACCTCAGAGATGAAGAGGAATGTACCAACTGGGGAAGACGAGATGGGTGGGAATGAGGAGAATGAACTCAGGGAAAGGGAACAGCATGAATGAAGACCCCGAGGTGTGAAAGTGCCTGAAATGTTTTAGGGAACAGGCTACAGGTTTGTGGGAGAGTCACGTGGGCAGTGAGGAATCCGTATTAATTAGAATTAGGGCTCCGGAGGGGAAACACTTTTCTCCCACTCTTCACGCTCCTTGTGTAAAATAGGGACTCTACCAACACTTCTACCTTCTTAGGAATGTACTGGGGGAAGTAGCCTCTACTTACCAGGTGCCAGTAGCCTCCCACTTGAACTCTCCTCTCACTCTCTCCTCACAGGAAGGAGGATGACTAGCTTGGTTCGTGAGGTTCTCTGTTTTTCCTGGGCTGGTGTCTTGATCTTGTTCTCTCACTGACAATGGTGGCATGCATTCTCCACCTGCTTTTGCAGCCTTTGGCCAGCATCTTCATGCAGAAAGGAAGGCCTGGGCTTCCCTATCGGCATGTTTCTTCTTCTATCCCAGCTTAGAACAAGGCTTTTATCACATTAAATGTACACCTTCTACGGAAAACATTAAATGAGTGATTAAGTGAATATATAGACTAAAACAACCATTTTTAGGGAGCATTACACGACATAAGGATGGCTGTGAATAATTGTCCTCATTTCAAACATGTGTGTTCTCTTATTCCTTTTCAGGCTCCAGAGGACTTGATGAGATTTCTGGTTTTTGTTGTTGTTGTTTCTTTGTTTCCTTTTTTTCTTTTCTTTCTTTCTCTTTTTTTTTTAAAGCATGTGTTTTGATACTATTTCATTGTTAACCTGAACAGATTTCACTGTTTGTTCCAGCTGTGAAATTCAGTGGACTGAAAATCAGCTAGGTCTCTGAAATAATTGAATTTGAAAATCTTCCTGATTCTTTACCTGTCTGAGTCATGGAATAAAGATCTCCTGCCAAAGGTGGTCCTTCACTGGGGCTCCTCCAGGTATGTCTTTGATCCTCCCATCCCTCTCCTTCCCCCTCCCCTTTTATGTAACAGACAGGAGACCTGCATAGGTTTTCTGCTCTGCTTGGTCACACCCACCCCCACCCACACCCCCACACTTTGCTTCTAGGCAGGTCACCTATAGGTAAGGAGCAGCCTCTTGAAGTAGCAGCTAGTTCTGTCCCTTCCTGGTGGTGAGCAGGCGTGAGAATGAGCATCAGAAAAGGGCTGGAGGAGGTCTGGGTTTGCAGGGTAGTTGTTCTCCAATGACTAACCCTGTTGTGTTTCATGCTATACCCTATCTTCTTGTCCAATCGTGCATCTTCAATCTTTTCTTAGATCCATATTTTTTTCCCTGTTTGTTTGGATCATAGATCTGAATGTTCATAAAACCACCATGGCTATTTGTTTTCAAAGTAAGTAGTTGGTGTTCTAGTCATCACTAAAAAATCAATTAGATAATTGCTGGTTGACAGCATGTAAACCTTAAGGTGATTTAGTCTGATTTATCTTTACTCTCAAAGACTAGTCATTGAAATAGAAACCTCTTTGGAATGTTTAAGACAGCAACATGATTCTTTGCTAAAGCTCCAAATAAATGATGTCCTGACTGTGTTTATAAAGGCAGTAAAAAATGGACTACAGGTGATTACCTGGTCAATTTAACCAAACCCGGGTGAATTTTTTTATGCTAATGGATTGGAAGAACAAATATTGTCAAAATGTCTATGCTACCTACAGCAATCTACACACTTAATGCAATCCTTATCAAAATACCATCGACTTTTTTCAGAGAGATGGAACAAATATTCCTAAAATTTGTATGGAACCAGAAAAGACCCCGAATAGCCAGAGGAATGTTGAAAAAGAAAAGCAAAGCTGGTGGCATCACAATTCCGGACTTCAAGCTCTATTACAAAGCTGTGATCATCAAGACAGTATGGTACTGACACAAGAACAGACACATAGATCAATGGAACAGAATAGAGAGCCCAGAAATGGACCCTCAACTCTATGGTCAACTCATCTTTGACAAAGCAGGAAAGAATGTCCAATGGAAAAAAGACAGTCTCTTCAACAAACTGTGTTGGGAAAATTGGACAGCCACATGTAGAAGAATGAAACTGGACCACCTCCTTACACCACACACAAAAATAGACTCAAAATGGCTGAAAGACCTAAATGTGAGACAGGAATCCATCAAAATCCTTGAGGAGAACACAAGCAGCAACCTCTTCAACTTCAGCCACAGCAACTTCTTCCTAGAAACATCGCCAAAGGCAAGGGAAGCAAGGGCAAAAATGAACTATTGGGACTTCATCAAGATAAAAAGCTTTTGCACAGCAAAGGAAACAGTCAACAAAACCAAGAGACAACAGACAGAATGGGAGAAGATATTTGCAAATGACATATCAGATAAAGGGCTAGTATCCAGAATCTATAAAGAACTTATCAAACTCAACACCGAGAGAACAAATAATCCAACCAAGAAATGGGCAGAAGACATGAACAGACATTTTTCCAAAGACGACAACCAAATGGCCAACAGACACATGAAAAAGTGCTCAACATCACTCAACATCAAGGAAATACAAATCGAAACCTCACACTAGTCAGAATGGCTAAAGTTAACAAGTCAGGAAACGATAGATGTTGGCGAGAATGCGGAGAAAGGGGAACCCTCCTACACTGTTGGTGGGAATGCAAGCTGGTGTAGCCACTCTGGAAAACAGTATGGAGGTTCTTCAAAAAGTTGAAAATAGAGCTACCCTATGACCCAGCAATTGCACTACTCGGTATTTACCCCAAAGATACAAATGTAGTGATCCAAAGGGGCACCTGCACCCCAATATATATAGCAGCAAAGTCCACAATAGCCAAACTATGGAGAGAGCCTAGATGTCCATCAACAGATGAATGGATAAAGAAGATGTGGTATACATATACAATGGAATATTATGCAGCCATCAAAAAATGAAATCTTGCCATTTGCAATGACATAGATGGAACTAGAGGGTATTATGCTAAGCAAAATAAGTCAATCAGAGAAAGACAATTATCATATGATCTCATTGATATGAGGAATTTGAGAAACAAGACAGAGGATCATAGGGGAGGAGGGAAAAATGAAACAAGACTAAACCAGAGAGGGAGACAAACTATAAGAGACTCTTAATCTCAGGAAACAAACTGAGGGTTGCTGGAGTGGAGGGGGAGTGGGAGGGATGGTGTGGCTGGATGATGGACGTTGGGGAGGGTAGGTGCTATGGTGAGCACTGTGAAATTTGTAAGACTGATGAATCACAGACCTGTACCCCTGAGACAAATAATACATTATATGTTAATACAAAAAAATAAAATTCGTCTTTATATCAGTCCTTAGGAAGATGGGTTTAATGTTCCCTTTCCCAAATGTGTATTCCTGTTATCTTTATGATCTTAGTTCAAGTTTTTCATCACTCAAAGGTAAATATATAACATGCTTCTTTTTCTTTCTTTTTTTTTTAACCAACCTTTAAAAAGCTCTTTTAGATGAATTGAATTTTACAACTGTGCAAGAAATTTGAACAATAATTTGGTTATTTTGTTTACCAAAGCCAATGGAAACAGTTAATTGTGAATACACTGGTAGATGAGCCACTTCCGATTCAAACGAGTAATCATAGATATTTGAGAGAGATGTGTGCCAAGTTGTGATAGGAAGGTAATAGTCATCACCAAGCATCATTAGGCATTTACAGTTTTACTTAAATAAGACAATAAACTTATGTTTTCTAGACATAAATATTTACATAGAACCAGAATATCTTCATTTGACCTTTAAGCTGTGTTAGTTACAACTACCACTTATTGTGGGTTTTATGTGTATTATCAAGCTGTGTATTACTCTAATTATTACCATTTTATAGATGAGAAAACCAAGGTGCATTTCCTTCATTTTCTTCTCAGGCTTGTTTCTGAAGGGTAAAATTCACAATTTGGGACTTAATGGTGCCATCTCCTAAGTACTACCTCCTAGAAAGGAAGAAAGGTTTTTTTGATTTGTGAAATTTGTGTAATCAACTAGCCTGGAATTTAACTAAACTCTAGAATTGAACAGGGCTCAGTGGGCTAATGACTTCTGGTGACATATTACCTTGAAAGAAAAGTGCTCTAAATATATAACCAAATACACAACATAGTTAGAATCTATAGGCTTTTATCCTGTTTAGGAAGTTACAGCAAATCTGCAATGAAAAATCTTCCACTTCACAGTGGAAGACAGCACACTGTAGATATAAATATGAATTGAAATATATTTGTTTACTATATTGAGTTTTACATATATTTGATGAAAGAGCATTTTAGAAAAAAATCTGACATTAAAAAAATTTATCTTTAATAATTTTACTTTATTTTCAGAAAATGTTATGAATGCAAACTTCCACAAATTTTAGAATACATGAAAACAAAAAGCAAGTCCACTTTCTGCTACATGTTACAATTCCCAGTTCCCTTTCCTAGAGTCAACCACTATAATCAATATACCATGTGTCCTTCCACAAATTTTATGCATATACAAGTGTCTGTCTACGTTTTTTAAACCCAAAATATAAACATGCTATATAAACTGCTCCTCACATTGATTTTTTTTTCTGCTTGATGATATATCTGATCAATTGTTCCATAGCAGTTTGTAAATTGTTTTTCATCTCTTTTTAAAAATCTTCAAAATATTCTGTTGTATGAATGAACCCTAATTTATCTAACATGGCTTCAATTTAATAATCATCCCAGATAAATAAACAAAACACTTTCATTTTTTTTCTCTCTTCCTTTTATTTTATGTGTTGGGGTTTGGCTTGTCATGATATGTGCTGCACTCCACCTCAGCAAACAATCTATATGACATGTGGTTACTTTTCCACATCTCCACAATCTCAAATTGTTTGCTAACTCCCTTTGACAATGAATCGAAGATTTGGGATCTCTGTCATAATCCGTTGAAAACTAAGTTGAGGTTCACTGGTCTAGGAGTCTTGAACCACTGTGTTATGGAAGTCATTTCCCTTCTCTCAGTTCTGCCCAGGAGGGAATCAGTATTTTCCCATGACAGCCTCTGCCTGGATAAATGTTCTAATCCACACAATTTTTAATAAAATTGCTTATTGATTTCAGCGATGAGCTTTGTCAGAGTCAACATATAAATATCAGCATGTAAATGCCTCAGGAAAATGCACTGTAACTTTCTTCAATTTGGCAAAAACCATTACGTATCTGCCCTGTTGCTGTAATAGGCTAGGTGTGGAGATACAAAGATAAATAGGGCGTGGTTTTTGTCTGCGAAAGGTTTGCTTTACGGTTTCAGTAATAGATATTCTGAAAGCGGTAGCTTGTACTTTTCCAAAGGAGGAGGCTTGATTATGTCTTACGGGGTTTTACATTTGTTGAAAGCTTGCATACACCCAAAACTAACCATGTTAAACCACAGTAATTGGGGTCTAGTTGGATTATTTCAACTACCTCAGTGATTATAATCCTCTAGTTCAGAACTATCAGATGGGGAACTACCTTGTGTATTCCAAGTATGCTATGAGGCATGCTATCTTGGAAGGCACAGGGCAGAAAGACTCATAGACCAAAAGACAGTGCTTGAATCACATGGTTTATTCAATCAATTTAAAACATACAGTAACAAACAAGGGCAAAGAGATGGGGTAAATTAACATTCCTGGGGTAGGGTATGAGGAGATGGAGGGACTATGAAACCTGAGACCTGGGGTTCAGAAGGCTCACATAGCCCCGCTGTCTCTCTCCGCCATCTCAGTCCTCCCTGCTACAGTTGTGCTTATGAGGACTAGAGGTGAGGTTCGAGGTAGGGGTTCCAGAAAGAAGGTGTCCTGGGCCAATGCGCATACTTGCTCTACAGGAGCCATTCAGGGCCAAGAACATCTGTACATAGCCTAGCTTGTCAATTAGCCTGCTAAATAGCCTTAGGTCTTAGTGCGTTTTTTGGGTAAGAGTGCACATGGCATCAGCCTGAGGCCATCCTGGATGTCACCACTGGGTGATTGATTTTTTTTTAAAATATTTTATTTATTTGACAGAGAGAGACACAGTGAGAGAGGGAACACAAGCAGGGGGAGTGGGAGAGGGAGAGGCAGGCTTCCTGCTGAGCAGGGGCCCAATGTGGGGCTCGATCCCAGGACCCCGGGATCATGACCTGAGCCGAAGGCAGATGCTTAACGACTGAGCCACACAGGTGCCCCTGGGTGATTGATTTTGAGGGTGACATAGTTGTCATCTCAGGGGTGGCTTGATTTGGTCTTTTTATGCCTTTCTATTTCTAAGCAACACTTTTGCTTTTTTTTTTTTCAAGATTTTATTTATTTATTTGACAGAGAGAGACACAGCAAGAGAGGGAACACAAGCAGGGGGAGTGGGAGAGGGAGAAGCAAGCTTCTCGTGGAGCAGGGAGCCCGATGCGGGGCTTGATCCCAGGACCCTGGGACCATGACCTGAGCCGAAGGCAGATGCTTAACGACTGAGCCACCCAGGCGCCCCAACACTTTTGCTTTTTATTTATTCCACTGATTGATTATTGACATGTCTTATAGGTTACTAACTTACTGTCTAAATTTAATATATCATATGAATTCTACCTATGTCTCACAAATTACTTGCTTACTCGTTATGTGCACAAACAACATATCCTAAGAAGTTTGCTTATTAAAAATTATACCATACTTAACATTTCTTATGAGTTTGGTCCATCCTGTTTGTTTTTCTGTCTTCTATTGAAGAATTGAATATTCTCAAACATAGGAAGTGCACATTATTAAGACCTTGTTCTTGAATTCCAATCCCATGTTGGTATTGACACTGAATTTCAACAGTTTCAAGTTGAACTCATCATCTTTCACTATAAGAACTTCCTTTATTATTCTGTAATGATTAATGGCATGCATTTCTACCCCAATCTTAAAATACTCTTTATCTCTTTTCTCTCTTTATCAGAATCATGGAAGACTTTTGCTTGTCTTATCTCAAAAATTCCTCTTTAAGTTTTTTATCTTCTATTTCCATTGTTTCAAGAATTTTTTCACTTGCTGCTGGCTTTATTTTTCTGCAGTACAAACTGATTCCTGACTTCCTACCCAGCATCCTCCCATCCCAATCCCTCACCCAGGATAATTTGCTATTTTTCCTAAATAGTCTGCATATTAATACATACGAGAATTAGCACATTAAAATATGTTTAATTTGGAAATACAGATTCATAAATATTTGCTTAAATGACATAGAGAGGTCTTGTGTATCCTTCATCCAGTTTCTACCAGGTACATATTTTTTTTTTTTTTTTGGTCTTTTCACTTTCTTTTTGAATCTAAGTTTTTTATTTTAATTCCAGTTAGTTAACATACAATGTTGTATTTGTTATACAATATAGTGATTCAACACTTCTATATGTTATTCAGTGCTCATCATGATAAGTGCACTCTTTACTCCCCATCATCTATTTCACCCATTCACCCCTCCATCTCCCCTCTGGCAACCATCAGTTTTTTTCTCTATAGTTAAGGGTCTATTTCTTGGTTTGTCTCTCTTTTTCCTTTGTTCATTTATTTTGTTTCTTAAATTCCACATATGAGTGAGATCATATGGCATTTGTCTCTCTGACTTATCTCAGCGTAATACTCCCTCGTTCTATCCATATTGTTGCTAATGGCAAGATTTCGTTCTTTTTTGTGGCTGAATAATATTCCATTGTATATACATATGCCACTTTTTTTTTTTGGTAATCAATGTTCTTTTTGTTTTTAAATTTTATTTTATTATGTTATGTTAGTCACCATACATTACATCATTGTAGTGTTCCATAATTTATTGTTTGTGTATAACTCCCAGTGCTCCATTCAATACATGCCCTCTTTAATACCCATCACCAACCTAACCCATCCCCTTACCCCCCCTCCTCTCTAAAACCCTCAGTTTGTTTCTCAGAGTCCATAGTCTTTCATGGTTCGTCTCCCCCTCCGATTTCCCTCCCTTCATTTTTCCCTTCCTAGTATCTTCTTCTTCTTTTTTTTTTTTTTAACATATAATGTATTATTTGTCTCAGGGGTACAGGTCTGTGATTCAACAGTCTTACACAATTCACAGTGCTCACCATAGCACATACCCTCCCCAATGTCCATCATCCAGCCACCCCATCCCTCCCACCCCCCACCACTCCAGCAACCCTCAGTTTGTTTCCTGAGATTAGAAATTCCTCATATCAGTGAGATCATATAATCCTTGTCTTTCTCTGATCGACTTACTTCGCTTAGCATAATACCCTCTAGTTCCATCCATGTCATTGCAAATGGCAAGATTTCGTTTTTTGATGGCTGCATAATATTCCATTGTATATGTATACCACATCTTCTTTATCCATTCATCTGTTGATGGACATTTAGGCTCTTTCCATAGTTTGGCTATTGTGGACTTTGATGCTATAAACATTGGGGTGCAGGTGCCCCTTCGGATCACTACATTTGTTTCTTTGGGGTAAATATCCAGTAGTGCAATTGCTGGGTCATAGGGTAGCTCTATTTTCAACTTTTTGAGGAAACTCCATACTGTTTTCCAGAGTATATGCCACTTCTTCTTTATCCATTCATCTATCAATGGACACTTGGGCTGCTTCCATAATTTGGCTATTATAAATAATGCTGCAACCAAGTACATATTCTTTTTATGTTTGGAATATCCCTTTGTTTCATATTTTCTGGCATATTCTTCATCATCCTTAATATCCAGCGTCAAAGTCATGAAGCTTTCCCAACTTTCTTCCCACTAGTGCTGAATTAATCACTTCTTTTTTAATGCTTTGTTCCACATGTTATGGTAAATATCGTTTCTGACAATCCATGACCTATTTAAGGATAAAGACTATAGTTTTATTCATCTTTGAACCCCTAGGGCCTAGGTCAAAGCATGGTACATAAAATATGGTGAATATAATATCAATTATATTTCATTTCAAGAAAATGGGATGTAAAAATCCAATTATACAAAATAGATACATTTAGTGGGTGATGTTTTAATGAGGGGTGTTACTACAGATTCCTTCTAATATGATCTTTCCTAGAGAATTTAAAAGATAACTTAATTTTCAAAAAAATTTCATATTATGTTCATGAATACATCTACTGAGTAATATCGGATTTATTTTGAAATATATATTCCAATGAAAAACTCCCATCTAAAATATGGAACCAGCTTTATTCTCTCTCTCCTTGTTCCAGATATGTAGTAATAACATCACTCTTGGATTGGGGATTCTCACTTCATACTCTGATTCCTGCTTCATTCTCTGGTAGAAAAGTTGCATGAGATCTGAATGCATGTAGGCCTGTCCAGGCTTTGTGTATGAAGGAGGAGGACACGTGAACGTGTTGGCTGACCTCAGCCTCTCTTCAAAGTCTCCTCAACTTTGTCTCACTTGTGCCCTTGATCAAGACCTCTAATCTTTTGCCTCTCTGCCCACCCCAAGAATCTGTTCCCGGGAGGCACCTGACTGCAGCGGCTGTCGGTGGCACTTGTGAGAACTTCACTGTGCTGGGCTGGGAGCACAACAGTCTTCGCTGGTGTGTCCATGCTCATCCTATAGCTCACCGCTGCTGCACAGAGCTTGTGACAAAAGCAGGGATTCCCATCCATCACATTCTCCAAAACGATTGATGAATGGCTTTTTAAAAAAGGTATTATGTTGACATTTGGTTGTTAAGACTGTGATGGCAGGAAAACAAGGAAGAAATTGATGGCAAGACACTGATACAGACAGAAGACATAGGTAAATGTGGTGCTTCCCATACGTATGCTCACTCCTTCAGCCACCCCTGGTGAAGGACCCACCAGCACACCAGGCTGCCCCTGGCTGCCCACACCGCATCTTAGCCTGCTCACGCCTCTGGACGCTTGGAGGAACCACTTTCTATCCTTCACACTCTCAAGCTTATATCCAGAGTCTTATAAGTTTCTGCATCCAAATGGCATTCTCTTCCCTTTCTTAGGAAGGTTCGACCTAGTCTCATAGGCTGGTTGGGATTAGATACCATTTTATCTTCTCTCTCTCTCTGTCTTTTCCAACTTTGTTTTCCCCCAAGGCTCCTGTGTAAACTCTTCTCCCCTTCATCAGTCCAAGTACTAAAAGCTGCCATACATATCACTTCTCACCTCTGTCTTTCCCAGTATGAAAAGCCCCCAGGCGTTTGTATGTTAGGCACAGCTGAGAGATCCTCCTGGGGGTTGGTTAAGTTGGAGGTAGGAGGTAGGTTATTATCCCCATGGTCATGATCCCTATTAATGAATGAAACCATGCTCTGAACACTTAACATAGCTTCTTTTTGCCTTTGGTCTCTCATTAAATTAAAAAATAACAATAAAATATGGATTTTTTTTGACAAGTGAAGTATTTCTTTACCTGTGAATTAGAAACAGAAGAATCAGCCTTCATGTTCTCCTGTTGACCTCAGTAGCAATTGGTATTGTTTGGAAATGATCACCCAGGCAACTCTACTTCTGGGCACTGAAATTACTTTTCTCTCTTTTCATTCTCTGACATCTGAGAAGTGAAAACAAGGATTTCTCATCTGTTTAGGGACAAAGAACCTGTGGAGTGAGTGACACAGCACTTTTATTCTTGGCAAGGCCTGACATCGAAAGAGCAGTGGGAGATAACTTTCAAGTGGGCCTTAGGAGGAAATCCAAAGGACTGCCTTTCTGCAGGGTCAAATATCTCTATCCTGAGTAAATCGTTCAAAGCAACAGGGCTAGAGGCAAGCTGACGTTGTCAGGCAGCACATGCTGTTAGCTGTCACCTTCTGTTCTGTTAAGAAGAAGAATTTACAAGAATAGTGATTCATTGAATAAAATAGTTCATTAAGGTAAAATTAGATGGCCAGGAAATCAAGTCAGCATTTCAGAACTGTTACAGTAAAATAAACACTTCGTAATATGATGTTTTAGAATTCATATTCTAAGCAGTATTATCTTATTTGTGGAGAACCTATCAGAGAAGAACCTTAGGAAGCAATGAGTGCTTTTCTGTAGAAGTCTTTTTTTCATCGACTTCTATACCAAGCTATACCCTCGGCTGATTGTGAAGGTAAAAACACTAGAAAAAGTTTTCATCTAAAGAAATAACGTAAGGAACTAAATTTTTGTTCTTTAAAGGGGGTTATTTTGGGTCAAATTTTGTCCCAAGTATAGTTATTGTATCCCACATGGGCACCATTCTCTTGTTGATTGTGCTATTTGGGGCCAGCTATTTCCCTCCCAACTTATAACTAACACTGCGTCTTGCTCTGCACACATAGAAAATCTTCTCTTTGGAATCAGTGAAATTCAGGTGGAAAAAGCAAGGAGAACAATGGGATTTGAACATCTTATTTCCGAATTTCTTGTTAGAAACTCAGAATTTGCTAGGTTCATTGGGGGTAGACAGAATGATTTTTTAATCTCACTGAGGTATCCAGCACACAGTTTTCATTGAGTACCAGTGTTGTGATGGTAGGTTTCTCTGAGCAAGAGAGTACTTTGCGATACTCAAGACTAGTGCCGTCCAACAGAGATACAATGCCAACTTCACGTATAATTTAAAATCTTCTAGTAATTACATTTAAAAGACTAAAAAAGGATGCATTAATTTTAATTGTGTATTTATTTAATCCAATATATCTAAAATATTATCCTTTCAATATGCAATCAAAATGTAAAAAATGGAGGTATTTTACACTTTTTATTGCACTAAGTCTTCAATATTCAGTGTGTATTTTCTGCTATCTAAATTTGGACTAGGCACATTTCAAAACCACATGTGGTTAGTAGCTACCATATTAGATAGCACAGCTCTGAAGGATAATAAATGTACTAAAATTAGTGCATGTTCTAAATATCTACATAACTATATATAATTTTAAAACATTTCCTACTTCCAACAATGTTGGAATTTTCTGAACATGAATATTTTGTTTTTAATTAGATTCTGAAGTCTCATAGGTACTAAGATATGTTATAGATGGTGGTTATATGAAATAAATTTAATTTAAAACTGCATTAAAAATACAGGCACAACTTTTTTATGTGTAGATTTACTCACATATATTAACTGAGTTTCTCTGTCTTTTCTTAATTTTGATCTATAGCTATTTTTGCAGAGACTTCACCTCTTAATATCTTAGGATTCTTAATTTTTCTTTTTAAACATATATTGAAAGAATGAATGCAAGAGGCCAGCAATTTAAGAGCGAACATTATGAACTTTTCCCTATTAGTTGGATGCCCACTTCTGACATGTGTGTTGTTTTTTTTTTTTAAGATTTTATTTATTTATTTGACAGAGAGATAGAGAGATAGCACAGATAGGCAGAGAGGCAGGCAGAGAGAGAGGGAGAAGCAGGCTCTCTGCCAAGCAGGGAACCCGATGCGGGGCTCGATCCCAGGACTCTGGGATCATGACCTGAGCCGAAGGCAGACGCTTAACCGACTGAGCCATCCAGGCGCCCCACAAGTGTGGTTTTTAATTTACATTTAGAAACACGATCATTTGCTTTTCCCTTTGATTATTTGACTGCTATTGAGATAAATGCAGGATATTCTTCATTAGTCTGACTTTTTCTTTCCATTTAAAATTCCTTTCAAGTCAAATTCACCTTTGAAGCAGACTGGCTGATCTCCTAAAACTTCTGCTAGAATAGACCCATAACATTCTGGATATAACGTGAAGTCTTGTTTTCTTTACAAGTTGTAGGTACATGATCTTGCACAGTGCCAGACAGGCTGTTTCGAGGTGACCTTTGAAATCAGGGAGTGAACTTGGACTTCATTGGTTGTGCGACCAGGTGTGGGAATCAGTCACTAAGCAGCATAACAGGGAGATTGTGCCTCCCTGCCCTGGTTTTCCCAGCTCACCTTCGCAATGCACTAATTATTGGGGAAGAGATAGTATCTTTTTGTGAAAAATGGCCACTGGGTTAAGTGGCACTCAAGTGCAATTACTACTAGGGAGAGAAGTGAGGAGAGATTACAAAGTTTTAAATGGTTCTTTGATAAAAAATAGAGAATTTGGATAAATTGAAAGGGGGATATGGAATATTAACACAGAGATGTGACAAAGTACCATATGGAAATTAAAAAAGTGATATCTGAAATTAGTTCAGTTAGAGATCCTGTAGGTGAGAAAATTCCATCTTTTTTTTTTGAGATTTTACTTATTTATAAATGAAAGAGAGAGAGAGAGCACAAGCAGTGGGGGGGAGCGTCAGGCAAAGGGAGAGGGAGAAGCAGGCTTCCCGCTGAGCAGGGAGCCCGATGCAGGACTCGATCCCAGGACCCTGGGATCATGACCTGAGCCAAGGGCAGACGCTTATCTGACTGAACAACCTAGGCACCCAAGACTTCCATCTTTTGAGTCAGGGGCCAATAAGCTTTGTCTGTAAAGGTCCATATAGTAAATATTTTAGGCTTTGTGGACCATATGGTCTTTGTCAGAACTACTCAACTCTGCTATCGTAGCTCAGAAAGCAGCCACAGACAACATACAAACAAACATGGTTGTGTTCCAATAAAACTTTATTTATAAACAGATGGTTGGCTGGCTTTGACCCATGTAACCCCAGTGTAAGAAATAAACATTTACAAAGTTCTGCCTGGTAGCTGCATGACTACCGTTACCTCCTGTAGTTATACCGCTACTTTCACCTCCTGTTACTGCCTCGGAATGTCCACACAAAGGTAATGACCTTCTCCTAAATCACATTTTCCGTAAGAAGGCGTGTGTTTCTTATGCCCATTTCCATACCCCAAAGTAACTATTTTATTAGGTAAGGCACGTGTCTCTAACAGAGACCTGAAATTATAGCGGCTTGAGCGTGATAGTAACTTTCCATGTGTCAGCAGTATATGGCTGATCTAGTGACTCCAGGGGTTACCCCACTGTCGTTCCCTCGTGGCTCCCCTTCACCCAGTCGGCCTTGGAACCAGCAGGAAGGGGAAAGAGCACAACCTGGAAGCTGCTCACATCACCTCTTCTGATATCTCATTGGTCAGCACTTAGGCAAATAGCCCCATCTATCTGCAAGAGAGGCTGAAGGTGGAGTTCTTATTCTGGGCAGCTGTGTGCCCCGTAAATTTCTAGAGCCTCTACTACTGGTACTCAAAAGATGACTGTAGCTGCAACTAGCTTTTCTGCTTTAATCTTATACAATAATTAAGAGCCCGAAAGAAGTTACTTCAATTTTAAAGTTCCATTTTGTTGTATTCATGTGACAAATGATAGACTGTTATATTGAGAACGGAGGTCGTTCTAAGTCCTCAGACACAAATAACAGGAATCCACTATACACGGTCAGAGTATTGTTTTATGTGGCAAATATCCTGCATACACTACTACTCTTCTCTTTGGAGGCCTCAGTAGACAGTACTAATAAATCACAGCATTCTTTCCTACTGAATCCAGACGTGGCCTTAAAATCCTCTACATCCTTCTCTAGACAGCCTCTACCAATCAGGTAGTGTTGGCATGCCATCAGCAATTTATTTGCCTTTCTTGGCTTAAAGTTTTACCATTTTTCTTTTTGGGCCTTTGACACCGGTCTTATCTATAGATGGTGACATGGCAAAGTATGAATTGAATGTTGTTGTTTTTTTGTCTTTGAAGTCAAATATCCTCTCTGAAGTTTTGTCAAATTTTCATCTTGTTATTTCCAGATCATGATTAAATCTCATTTTTATATAACTAACTTTAGTCACAAAACCAAAGTTGGAATAATTTTATTCAACCTCTTAATTTTGTAAATAGAGAAACTGAAACTCAAAAAGATGAAAGGATTTACCCATGGGCACATAGCAACATTGAAACTAGATTCCTCAACCCTTGAGTCCCATTCTAGTACCTGTACTTTGCAAAGGTCAAATCAGAAACGACAAGAGTAATTAAACATCAGCAATAATTGTGATGATAATTGGGTGCAATTGATTAACAGTGGAACATTAATTTCTCAAGCTTCTCTTTCTTGCATTTGTAGGCAAGAACCAACATTATTTCACCTTTTCCTATGTGAAAGAAAAGGTATCTTGAGCAATCCTTCCTCTGATGTTTGACTGCTTCTAGAACTTTCCAAAATTTTGGGTTTTTTTAAGCTTTTGGATCTCTCTCTTTTTTTTTTTTTGTATTATTTGTTTCAGAGGTACAGGCCTGTGATTCAACAGTCTTGCACAATTCACAGCACTCACCATAGCACATACCCTCCCCAATGTCTATCACCCAAGCCACCCCATCCCTCACACCCCCCACCACTCCAGGAACCCTCAGTTTGTTTCCTGAGATTAAGAATTCCTCATGTCAGTGAGATCATATGATACATGTCTTTTGCAAGTTTTATAAAATGGATTTGACATTGTGAAAGATAGGATTTGAAGACTGCTTTCTAGGACATCCATATTTCGGTTATGCTATCAAGAATGGTGTAGCTGTTCTTGTAATACCTTGGCATTTCCCGTTTTAATAGGATGCTTTTATGTGAGATTGAAAGTACTGACTTTTGTAGGATATTTTCCAGATGAATTTATAATAGCAATTTGAATTCTTTTTAGCATATTTTGACCCATGGGTCTATTAGGTTTTGCTGCTTCTCATTTTATTCAGATCCTTTTGTCCGTCCAAAAGTGTTTGTGCTCTCTCAGGCAAGGCTGTACACTTCGGTTCTCCTTATGTGCAGTTTCTCAGCAGGAGTGCTATTTACAAGGCGACTGTACATGAAAGCTCTCATCAATAGGCAGCTGGAGTTAGATTATCTCATTCTTCAAGAGCAGAAAAAAAAAAAAAACTCAGCAAAAACAGGTTCAAAAAAGAGAGACCAATTATAGACCAAGCAAATCTAACTATAGTGTCTATAGCTAAGAAAGTATATATTAACTAAAACCAGATTTTAAAAGATTAAATAAATCTTCCCATTAAAACTTCAAGTCCGTTAAGTACCAAAAATTATGGCACTTTCACATGACAGAGGAAATTAGCCTAGTACAATAGACTAAGGGAAATTTTGATAAGGGGAATTTCTTGATTTAACTATTAATTAAAAAGCTTGAGACACTGAAGAATTTTCTTCTTTTCATCTTTCAGTGTTGAGGGAAGAGCCTAAAAGCAGTAAAACTTCATGATGGTAACCAAAGAAAGAAAATAATTTCTGTGTGATGGACCTAAACCTTGAGCTTAGCTGCATTTACCAGACCTGGAAAGTTCTGTGTCCTCTGACACACATGGAGGACAAAATCCTCCTCCATACTGAAACCAACCTCAGGTAAATTCGGAAATGCCTGCTAATCATTTGCGCACCCTCCCTCCATGCACGGTATCCATTTTTATTTTGCTACTTCAAATATGGCCCAAGGAAACCCTTCTGAATAGATCAGCAACTATTTACATGCCCATGTGGCTCCTTCAGTAGGTTCATTTTTTTTATTTAAGATTTTATTTATTTATTTGACAGAGAGACACAGCGAGAGAGGGAACACAAGCAGGGGGAGTGGGAAAGGAAGAAGCAGGCTTCCCATGGAGCAGGGAGCCCGATGCGGGGCTCGATCCCAAGACCCTGGGACCACAACCCCAGTCGAAGGCAGATGCTTAACGAATGAGCCACCCAGGTGCCCCAGTAGGTTCATTTTTAAAAAACAAACATTTAATGAGCATTTACTATGAGTTAGGTAACACGGCACCTAAAGTTGGGAAAGTAAAAATCATAGCCCTCAGAAGCCCACCATTCCAAATGCTAGACAAACAAATGAGCAAATAATTTTAGTACGACATAGTCCAATTGCTGTGGAAGCAGCAATTTCCGCCCGAGTGTTGACAGAGGAGACAGGGCTGGAGCTGGCTGGAAGGCTCTGGGAGTTCATGAAGCAGAGAAGGCGGGGCAAAGAATCAGAGGTGAAAACAACATATATAAAGGCATGGAAGCGGGGATGCCTGGGTGGCTCAGTCGTTAAGCATCCGCCTTCGGCTCAGGTCATGGTCCCAGGGTCCGGGGATGGAGCCCCCCATCGGGCTCTCTGCTCTGAGGAAGCCTGCTTCTCCCTCTCCCACTCCCCCTGCTTGTGTTCCCTCTCTCGCTGTGTCTCTCTCTGTCAAATAAATAAATAAAATCTTAAATAAAAAAAAAAAGAAAGAAAGGCATGGAAGTGTAAGAAAGCATATGGCTTTTGGTTGTAGAGTGTGGCAGGGGTGTAAGGTGAGGGAGAGGGTGTGGCCGGGGATTGTGTTCAGTAATTTAGCAAATATGAATTAAGTGACTCTTTAGCCTTGGCACTGTCCAGGGGCTCCTGGGGTGGAGGGAAAAATGCAGCTTAGTCCTGGTACTTGGGACATAGGTCATAAATAAATTACATTTGAGTGAAGACATAACAACAGAAGAAATGCCAGGTTCTTTTTCTTCATAAAGAAGCGAGAGTCCGCTCCGATGCCAGGTATCATGTGGTTGGCAGGAATACGTGCAAAGGTGAGCAATAGCACACACCGCCTGTTTGCAAGGACCACACAATGTAGTGGGCGGTGACAGACACAGATCAAGCAGTTATAGCAACATGTATACACCAGCAACTGTGACAAGTGTCATCCAGAACGTACAGAGTCCTAGGGACCTATAGTGCAGGATTATGTTCTAATCACGGAGGACAGGGAAAATTGTATTTATCACCCCTCTTTTTACACAATAATTTCTCCATGCTTGAATTCTTAATTTGCTTTATCTAACTTAGAGATCATTTCAAGTAGGTTTTGAAAGAAGGTTACCTGGGTAACAGCTTGTCAGAGCCCTTGCATCTCTGAGAATATTTGTCTTCCACTTTCATAAATGACCAACAACACTGGTATAGAAAAAGCTAAAGTTACAATTTCCCTCTCTTAAAACTCTTCTAGAATTTGAATTCTTGTCATCTGACAATGTGATTTAGAATTGATGTTTCCTCTTTAGGTAGATTTATTTTTCTGTCTGAATCTTACAGTTTTTTTTTTTAAGATTTTTTTTTTTATTATTCATTTATTTGAGAGAGTGAGAGAGAGAGCGCCAGCGGGGTGGAGGGGCAGAGGGAGAGGGAGAAGCAGGCTCCCCGCTGAGCAGGGAGCCCGATGCGGGGATCAATCCCAGGACCCTGAGTGGCAATCCCTCTCTTTGGTATTTCCCCAAATGAATTGAAAATTTATGTCCACACAAAAACCTGCACAATGTTTATAGCAACTTTATTCATAGCTGCCAAAACTTGGAAGCAAGGTCAATGGGTAAATAAACTGTGGTACATCCAGATCATGGAATATTATTCAGTCCTAAAAATAACTGAGCTATCAAGCCCTGAAAAGACATGGAGAAAGCTTAAAGGCATATTACTAAGTGAAAGAAGCCAATCTGAAAAGACTATGCATTATATGATTCCAATTATAGGACATTCTGGGAAGGGCAAAACTGTGAAGATAGTAAAAGGATCAGTGGTTGCTAGGGTTTGTGGAGAGGGAGGGAGAAATAGAGCACAGAGAATTTTTAGGGCAATGAAACTATCCTGTATGATACTACAGTAGTGGATATATGCCATTATACATTTCTCCAAACCCATAGAATATACAACACCAATTGACTTATTTCGCTTAGCATAATACCCTCTAGTTCCATCTACCTCGTTGCAAATGGCAAGATTTCATTTTTTTTTGATGGCTGCGTATTATTGCATTGTATATATATATACCACATCTTCTTTATCCATTCATCTGTCAATGAAACAAGATGAAGCCAGAGAGGGAGACAAACCATAAGAGACTCTTAATCTCAGGAAACAAACTGAGGGTCGCTGGCGTGGTGGGGTGGCTGGGTGATAGACATTGGGGAGGGTATGTGCTATGGTGAGTGCTGTGAATTGTGTAAGACTGTTGAATCACAGACCTGTCCCCCTGAAACAAATAATACATTCTAGGTTAATTAAAAAAAAAAAAGAAAAACCCAAATTTGTCTACCAGAATATTCTTAGAATAATACCATAAAATTAGAGACTACTCAAATATCAGTAGGGAAACATTTACATAAAGTACATCCATACCTACCAATGCATGGAATACTATGATTTTGTTTTTTTAGAAAGTGATTTTGTTTTTTAAGAAGTAGATGTATATATATGGGTATAAAAAAATGTCCATAATAAATTTTGAGCAGAAAAAAGAAGATATAAAACAAAAAACAAAACAAAACAAAACAAATATACAACTAGTGGGAACCAAAATTTTAACTATGGACTTTGGGTAGAAATGACGTGTTAATGTAGGGTCATCCACTGTAGCAGACGTACCACTGTGGTGTGGGATGTTAATAGTGGGGGAGGCTGTGCAAATATGGGGACATTTCCACACTGCTTCTTCTGCTTAATTTTGCTATGAACCTAAAATTGCCCTAAAAAATAAAGTCTATTTTAAAAATCCAAAACAAATGAATGAAATTCCCTGTACAAGGAAATCTGTATTTTGCCTAAAGTACTATATCTTCATAGATATTTTGGCAGTAACCTGGAATTTCTGTTTTGAGGAAACTTAGATGTAATACTCAACCAGACCTTCCCTCTACTTTTATAATCATCTTTATTATGATGTAATCTTTATGTCTCTTGACGATGCAATGCGAAGCCCTAGGGGAAGGGTTTGAGTGTTGTCATAACCTGAATTCATTTTCTTTCTTTCTTTTTTTTTTTTAAGATTTTATTTATTTATTTGAGAGAGAATGAGATAGAGAGAGAGCATGAGAGAGGGGAGGGTCAGAGGGAAAAGCAGTCTCCCTGCTGAGCAGGGAGCCTGATGCGGGACTCGATCCTGGGACTCCAGGATCATGACCTGAGCCGAAGGCAGTCGCTTAACCAACTGAGCCACCCAGGTGCCCCAACCTGAATTAATTTTCATTCTACCTACAAATCTTTTAAGATGGGGGTCCATGAATACATAGCTCTCTCATATAATTTATGAATTATTTTCTATGTAGGAACTACCAGTATATTTCAAATTAAGATTAATGTACTCTTATAGTCCTTGCTGCCAACAGATGAAATATTTTTAAGTGACATATGTTTCTGTCTTTGCATCTTATCCAGGAACCTTGTGTCTTCCTCCTTTTTTTTAAGATTTTACTTATTTATTTGACAGAGAGAGAGAGAGAGAGAGAACAAGCAGGGAGAGTAGCAGAAGGAGAGGGAGAAGCAAGCTCCCCTCTAAGCAAGGAGCCCGAGGCAGGGCTCGATCCCAGGACCCTGAGATCATGACCTGCACTGAACGCAGACAATTAACTGACTGAGCCACCCAGGCTCCTCTTTTCTCACCTTTATTAAGATATAATTCATATACTATAAAATCTGCTCAGTTAAAATATACAATTCAATTTTTAGTATATTCACAGAGTTGTGCAACCATCACCAAAATAAAATTTTAGAACATTTTATCACTATCCCTCCCCGCAAAAATCTCATACACATTAGCAGTCATTATCCTTTGCCCCTTTCCCAACCCTTGGCAAACAATAATATGCTTTCTGTCTCTACAGATTTGCTTACTCTAGACATTTAATATAAATGGGACCATACCTTATGTGGTCTTTTGTGACTGGCTTCTTTCACTTAGTATGTTGTCAAGATTCATCTGTTCTGTATATCATGTATCAGTGCTTTCAGTCAATTTCTAATTGTAAAATAATATTCCTTTGTAAGAATTTGAGGAATGCAAACAGTTTTCCAAAGTGACTGTATTATTTTACACTTCTACCCACAAAGAAGAAGGATTTCAGTTTTTCTGTTTTCTCATCAGCATTTGATATTGTCTTTTTTAAGGTGCTTGTATATGATTTACAAATCTTTTTTCCCAATCTGTGGGTTATATTTTTACTTTCTTTGTGGTATCACTTGCAGTACAAAGGGTTTAACTTTATGTAGTTCAATTTATGCATTTTTTTCCATCTTTTCTCACTTGTGTTTTGGTGTCATATTTAAGAAACCATCGACTAATCCAATGACATGAAGATTTAATTCTCTGTTTTCTTCTAAGAGTTTTCTAGTTTTAGCTCATACATTTAGATTTTTTGATCCATTTTGAGTTCATTTGTGTATAAGTGAGATAGTCTAACTTCATTACTTTGTATGTGGATATCTTAGTACCATTGAACTTAATACCTTTGAATTATCTTGGCAGGCTTGTTGAAATACAATTGGCCACGAAAATGTGAGTTTATTTCTGGACTCTCAATTCTATTGAATTGATGTATATATCTATTCTTATGCCTTACCACATTGTTTTGATTACTGTAGCTTTGTGGCAAGTTTTAAAATTTGGAAGTATGAGTCTTCCGTCTTTGTTCTTCTTTTCCAAGATTGCTTATTCCGGGTCCTTTGGATTTCCATATGGATTTTAAGATCAGCTTGACAATTTCTGCAGAAAGGACAGTATTTTAAGAATTGCGATGAGTCTGAACATCAATTTTTAGGATTACTGATATTTTAACAGTAAGTCTAATGGTCCATGAATATGGGATGTCTTTCCACTTATTTAGATCTTCTCTAATTTCTTTCAGTAATATTTTGTTGATTTCATTGTAGACATCTTGAATTTCTTTTGTTAAATTTATATCTAAGAATTTTATTCTTTTTCACAGTACTATACATGGAACTATTTAATTTCATTTTCAAAGTGCTCATTGTTCATATATAGAAATAATTGATTTTTTTTTTTGTATACTGACCATGTATCTTGCAACTTTGCTGTCATCATTTATACATTATATACAAATAGTTTTATTTCTTCCTTTCTAATCTGGATGTCTATTGTTTCTTTTTCTTGCTTAATTACCCTGGATATGACCTCCAGTACAACATGGAATAAAAGGGGCAGAATCAGAAAAAAAACATTTCTGTTATAATTCTGATTTTGGAGAGAAACCATTCAGTTTTTCATTATTAAGTACGATTTTAGGTGTGGGTTTTTCATTGATATTCTTTATCGGCTTGAGGGGGTTCATTTCTATTCCTAGCTTGTTGAGTGTTTCAGTTGTGAAAGGGTGTTGGATTTTGTTGACTGCTTTTTCCACATCTATTGAGTTGATCATGTTATTTTTGTCCTTTATTTTATTAAAATGGTCTATTACATTGATTTTCCTATCTTGAACCAACTTTGCATTCCTGGGATAAATCCCACTTGGTTATGGTGTATGATCCTTTTATATGTTGCTGAATTTAGTTTGCTAAAATTTTATTGGGAATTTTTGCATCTATATTCATAAAAGACATTGGGATGTAATTTCATTATATTGTTTTTTTCTGGTTTGGGCAAAAGTAAAATACTGGCCCTACAGAATTAATTGAGTAGTGTTTTCTTGTATTTTTGAGTGAGTTTGTGAAGGATTGGTTTTCTTTTTTTAAATGTTTGGCAGAAGTTATCAGTGAAGCCATCTAAGCCTAGGCATTTCTTTGTGGTAAGTTTTAATACTATTATTTCTGTTTGTTTATTTGTTGTTAAGTCCACTTAGAGTTTTCATTTCTTCTCGAGTAAGTTTTGTGTCTTTCTAGAGATTTGCCTATTTTATCTAAGTTATCAAACTGTTGACAAATAATTTTTCATAGTATGCTTTTATAGTCTCTTTATTTCTGTAATGTCAGGCTATTAATTTGAGGTCTTCTTTTCTTTAATATAGGTATTTAAAGCTGTAAATTTCCCTCTGAACACTGCTTTCTCAGCCTGCCATAAGTCTTGATATATTGTGTTTTTGTGTTTTGATATATTTGGGTTTGGGCCAGCAAAGGAACTGAGAAAGAATGGTTGATGGGGTAGAAGGAAACCTAAAGAGTTGGTTTCATGAAAGCCAAGAGATTAACATTTTTCAAGGAGAAGGGAGTGCAACTCCATAGACTGTTATTGAGAGTAAAATGAGGTCAGAGAAGTGAAGATTTTCCTTGGTATTTTGGAAGTTGTTGATGGCTGGTTATGAACAGTTCTGTTGGGTTGGAAGGGAAGACAGAAGCCCTACTGAAAGGGTCAAAGTGATGACTAGAAGTGACAACGTAGGTAATAAATATTAGACAACTACTTTCATAAGTTTTGCTGTGATGTGGAGCAGAGAAATATGAGCAGTCTTTGGGGGAGGGATGCAAGATCACAGGGACACTTGTTAAAGATGGGGAATCAGAGCATGCTTGCATGCTGATGGAAGTGAGAAAGACTAATGATTCAAAAGAGTTGCAGAAATCCCTGAGAAGGAGAGAGAGGATGGGATCCAGAGCGCAAATGTGTTAGCTTTTGATGGGAAGATAAAAACTTCTTCGGCTGTAACAAGAAGAAAGGCAGAGCATTTGGGTGTAGATGCAGGTAGAGGTGATGACGGGAAAATTGAGAATTCCTGTATGATTGTAGCTAGCTTGTCAGTGACATATGAACTGAGATCAGCAGTTAAAAGTTAGAGTGGGTTAGAGGGAATATTGGAGGTCAGAAAACATATGAAAAGGTGTTCAATGGACCTTGGGGAAAATTTGCTTGGGAAAAATTTGCTTCTAAAAAACATAATAGATTTGCTGGGCATTTTTTTTGGTACCTAAATAGGGAGCCCAGTTGGCACAGCTGTGTTTATTTTCTACAGGACAGGCTCAGAGTAGGTAGATAGTTTTAAGCAGAGTTGGTGGTTTTCCCAGGTAAGTGAATAGAGGATCATAAAGCAATGATATGCTAAGTGGGCTTTACCCTGCATGTGCACGTGCACGCATGTACACACACACACACACGGAGACATGCCACACTCCTTCACGTGCATCGTACACTCCCATGTGCATGCGTATACACACTCACACATCACACTCACAAGTACTACCCCACTTAATTTTTACAGTAACCCTCCAACAGCATTTTGCTACTGTTTTTGAAGTATCTGAACATGGAAGCACACTCGTAATTTCCACTATGTGAATCACTCTCCCCTCTGTTTCTCAAAAGTTGTCAACATAATCATGACATAAAGTAGAGCCAATGTTGGGATTCTATTTAGGTCATCCCTTCAGTGTAATTGGCCTTGGAGCTTTTTCTTCTGACACCCATCCTACTACTGTCCTGGCTGTCCGGGAACCTCTTCATGCACTGGACCTTCTCCGCACTTTTCCCCACACCCACCGACTACCCCTCTTCTCTCATCAGTGTAGTTGGATTTCAGACTCTGCTCCTCATTGGCTGTGTGAACTACTATGTAATACGGGAGCGATAATAATTCATTCTGAGGATTAAAAAATATAATGCATGGAAAGTGCTCAATTCTGTGTACATGGCATGCATTCAGTAAATGTCAATCTTTTTCTCTCCCTTAATCTCAATCTCAGTATCTCTACCTGTATTATTTGTTCTGGTCATATTTCCTGAAGGATACTAATGTAGCTAACCATGTTGTTTTTGTTTTTTACTACTATAATTTAATTCTTGATGATAGAATTTTCAGTTTAATAATTTTTTTAAGATTTATTTATTCATTTGAGAAAGAAAGAGAGAGAGATAAAGAGAGGGAAGGAGAGAGCACAAGCATGAGCTGAGAGAGGGGCAGAGGGAGGAATCTTTAAGTAGACTACTCCCTGCTGAGGAGCCTGACGCAGAGCTGGATCTCATGGCCCGTGAGATCATGACCTGAGCCAAAACCAAGAGTTGGGCACTCAACTGACTGAGCCACCCAGGTGTCTCTAGAATTTTAAGTTTAATAGTGTTCTTCTGGAAATAATGTCAGAATCTACAGTTGACTCTAATAGGACTTCAGGTGGACAAAAGCGTTATATTTGGAGCATGCAGACCTTTCCATTTGACTCAAATCATAGAGAAGGACTGACTTTGATTATCATGAATTAAATTAAACTATAACATTGAGCACAAAAAATTACATTATTTTCTTTTTTTTTAAAGATTTTTTATTTATTTATTTGACAGAGAGAGACACAGCGAGAGAGGGAACACAAGCAGGGGGAGTGGGAGAGGGAGAAGCAGGCTCCCCGCAGAGCAGGGAGCCTGATGCGGGACTCGATCCCAGGACCCTGGGATCATGACCTGAGCTGAAGGCAGTCGCTTAACCAACTGAGCCACCCAGGCGCCCAAAATTACATTATTTTCATGTCTTGGTTGTTAGAGTACTTCCTAAGTAAGTGAATTATTCGGCCTTTTGAAATATCACAGGTTTGTGCTGTATCCAAAGAGTCTTCACAATGTAACAGAACAGCGTCGCAGTATCATAAAAAAGGTGTTGTGTCACTGACATAAACTTGAGGGCATCTCTTTAAAGAGCATCACCTTGGGAATGTAGTTGGGACTATCACTCTCATTTCACTTTTGGCTACCGTGACACTGGCTTTCACACCGGCTCTTCAAGTCCCAAGTGGTAAGTCACTCTTGGTCTCGGAGGACAGAGGGTTTGGATAAAGGGGCCTCATTTACCACCTTATTTTTCCTACACCAATTATTATTCACAATTTTATTTTGAAAACAAGACTAATGGCTAAGGTTAATCCTGAGTGGGGCTGGAGCAAAATGAACATATTCCTGCTTTTTAAAAATTGTACTGTTGAGCACATTCGCTTTTTGTGACATGTGGAATGTAACAGAACCGTTCAGAAGCAAAGCTGAAAGCTTGTGCTGTGATCTTTTACAGTTCCCTTTTATTCCTTAGTTCTTAGCAATGGTAGCAAATTATATGTTATTGGAGACTTTATATTGGCATGTGCAAGCAACACTATACTTGTACTGATTAGCAGTGGTAGCTCATATTCTATGTGGAATATAACCACCCCCTTGCAGACATTGTAGTCATGCAGTATTATGCATGCAAAGCCATGTTCCTATGGTTTTGATGTTATGGGGAGTAGCAGACTGTTTTCTTAATTCTCATAAGTTGAATTTCCCCCTAAAGACTCATTAGGAAAAAGCATGTTGAAACATGTGGTGTCATTACACGATTGTTGTCACTTGGCGACAAGCAACAAAAGAAGAAAAATGTTTCTGACAATTTCTGAAATGTGATAGTTAGAAATCACTCTCTGAAATGAATGGCATGCTAGAGAAAGCCAAGAGCTTAATAGATCATATCATGTGTGTAACTTGATGAGGGCTTGAAGTGGGGATGTGATCATGTGCCAAGTGAACCCAACAGTTTTCATGTTCATCTACTTTCTCACTAATGCCGCTTAATGAAAATCAAGCAGATCTATAACGATAAACATTGAAGTGATTACAGAATATTCTGACCCTCGGGAAATTATATGAAATTAAGTGAACCGCCAAAGCTTTAGTTTTACTCACCTGAGGACCATCTTGTTTGTTTTCTCATTTTAAGATGAGGAAATATTTTTAAAAACAGCTAGAAGTTAAATTCACCCACCCAAACAACTGAGTCTCCCATTTAGTGTTTCTTGTTTTTTCCCATCTGTTGACTCTTGGCATCTCCCCTGCTGCTCCTGGTCCCCACCTGGCCCCGGCTTGATTCTTCTGTTGTGTGTCTATCTCCATGGAGACAGACTGCTCTGAGGAAGGAACGTGCACAGTATCCCGAGGCATGCCTCACCGGACCCTTCGTGGGTGCAGCTTCTCTTTGATCGCAGTGCAGAAAGTGGCAGTTATCCCTTCTTAGAGGAGCAAAATGTGTTTGGGACCTACATTTCTGCCCCCGTGTAGTTCTTCAGATGTAACTCAACAAAGTCTGGAGAGGAGAGCCATCTGTTTTCGGTGCTTCCGTGTCAGGAAAGCCGCGGCAATTTTCAGGAGGACCCAAAGGGGAAGGAGAGAGAGGGATAGAAGATAAGAAAATGAAGGGGTTTACAACCAACTGAGACCAGCAGTCCAACTGTGCAAAGGAAAGGTTGTTAACTAGACACCTGAGAAATATATGGCAACTGCCCCATAAAACACACAATTATTCTGAACAGAGAAGTACTAAAATACATAAAGAATTTGTTTCTTAATGACTAGAGGAACTGGGCCATTAAAAATGCCACAAAAAATTGCTTATTTTACAGAGAAGGCACCCAGGTTTATAGGAAAGTGTAAATTCGCCAGAAGCCTGTTGTTGTGGAGGGCTCACACTTTGCATATTCCAGCCTTTGTTTGTTTGTTTCTACTGACAGTAGTAGTTTTCACGTAAGCACATCGGCAAAGTTTGGTCATTAGATTTTTAGGCCTGTATGAAAAGCTAAACTTGCCTATGGAATAGATAATAGTGTTGAAATTTAAAGAAAAAAAAATAAGTACATGTGATCGACATTGCACAAATGCCAAGTCTTATCATTTCTGGGTGTCAAAAATCACTCTGATGTTGGAGACACCAGACTGAGAGCCGAACCCTTTCGTTTTCTAAACACACGTGTGCAGAAAGACATCATTACCTTCCTGGTGTGCACTGTGATCTCCGGACACCTGGCTAAATCCAGGATTTGATTTTCACTCGCTCTGTGGTGCTGGCATTCACTCCAATTTGCAGCTGTACCTTTCAGAATCATTGCTTTTAAATTGCATTTTCCTGCAGTTTAGATCTCTACCTTCTAGATTAACAAAAAGAAGCATCTATAAAACAATAATGAATAACATGTATAATTTGTGTTATAGTTTACTGAGCCTCTCAGAATATACCTGGCTTCATCTGGGTCTTTCTTACAGGAAGGCTGAGAGATGGGAATAGTTATAACAACCGAGGCCCAGAGAGGTTAAGCGATCTGCCCAATGTCACACAGCTAGTAAGTGACAGATCTCAAACACAGTTCTTGTCACTTCAGAGCCTATGCAACCCTACATGCTCATTAACGGTGTCTTAATGCTGAGAGTCACTCAAGTGTTAGATTGTAAATCACTAGAGGACAGAAATCGAATCCTATGGTTCCCTGGGAATGGTGTCTCAGTATCTTTGCTATGTGCTCTCCAGGATAGAGAGAATTCCAGCTGTACTCATCCACCACAAGACATAATAATTCCTATGAATTTTCTAGGAATGGAGATGAAAAATCTCTTCAATTTCAGCACCGTTTCTTTGGTATTTATGCAGTGCCTGCCAAAAACAAGTAATCAGAAACCAGGAGGCCTGAGAATCCTGAGAATCTAACAAAGCTGTTTTTCTCTTTGTGTTGGGAGGAGGAGAGGGTGTGTTACTGAGATAGTCCTGTTTGGGCAGGTTTATGGTCGCCATGGGCTAGGATGTCACACCAGGCTTTTCCATGTGAGTCTGTAAGTGATCTTGGGCTAGTCATTCCCATCTCTGTGCTTAAGAATGCTAGTGGGCAGCAAGACAGCCTGTCCAATCAGCTAGTGACAAATAGGGCTCATTTAATTTTCTCATTGTTAATAATTTACCAACATTAATTGAATATTAAGCATTGTGCTCAGTAGATATAAAGCAGAATAAAACATTGTCCCTAGCATTAAAGAGTTTATAGTCTAGAATATTTGCCACCATATGAACTTCTAAATCCTACCACTGATGGCTCTATCTGAGAATTTAAAAAAGAGAAGCTGAAACCCTGGGAAGTCATTAAAACCTGGCTCTTTCAAATCAGCCAGCTAGCGACAAGCTAGGAAACAGACCTAATGCGTCCGTCCACCAGGCCGATCTCCACCACTTGACTACCTTGTAAAAAATGATTGCATCATTTCAGGATGAAGAGTAATGCCGATTATTGGCTAATTTTGGCTCTCAGTGCTTCATTATCAAATGCACTTCCTGAGAGCCCTGTATTTCCTGGTGTAAGTGTGGCGCATGACGTACTTGTAACCAAGGAATTCGGCTCAGCCCAAGCGCTTCTCCCTAAGAGGGAGCATGCCAAGTAAACAAGCACTTTGCTGTGCTGTGTGTAAGGAAAGGAATGCAAGGATTAATTCACTTGCCCTAATATCTTTAATCCAATAATTCACAAACAAACAACGTCATTTGGATTTTAGTAGACGTAATGGTATAACCGTTTTTGACTTTTATTAGTGTGTAATTAACTCTGTAGTGTGTCAAGATGACAGTTGTGATTTTCTGTTCATTCGGAGATGCTCACAGACCTCAGTCTTGTGGCTAGTTTGCGATAGCCTTTTAACACTTTGATGTTGGTCAATGCCAACATTTGTGATCATGTTGATGGTGAGCAGTGATGGGTGTATTTATTACACTGCATAAAGTATGTGTGTGTATGTGTGTATGCATGTGTGTATGTGTGTATGTATGTATCTTCAACTGGTTTCCAGTTCTGAGGCAAAGCTGAGTGTGGGATTTGGGGATGGCTGTGGCGGGGTGTAGGGAGTGGAGCTGGGTAGTCCATCAGGTCAGTACTCTCAGATTCAGGACCCTTTCAACTGGCCTCTATTTCAGCCGGCTGACGTTCCAAAGATGATCTGAATCAATGTACCACGCTCCTTAGCCGAGGCCTGTCCCTAATGACCCGGTCACCTCTGTCCATGACAGCTTCTTGCTATTCGAGGGCTGTCGATTCCTGAGCTCATCAGAGCATTGTTGCTGCTATAACTTTCGTCATTGTCGTGGAACGGCCACGTCCCTATGGACACCAGCTCCAGGCCACTCCCTGAACATAGAATTCCGTCTTTGCAGGGCTCATGGCAGTGCGTGCCTCCAGCACACAGGGACCTCTCCTCTGGGTCTTCTTCCTCTTCTGGCCTCTGAGTTCTCACAGGTTGGGGGGCCCCACAAGGTACCCCGGGTATCTTGTTTGCTGTTGTATCTCTTCAGTGCAGGGCACAGACCGAGCCTGTGGTACATTTTAATGCCATGCTTAAAGCCCAAGGCCATTGAAGTGGAGCATAGACCACAGGTCCTAGCTAGGCAGCAAGGAGACACGTCTTTTCTCTCTCTCTTTTAAAAGCCTCTCCTTTCTGTTTTAGTGGCTTCTTATACTTACATTCCTTATTACCCGTGTAAGATGAGTTGCCTCTTTTTTGGGTTTCATGCAAAAACAGGATTAATTGCCAGTCTCTCTCTGAACCCTGGGCCACACATACTATTTGTAGGAGGCTAGAGAGTTGCTTTTATAAATGGTGGTCTCAGTGTTCACCAGTGTGTAATATGCAGTTAGTAGTCCTAGAATAGAGTGAAAATTATTAGCCTTGAGGGCCTTAATTGAACTTGAGACTTTAACCTCATTAGCTTTATGCTTGGAGCACTAGGCAATGGCCTCATATATCAACCTAAAGTTTGTCAAATTCTTGAAAACTGTGGGATCATTTGGTAAAAGTGAGTAGAGATGGAGGCTGAGATTGTTTTCTGGGTAATAGATCTTGTTTCAAAGCTTTCCCCCACCCCCTTGCAGCTTGAGAACCACCTGACAGTAATTAATTTATTCTAACATCTCACTCCCACCTCCCACACACATTTTCCCCTTTTGTTTTGTTATTTGGTGGTGTGTGCAATTATCTTCTTTTAAGAAACAAGCACAGCCACCCACAGCTACACGTGTTAGCTGTAAATCTGAACTTGGGGCCGTGGGAAGGAGGCATTCTCTTCCCTTTTTCTCACAGGTTGTAAACTGGTTATTCACATTTTCTTTGATGAGAATTTTAAGCACTGAGTACCGTCTTCATAAGCACATGCAGCAGATGGTTAGGAATATCGTGTGATAAGGAATGCTGGCCAATTTCTTTAGCTATTTTCACCTCCTGAACACACTCCAAAGAAATGTAACGGCATATTTTAGGGTGTGTCTTTACAAGACCTCTTTCCTTAAACATGAATATAATTTGCTGATGTGTTCACTTTAAGATAGATTCATTTGGGGGATGTCTCTGCCGTAAGTGATCTTGTAGCATTTTCATATAAAATTAGACTACTGTCGAAAGCTCTCCTGGGTGTTGCTGCCTAGGAATTAACCCAGCTGTTCCTTCTCTTCACTCAGTCAGACTGTGAGACAGGAGGAAATGAAGCAAGATATTTAGATGACCCCTAATGACCTTCATGCACATTATCTGTGTGATGAGATAATCTGCGTAGAGGAGAAAAGCAATTTCCAGGTCACTCAACATGCTCTGTGAACTAACTCCGCCATTTATTAGCCTAGGGGCTCCAGGCCTGTTGCTTAGACTCCGTATCTTTCTGTAAAATGGGGATAACCAGTACTATACCTCCTTGGGTTGTTGTGAGGATATCAAGACATTACGTAGGTAGAGTTCTTTTTTTCTTTTTTTCTTTTTTCATAAAAATGCTCAAAAGTAGTGAAGCTGGTGGACAAACGATAAAGAAATATGAACACATGTCTGGCTGCTATGCCCCGGGCTTTATTCTTGCAGATATATCCCGAAGTTCCTCCTTTAGGGAAAGTCCTCTGCTAGCCAGCAACTGAAAAACACTCTCTGGACCTTTTCCTTCCAGAAATGCTCCCTTATTTCCAACTATTGCTTCCAGAGAGCAGGCAGATTCATAAATTGACTCCAAAGTTGTAGTTTCGGGGAGATTAGAGTCACAGAGCTTTGGGGTCAAAAGAAAGCTCCCAGTGAAAGTGGCAGAGGTAGCTACAGTAACAGGAAATTTCCAGGGAAGCAATGGGATAGACAAGTGACCAGATGACATCACTCACCATTTTGGATTGTTTGAACTACTGGCAAATTCACCAACCAATGGGTAAAGATAGTATGCTGTTTTACTATCATCACTATTTTCAGTAACACAACCAGCTTCAGTGTGTGTGTGTGTGTTTGCTTGTGTGTAAGATATCCGGGCCTCCTCATGTCATGATTTTTATATCATTCAGCATAAAGGACCTTCAGAATTCTTTGTTTTGATTTATCCCTTACCTATATATACACACAAATGTACATACACATATTTATGTGTATATATATACATTATGTAATGTATATGTATATATGTAAATATATATAAACCTTAAAGGGACAGAGAATAACTTTTTGGAGTGTGACTTAAATTCTTTCTATAAATTTGTCCTTGGATTTGTTCTGAATATACAAATAAGGTTTCAGATGACCTCTAGTAAATTCACTTTTAATTATCTCATTTGTATAGACATTTCATCTCTCTAGTCCAATGGTTGTACATATAGATTTTTACATTTAAAATGTTTGGATCAATTTTCTTTAACTTTGGAAAAGTGGCAATAATTCATCCATTAAAACATCAATACTAGAAAGAGAGGGTTGTTTGCTTACAAAAAGGCAAGAGTGATTTAGAAGAGTAATAAACCAAATACTTTTTCTGGTGTGGATAGTGATCAATAAGCTGATGCAAATACAAATTTAGAGGAAGGAAGTCATGGAGGAAGTTAAAAGTTTTTATTTCCAAATGACAATTCTAGCCTTGCATGTATTTGGAAATAGTTCACTTTTTTTTGGTTTGTTTCATGTAAGGTTCCTGTTCCCTTCATCCCTGAATAAGTGAAGGTCTTTAAGAGGCCATTGTTAAAAATGCAGATGGCTGGGTGCCTGGGTGGCTCAGTTGGTTAAGCGACTGCCTTCGGCTCAGGTCATGATCCTGGAGTCCCAGGATCGAGTCCCGCATCGGGCTCCCTGCTCAGCGAGGAGCCTGCTTCTCCCTCTGACCCTCCCCCACTCATGTACTCTCTCTCTCTCTCTCATTCTCGCTCTCTCAAATAAATAAACAAATCTTTAAAAAAAAAATGCAGATGGCCTTTGCATTGTAAAGCCCAAGTTAATGCCTTGGGTGACTTAAGGCAGCTAGAGAAAGACCTTCGTGGTCCCAGACTAGAAATTCTGAAGAGTCTGAAGCATGAGGCTGGTCTAAAATTCCAGGCCTGCAGTATCCAATACAGTAACCACTGGCTAGATGTAACTATTCAAATTTAAATTAATTAAAATTAAATTAAATTTAAAATTCAGTTGTATTAGCTACATTTTCAGTGCTCAGTAGACCTATTTGGCTAGTAGATATCATATTGGACCATGCAGAGATGGCCACAGCTATCACTTTAGGCAGTTCTGTTGGACAGCACTGCTCTAGGGACTGAAATAAGGAGTCATAGAGCATAGATTAGTGTGAATCAGGAGACCCTTTAAAAGGTAAGGACAGGTGAGATACAGTATTATTGGCTAATCTAACCAAGGCCAAAGTTTTGGATATTTATACAAGCAGAAGCACAGTAAGAAGTCTTCCAGGTGGTCCAGGTGGACAGGTAGCTATCCCAACAAACAACCTGTGAGTATTGCAACCTGTTCATCAGGTTTCTGAGGCATGGTAGGTCCAGCTATCAGAATACCTGAAAGCTAACATAGCATGGCGACCTCATTGTCATCCCCAACCTTGAAATTCTGAAGCCACATTAGCCTGAGGTAGGACTGTACATCCAGAGGCCAAAGGTGGGGTGGACATGTGGCAGATTCATTGACAAAGCTATGAGCAAAACTGAGGAACTGGATGCCGGGGAAGCTTCTAGAGGATGGGCTGGTCATCAGACCGGAATGCATAAATATGTGACTCAGATTGGCTCCTGACCTTGCTTACTCCCTAATTTTATCTAGTCTTGGTTCAGGGTAAGACTGAAAAAAGATTAGATTACTCCTTGAGACCACTAAAGAATGTTTTGGATTAGACTAAATTCTTTGAAACTTTTGGAGACTTTTTGCTCTCCCCATATGTTATCATTCATTTGCTCACTCCTTTACTCATTTAGCAAATATACATTGAGTGCCTATTATGTGCCGGGGATAACATATGCAGAAAACAGGCAAAATTCTTGCCTCCTAGTGGAGGGAAACAGACAATAAACTGAAAAAAGAAGTGATAGACTGCACAGTGTATCAAAGGGTAGTAAAGCAATATGGAGAAAAAGAAAGCAGGAC